>NW_028227270.1:7074459-7489459 GCF_978045245.1 Mus caroli
CTAGTTATACTGATTCCATCTCCTTCTTTACCGTCTGTACTGCCATCTCTCCTAGTTATACTGATTCCATCCCCTTCTTTACCGTCTGTACTGCCATCTCTCCTAGTTATACTGATTCCATCTCCTTCTTTACCGTCTGTACTGCCATCTCTCCTAGTTATACTGATTCCATCTCCTTCTTTACCGTCTGTACTGCCATCTCTCCTAGTTATACTGATTCCATCTCCTTCTTTACCGTCTGTACTGCCATCTCTCCTAGTTATACTGATTCCATCTCCTTCTTTACCGTCTGTACTGCCATCTCTCCTAGTTATACTGATTCCATCTCCTTCTTTACCGTCTGTACTGCCATCTCTCCTAGTTATACTGATTCCATCTCCTTCTTTACCGTCTGTACTGCCATCTCTCCTAGTTATACTGATTCCATCTCCTTCTTTACCGTCTGTACTGCCATCTCTCCTAGTTATACTGATTCCATCCCCTTCTTTACCGTCTGTACTGCCATCTCTCCTAGTTATACTGATTCCATCTCCCTTCTTTACCGTCTGTACTGCCAATCTCTCCTAGTTATACTGATTCCATCTCCCTTCTTTACCGTCTGTACTGCCATCTCTCCTAGTTATACTGATTCCATCTCCTTCTTTACCGTCTGTACTGCCATCTCTCCTAGTTATACTGATTCCATCTCCTTCTTTACCGTCTGTACTGCCATCTCTCCTAGTTATACTGATTCCATCCCCTTCTTTACCGTCTGTACTGCCATCTCTCCTAGTTATACTGATTCCATCCCCTTCTTTACCGTCTGTACTGCCATCTCTCCTAGTTATACTGATTCCATCTCCTTCTTTACCGTCTGTACTGCCATCTCTCCTAGTTATACTGATTCCATCTCCTTCTTTACCGTCTGTACTGCCATCTCTCCTAGTTATACTGATTCCATCTCCTTCTTTACCGTCTGTACTGCCATCTCTCCTAGTTATACTGATTCCATCCCCTTCTTTACCGTCTGTACTGCCATCTCTCCTAGTTATACTGATTCCATCTCCTTCTTTACCGTCTGTACTGCCATCTCTCCTAGTTATACTGATTCCATCTCCTTCTTTACCGTCTGTACTGCCATCTCTCCTAGTTATACTGATTCCATCTCCTTCTTTACCGTCTGTACTGCCATCTCTCCTAGTTATACTGATTCCATCCCCTTCTTTACCGTCTGTACTGCCATCTCTCCTAGTTATACTGATTCCATCCCCTTCTTTACCGTCTGTACTGCCATCTCTCCTAGTTATACTGATTCCATCTCCTTCTTTACCGTCTGTACTGCCATCTCTCCTAGTTATACTGATTCCATCCCCTTCTTTACCGTCTGTACTGCCATCTCTCCTAGTTATACTGATTCCATCTCCTTCTTTACCGTCTGTACTGCCATCTCTCCTAGTTATACTGATTCCATCTCCTTCTTTACCGTCTGTACTGCCATCTCTCCTAGTTATACTGATTCCATCTCCTTCTTTACCGTCTGTACTGCCATCTCTCCTAGTTATACTGATTCCATCTCCTTCTTTACCGTCTGTACTGCCATCTCTCCTAGTTATACTGATTCCATCTCCTTCTTTACCGTCTGTACTGCCATCTCTCCTAGTTATACTGATTCCATCTCCTTCTTTACCGTCTGTACTGCCATCTCTCCTAGTTATACTGATTCCATCCCCTTCTTTACCGTCTGTACTGCCATCTCTCCTAGTTATACTGATTCCATCTCCTTCTTTACCGTCTGTACTGCCATCTCTCCTAGTTATACTGATTCCATCTCCTTCTTTACCGTCTGTACTGCCATCTCTCCTAGTTATACTGATTCCATCTCCCTTCTTTACCGTCTGTACTGCCATCTCTCCTAGTTATACTGATTCCATCCCCTTCTTTACCGTCTGTACTGCCATCTCTCCTAGTTATACTGATTCCATCCCCTTCTTTACCGTCTGTACTGCCATCTCTCCTAGTTATACTGATTCCATCCCCTTCTTTACCGTCTGTACTGCCATCTCTCCTAGTTATACTGATTCCATCCCCTTCTTTACCGTCTGTACTGCCATCTCTCCTAGTTATACTGATTCCATCTCCTTCTTTACCGTCTGTACTGCCATCTCTCCTAGTTATACTGATTCCATCTCCTTCTTTACCGTCTGTACTGCCATCTCTCCTAGTTATACTGATTCCATCTCCTTCTTTACCGTCTGTACTGCCATCTCTCCTAGTTATACTGATTCCATCTCCTTCTTTACCGTCTGTACTGCCATCTCTCCTAGTTATACTGATTCCATCTCCCTTCTTTACCGTCTGTACTGCCATCTCTCCTAGTTATACTGATTCCATCCCCTTCTTTACCGTCTGTACTGCCATCTCTCCTAGTTATACTGATTCCATCTCCCTTCTTTACCGTCTGTACTGCCATCTCTCCTAGTTATACTGATTCCATCTCCCTTCTTTACCGTCTGTACTGCCATCTCTCCTAGTTATACTGATTCCATCTCCTTCTTTACCGTCTGTACTGCCATCTCTCCTAGTTATACTGATTCCATCTCCCTTCTTTACCGTCTGTACTGCCATCTCTCCTAGTTATACTGATTCCATCCCTTCTTTACCGTCTGTACTGCCATCTCTCCTAGTTATACTGATTCCATCTCCCTTCTTTACCGTCTGTACTGCCATCTCTCCTAGTTATACTGATTCCATCCCCTTCTTTACCGTCTGTACTGCCATCTCTCCTAGTTATACTGATTCCATCTCCTTCTTTACCGTCTGTACTGCCATCTCTCCTAGTTATACTGATTCCATCCCCTTCTTTACCGTCTGTACTGCCATCTCTCCTAGTTATACTGATTCCATCTCCCTTCTTTACCGTCTGTACTGCCATCTCTCCTAGTTATACTGATTCCATCCCCTTCTTTACCGTCTGTACTGCCATCTCTCCTAGTTATACTGATTCCATCTCCCTTCTTTACCGTCTGTACTGCCATCTCTCCTAGTTATACTGATTCCATCTCCTTCTTTACCGTCTGTACTGCCATCTCTCCTAGTTATACTGATTCCATCTCCTTCTTTACCGTCTGTACTGCCATCTCTCCTAGTTATACTGATTCCATCTCCCTTCTTTACCGTCTGTACTGCCATCTCTCCTAGTTATACTGATTCCATCTCCTTCTTTACCGTCTGTACTGCCATCTCTCCTAGTTCATACTGATTCCATCTCCTTCTTTACCGTCTGTACTGCCATCTCTCCTAGTTATACTGATTCCATCCCCTTCTTTACCGTCTGTACTGCCATCTCTCCTAGTTATACTGATTCCATCCCCTTCTTTACCGTCTGTACTGCCATCTCTCCTAGTTATACTGATTCCATCTCCTTCTTTACCGTCTGTACTGCCATCTCTCCTAGTTATACTGATTCCATCTCCCTTCTTTACCGTCTGTACTGCCATCTCTCCTAGTTATACTGATTCCATCCCCTTCTTTACCGTCTGTACTGCCATCTCTCCTAGTTATACTGATTCCATCACCTTCTTTACCGTCTGTACTGCCATCTCTCCTAGTTATACTGATTCCATCCCCTTCTTTACCGTCTGTACTGCCATCTCTCCTAGTTATACTGATTCCATCCCCTTCTTTACCGTCTGTACTGCCATCTCTCCTAGTTATACTGATTCCATCTCCCTTCTTTACCGTCTGTACTGCCATCTCTCCTAGTTATACTGATTCCATCCCCTTCTTTACCGTCTGTACTGCCATCTCTCCTAGTTATACTGATTCCATCTCCCTTCTTTACCGTCTGTACTGCCATCTCTCCTAGTTATACTGATTCCATCTCCTTCTTTACCGTCTGTACTGCCATCTCTCCTAGTTATACTGATTCCATCTCCCTTCTTTACCGTCTGTACTGCCATCTCTCCTAGTTATACTGATTCCATCTCCTTCTTTACCGTCTGTACTGCCATCTCTCCTAGTTATACTGATTCCATCTCCTTCTTTACCGTCTGTACTGCCATCTCTCCTAGTTATACTGATTCCATCTCCCTTCTTTACCGTCTGTACTGCCATCTCTCCTAGTTATACTGATTCCATCCCCTTCTTTACCGTCTGTACTGCCATCTCTCCTAGTTATACTGATTCCATCTCCTTCTTTACCGTCTGTACTGCCATCTCTCCTAGTTATACTGATTCCATCCCTTCTTTACCGTCTGTACTGCCATCTCTCCTAGTTATACTGATTCCATCCCCTTCTTTACCGTCTGTACTGCCATCTCTCCTAGTTATACTGATTCCATCCCCTTCTTTACCGTCTGTACTGCCATCTCTCCTAGTTATACTGATTCCATCTCCTTCTTTACCGTCTGTACTGCCATCTCTCCTAGTTATACTGATTCCATCTCCTTCTTTACCGTCTGTACTGCCATCTCTCCTAGTTATACTGATTCCATCCCCTTCTTTACCGTCTGTACTGCCATCTCTCCTAGTTATACTGATTCCATCTCCTTCTTTACCGTCTGTACTGCCATCTCTCCTAGTTATACTGATTCCATCTCCCTTCTTTACCGTCTGTACTGCCATCTCTCCTAGTTATACTGATTCCATCTCCTTCTTTACCGTCTGTACTGCCATCTCTCCTAGTTTATACTGATTCCATCCTCCTTCTTTACCGTCTGTACTGCCATCTCTCCTAGTTATACTGATTCCATCTCCTTCTTTACCGTCTGTACTGCCATCTCTCCTAGTTATACTGATTCCATCTCCTTCTTTACCGTCTGTCCTGCCATCTCTCCTAGTTATACTGATTCCATCTCCCTTCTTTACCGTCTGTACTGCCATCTCTCCTAGTTATACTGATTCCATCTCCCTTCTTTACCGTCTGTACTGCCATCTCTCCTAGTTATACTGATTCCATCTCCCTTCTTTACCGTCTGTACTGCCATCTCTCCTAGTTATACTGATTCCATCCCCTTCTTTACCGTCTGTACTGCCATCTCTCCTAGTTATACTGATTCCATCCCCTTCTTTACCGTCTGTACTGCCATCTCTCCTAGTTATACTGATTCCATCTCCCTTCTTTACCGTCTGTACTGCCATCTCTCCTAGTTATACTGATTCCATCTCCTTCTTTACCGTCTGTACTGCCCATCTCTCCTAGTTATACTGATTCCATCCCCTTCTTTACCGTCTGTACTGCCATCTCTCCTAGTTATACTGATTCCATCTCCTTCTTTACCGTCTGTACTGCCATCTCTCCTAGTTATACTGATTCCATCTCCCTTCTTTACCGTCTGTACTGCCATCTCTCCTAGTTATACTGATTCCATCCCATCCTTCTTTACCGTCTGTACTGCCATCTCTCCTAGTTATACTGATTCCATCTCCTTCTTTACCGTCTGTACTGCCATCTCTCCTAGTTATACTGATTCCATCTCCTTCTTTACCGTCTGTACTGCCATCTCTCCTAGTTATACTGATTCCATCTCCTTCTTTACCGTCTGTACTGCCATCTCTCCTAGTTATACTGATTCCATCCCCTTCTTTACCGTCTGTACTGCCATCTCTCCTAGTTATACTGATTCCATCTCCCTTCTTTACCGTCTGTACTGCCATCTCTCCTAGTTATACTGATTCCATCTCCTTCTTTACCGTCTGTACTGCCATCTCTCCTAGTTATACTGATTCCATCTCCCTTCTTTACCGTCTGTACTGCCATCTCTCCTAGTTATACTGATTCCATCCCCTTCTTTACCGTCTGTACTGCCATCTCTCCTAGTTATACTGATTCCATCTCCCTTCTTTACCGTCTGTACTGCCATCTCTCCTAGTTATACTGATTCCATCCCCTTCTTTACCGTCTGTACTGCCATCTCTCCTAGTTATACTGATTCCATCTCCTTCTTTACCGTCTGTACTGCCATCTCTCCTAGTTATACTGATTCCATCTCCTTCTTTACCGTCTGTACTGCCATCTCTCCTAGTTATACTGATTCCATCTCCTTCTTTACCGTCTGTACTGCCATCTCTCCTAGTTATACTGATTCCATCTCCTTCTTTACCGTCTGTACTGCCATCTCTCCTAGTTATACTGATTCCATCTCCTTCTTTACCGTCTGTACTGCCATCTCTCCTAGTTATACTGATTCCATCTCCCTTCTTTACCGTCTGTACTGCCATCTCTCCTAGTTATACTGATTCCATCTCCCTTCTTTACCGTCTGTACTGCCATCTCTCCTAGTTATACTGATTCCATCTCCTTCTTTACCGTCTGTACTGCCATCTCTCCTAGTTATACTGATTCCATCCCCTTCTTTACCGTCTGTACTGCCATCTCTCCTAGTTATACTGATTCCATCTCCTTCTTTACCGTCTGTACTGCCATCTCTCCTAGTTTATACTGATTCCATCTCCTTCTTTACCGTCTGTACTGCCATCTCTCCTAGTTATACTGATTCCATCTCCTTCTTTACCGTCTGTACTGCCATCTCTCCTAGTTATACTGATTCCATCCCTTCTTTACCGTCTGTACTGCCATCTCTCCTAGTTATACTGATTCCATCTCCTTCTTTACCGTCTGTACTGCCATCTCTCCTAGTTATACTGATTCCATCCTCCTTCTTTACCGTCTGTACTGCCATCTCTCCTAGTTATACTGATTCCATCTCCCTTCTTTACCGTCTGTACTGCCATCTCTCCTAGTTATACTGATTCCATCTCCTTCTTTACCGTCTGTACTGCCATCTCTCCTAGTTATACTGATTCCATCTCCCTTCTTTACCGTCTGTACTGCCATCTCTCCTAGTTATACTGATTCCATCTCCTTCTTTACCGTCTGTACTGCCATCTCTCCTAGTTATACTGATTCCATCTCCTTCTTTACCGTCTGTACTGCCATCTCTCCTAGTTATACTGATTCCATCCCCTTCTTTACCGTCTGTACTGCCATCTCTCCTAGTTATACTGATTCCATCTCCTTCTTTACCGTCTGTACTGCCATCTCTCCTAGTTATACTGATTCCATCTCCTTCTTTACCGTCTGTACTGCCATCTCTCCTAGTTATACTGATTCCATCCCCTTCTTTACCGTCTGTACTGCCATCTCTCCTAGTTATACTGATTCCATCCCCTTCTTTACCGTCTGTACTGCCATCTCTCCTAGTTATACTGATTCCATCTCCCTTCTTTACCGTCTGTACTGCCATCTCTCCTAGTTATACTGATTCCATCCCCTTCTTTACCGTCTGTACTGCCATCTCTCCTAGTTATACTGATTCCATCCCCTTCTTTACCGTCTGTACTGCCATCTCTCCTAGTTATACTGATTCCATCTCCCTTCTTTACCGTCTGTACTGCCATCTCTCCTAGTTATACTGATTCCATCCCCTTCTTTACCGTCTGTACTGCCATCTCTCCTAGTTATACTGATTCCATCTCCTTCTTTACCGTCTGTACTGCCATCTCTCCTAGTTATACTGATTCCATCTCCTTCTTTACCGTCTGTACTGCCATCTCTCCTAGTTATACTGATTCCATCCCCTTCTTTACCGTCTGTACTGCCATCTCTCCTAGTTATACTGATTCCATCTCCTTCTTTACCGTCTGTACTGCCATCTCTCCTAGTTATACTGATTCCATCTCCCTTCTTTACCGTCTGTACTGCCATCTCTCCTAGTTATACTGATTCCATCCCCTTCTTTACCGTCTGTACTGCCATCTCTCCTAGTTATACTGATTCCATCTCCTTCTTTACCGTCTGTACTGCCATCTCTCCTAGTTATACTGATTCCATCTCCCTTCTTTACCGTCTGTACTGCCATCTCTCCTAGTTATACTGATTCCATCTCCCTTCTTTACCGTCTGTACTGCCATCTCTCCTAGTTATACTGATTCCATCCCCTTCTTTACCGTCTGTACTGCCATCTCTCCTAGTTATACTGATTCCATCTCCCTTCTTTACCGTCTGTACTGCCATCTCTCCTAGTTATACTGATTCCATCTCCTTCTTTACCGTCTGTACTGCCATCTCTCCTAGTTATACTGATTCCATCTCCTTCTTTACCGTCTGTACTGCCATCTCTCCTAGTTATACTGATTCCATCCTCCTTCTTTACCGTCTGTACTGCCATCTCTCCTAGTTATACTGATTCCATCTCCTTCTTTACCGTCTGTACTGCCATCTCTCCTAGTTATACTGATTCCATCTCCTTCTTTACCGTCTGTACTGCCATCTCTCCTAGTTATACTGATTCCATCCCCTTCTTTACCGTCTGTACTGCCATCTCTCCTAGTTATACTGATTCCATCTCCCTTCTTTACCGTCTGTACTGCCATCTCTCCTAGTTATACTGATTCCATCTCCTTCTTTACCGTCTGTACTGCCATCTCTCCTAGTTATACTGATTCCATCCCCTTCTTTACCGTCTGTACTGCCATCTCTCCTAGTTATACTGATTCCATCCCCTTCTTTACCGTCTGTACTGCCATCTCTCCTAGTTATACTGATTCCATCTCCTTCTTTACCGTCTGTACTGCCATCTCTCCTAGTTATACTGATTCCATCCCTTCTTTACCGTCTGTACTGCCATCTCTCCTAGTTATACTGATTCCATCTCCTTCTTTACCGTCTGTACTGCCATCTCTCCTAGTTATACTGATTCCATCTCCTTCTTTACCGTCTGTACTGCCATCTCTCCTAGTTATACTGATTCCATCCCCTTCTTTACCGTCTGTACTGCCATCTCTCCTAGTTATACTGATTCCATCTCCTTCTTTACCGTCTGTACTGCCATCTCTCCTAGTTATACTGATTCCATCTCCTTCTTTACCGTCTGTACTGCCATCTCTCCTAGTTATACTGATTCCATCCCCTTCTTTACCGTCTGTACTGCCATCTCTCCTAGTTATACTGATTCCATCTCCTTCTTTACCGTCTGTACTGCCATCTCTCCTAGTTATACTGATTCCATCTCCTTCTTTACCGTCTGTACTGCCATCTCTCCTAGTTATACTGATTCCATCCCCTTCTTTACCGTCTGTACTGCCATCTCTCCTAGTTATACTGATTCCATCTCCTTCTTTACCGTCTGTACTGCCATCTCTCCTAGTTATACTGATTCCATCTCCTTCTTTACCGTCTGTACTGCCATCTCTCCTAGTTATACTGATTCCATCTCCCTTCTTTACCGTCTGTACTGCCATCTCTCCTAGTTATACTGATTCCATCTCCTTCTTTACCGTCTGTACTGCCATCTCTCCTAGTTATACTGATTCCATCTCCTTCTTTACCGTCTGTACTGCCATCTCTCCTAGTTATACTGATTCCATCCCCTTCTTTACCGTCTGTACTGCCATCTCTCCTAGTTATACTGATTCCATCTCACTTCTTTACCGTCTGTACTGCCATCTCTCCTAGTTATACTGATTCCCATCTCCTTCTTTACCGTCTGTACTGCCATCTCTCCTAGTTATACTGATTCCATCTCCCTTCTTTACCGTCTGTACTGCCATCTCTCCTAGTTATACTGATTCCATCCCTTCTTTACCGTCTGTACTGCCATCTCTCCTAGTTATACTGATTCCATCTCCTTCTTTACCGTCTGTACTGCCATCTCTCCTAGTTATACTGATTCCATCCCCTTCTTTACCGTCTGTACTGCCATCTCTCCTAGTTATACTGATTCCATCTCCCTTCTTTACCGTCTGTACTGCCATCTCTCCTAGTTATACTGATTCCATCTCCCTTCTTTACCGTCTGTACTGCCATCTCTCCTAGTTATACTGATTCCATCTCCTTCTTTACCGTCTGTACTGCCATCTCTCCTAGTTATACTGATTCCATCTCCTTCTTTACCGTCTGTACTGCCATCTCTCCTAGTTATACTGATTCCATCTCCTTCTTTACCGTCTGTACTGCCATCTCTCCTAGTTATACTGATTCCATCCTCCTTCTTTACCGTCTGTACTGCCATCTCTCCTAGTTATACTGATTCCATCTCCTTCTTTACCGTCTGTCCTGCCATCTCTCCTAGTTATACTGATTCCATCCCCTTCTTTACCATCTGTACTGCCATCTCTCCTAGTTATACTGATTCCATCTCCTTCTTTACCGTCTGTACTGCCATCTCTCCTAGTTATACTGATTCCATCCCCTTCTTTACCGTCTGTACTGCCATCTCTCCTAGTTATACTGATTCCATCCCCTTCTTTACCGTCTGTACTGCCATCTCTCCTAGTTATACTGATTCCATCTCCTTCTTTACCGTCTGTACTGCCATCTCTCCTAGTTATACTGATTCCATCTCCTTCTTTACCGTCTGTACTGCCATCTCTCCTAGTTATACTGATTCCATCTCCTTCTTTACCGTCTGTACTGCCATCTCTCCCTAGTTATACTGATTCCATCTCCTTCTTTACCGTCTGTACTGCCATCTCTCCTAGTTATACTGATTCCATCTCCTTCTTTACCGTCTGTACTGCCATCTCTCCTAGTTATACTGATTCCATCTCCTTCTTTACCGTCTGTACTGCCATCTCTCCTAGTTATACTGATTCCATCCCCTTCTTTACCATCTGTACTGCCATCTCTCCTAGTTATACTGATTCCATCTCCTTCTTTACCGTCTGTACTGCCATCTCTCCTAGTTATACTGATTCCATCTCCCTTCTTTACCGTCTGTACTGCCATCTCTCCTAGTTATACTGATTCCATCTCCTTCTTTACCGTCTGTACTGCCATCTCTCCTAGTTATACTGATTCCATCTCCCTTCTTTACCGTCTGTACTGCCATCTCTCCTAGTTATACTGATTCCATCCCCTTCTTTACCGTCTGTACTGCCATCTCTCCTAGTTATACTGATTCCATCCTCCTTCTTTACCGTCTGTACTGCCATCTCTCCTAGTTATACTGATTCCATCCCCTTCTTTACCGTCTGTACTGCCATCTCTCCTAGTTACTGATTCCATCCCCTTCTTTACCGTCTGTACTGCCATCTCTCCTAGTTATACTGATTCCATCTCCCTTCTTTACCGTCTGTACTGCCATCTCTCCTAGTTATACTGATTCCATCTCCCTTCTTTACCGTCTGTACTGCCATCTCTCCTAGTTATACTGATTCCATCTCCTTCTTTACCGTCTGTACTGCCATCTCTCCTAGTTATACTGATTCCATCTCCTTCTTTACCGTCTGTACTGCCATCTCTCCTAGTTATACTGATTCCATCTCCTTCTTTACCGTCTGTACTGCCATCTCTCCTAGTTATACTGATTCCATCTCCCTTCTTTACCATCTGTACTGCCATCTCTCCTAGTTATACTGATTCCATCTCCTTCTTTACCGTCTGTACTGCCATCTCTCCTAGTTATACTGATTCCATCTCCTTCTTTACCGTCTGTACTGCCATCTCTCCTAGTTATACTGATTCCATCTCCCTTCTTTACCGTCTGTACTGCCATCTCTCCTAGTTATACTGATTCCATCTCCTTCCTTTACCGTCTGTACTGCCATCTCTCCTAGTTATACTGATTCCATCTCCTTCTTTACCGTCTGTACTGCCATCTCTCCTAGTTATACTGATTCCATCTCCTTCTTTACCGTCTGTACTGCCATCTCTCCTAGTTATACTGATTCCATCTCCTTCTTTACCGTCTGTACTGCCATCTCTCCTAGTTATACTGATTCCATCTCCTTCTTTACCGTCTGTACTGCCATCTCTCCTAGTTATACTGATTCCATCTCCTTCTTTACCGTCTGTACTGCCATCTCTCCTAGTTATACTGATTCCATCTCCTTCTTTACCGTCTGTACTGCCATCTCTCCTAGTTATACTGATTCCATCTCCTTCTTTACCGTCTGTACTGCCATCTCTCCTAGTTATACTGATTCCATCTCCTTCTTTACCGTCTGTACTGCCATCTCTCCTAGTTATACTGATTCCATCCCCTTCTTTACCGTCTGTACTGCCATCTTCCTAGTTATACTGATTCCATCCTCCTTCTTTACCGTCTGTACTGCCATCTCTCCTAGTTATACTGATTCCATCTCCTTCTTTACCGTCTGTACTGCCATCTCTCCTAGTTATACTGATTCCATCCCCTTCTTTACCGTCTGTACTGCCATCTCTCCTAGTTATACTGATTCCATCCCCTTCTTTACCGTCTGTACTGCCATCTCTCCTAGTTATACTGATTCCATCTCCCTTCTTTACCGTCTGTACTGCCATCTCTCCTAGTTATACTGATTCCATCCCCTTCTTTACCGTCTGTACTGCCATCTCTCCTAGTTATACTGATTCCATCTCCTTCTTTACCGTCTGTACTGCCATCTCTCCTAGTTATACTGATTCCATCTCCTTCTTTACCGTCTGTACTGCCATCTCTCCTAGTTATACTGATTCCATCTCCTTCTTTACCGTCTGTACTGCCATCTCTCCTAGTTATACTGATTCCATCCCCTTCTTTACCGTCTGTACTGCCATCTCTCCTAGTTATACTGATTCCATCTCCTTCTTTACCGTCTGTACTGCCATCTCTCCTAGTTATACTGATTCCATCCCCTTCTTTACCGTCTGTACTGCCATCTCTCCTAGTTATACTGATTCCATCCCCTTCTTTACCGTCTGTACTGCCATCTCTCCTAGTTATACTGATTCCATCTCCTTCTTTACCGTCTGTACTGCCATCTCTCCTAGTTATACTGATTCCATCCCCTTCTTTACCGTCTGTACTGCCATCTCTCCTAGTTATACTGATTCCATCCCCTTCTTTACCGTCTGTACTGCCATCTCTCCTAGTTATACTGATTCCATCTCCCTTCTTTACCGTCTGTACTGCCATCTCTCCTAGTTATACTGATTCCATCCCCTTCTTTACCGTCTGTACTGCCATCTCTCCTAGTTATACTGATTCCATCTCCTTCTTTACCGTCTGTACTGCCATCTCTCCTAGTTATACTGATTCCATCTCCTTTCTTTACCGTCTGTACTGCCATCTCTCCTAGTTATACTGATTCCATCTCCCTCTTTACCGTCTGTACTGCCTTCTTTACCGTCTGTACTGCCATCTCTCCTAGTTATGGTCTCTTATTACTGTGATAAAGCATGACCAGAGACAACTTGAGGGAGGCAAGGGTTTATGTTAGCCCTCAAGTTTCACATCATAGTCCATCACGGATAGAAATGTGGGCAGGAATTCCAAAAGGGCAGGCGCTTGCAGGCAGGAACTGATTGGTACAGAGGCCATGGAGGGTTACTGCTCAGCCTAGTTTCTTATAGCATCCAAAGCCACCCTACATTAATTGTCAGCCAAGAAAATTGCTACAGACTTGCATGGATGCCATTCTGAGGGTGTATTTCTTCAATTGATGTTCCCTCTTTTGCATGACTGTCTTTTTGTCAAGTTGACATAAACCTAACGAGTACACCCTCTCTAACCTTCCTCGTTAAACTCCCCTTCCACCTTCCCGTTTCCCCTGTCATAGCTCCTGTGTCCTGCTATTCCCTGTCCCATCTAGAGCATCTCACTCACACCATGTTCCTTTTCTCTTCCTGGTTTCCACAGTTAGTCCAGGTTATATACCCAAATCTATTTAATTCAAAGCAAGGATCCACAAATGAGAGAATATATGCAGTGTTTGGCTTTCTGTGTCTGAGTATGTAGAATATACAACATGTAGTAAATGCGTGTAAGTGTATATGTTTATGCATATATGTATAGATATGCATACTTATACACATTTAAAATCCATTATGTTTTCTAGATCTACCCATTTTCTTGCAAATTTTATTTCATTTTTCTGTATACCTGAATTTTTTAATAGAATTTCAGTGTGTGTGTCTGTGTGTGATATTTTCATTATCCAGCGTCTAGTTGAGGGACATTTAGCTTGTTTTTATTTCATTTAATACCTGTGGTGGTTTGAGTAAGAGTGGCCCCATAGCTTTATATGCTTCAGTGTTTGTTTCCCAATTGATGGGCTATGTAGGGAGGATTAAGCGGAGAGGTCTTGTTGGAGGAGTTTTCAGGTAGTGTAGGTGAGCTTTGACCTTACTATGTTGCTGAGGTAGTTGATCTTGAACTTTGCTTTTCCTATTTCTACTTCCCTAGTGCTCAGATTGTAGTGCGCAGTTTCTACATTGCTGGGCACCGGACCCTAGGGCTTAATGCATTCTAGGCACATGATCTGCCAACTGAGCTAACCCCTAACCTGATGATTTCTTTACTAATAGTTAGTGACTTTTTCCTCTTTAGGCCAGTTTTTATTTTGGTGCACTTTATCAGGTACCAGCTATATATGTATATACAGCTTCTCCTCACTGACAGGTTGACTTCCATCTTTTGGCTGTTGGTCTGTAGGTCTCTATCATGTTTGCTTTTGGAAACAACAGATAGTTGGATGTAAGTTTTTAGTAGAGGCAGCAAGCCTGCATCTCTTTATGGTGAGTTGAGTCCGTTTACATTTAAGGTAACTATTACTGCAGAGGCATTTACTAGTCTTTTGGTTTTATTGGTTGCATTTCTGGTTGGTTAGATTTTTTTTTCTCTCTCATCTTAATATTAGAGATGTGCTGGTTCACTGTATTGGACATGTTGGATTTTTTTCTACCTAGCCATCTGTGTTTCAGCAGTTTCTATATAAAGTTCCTTGTCTTTTTTTTTTATTTAAAGAATGAAGGTAATTGCAGGGTGGTGGTAGTACATGCTTTTAATCCTAGCACTCAAGAGGCAGAGGCAAGCAGAGGCTAGCCTGGTCTACAGAGTGAGTTCCAGGATATTCAGAGAAACTTGTCTCGAAAAATAAACAAACAACAAAAAAACAATAAAAAACAGTTGGAGCTAATTTAAGTTTTTACAATTATTCATTTGTGGAGGGGCAGGGCATAGCATAAGTGTGGGAGCCAGAGAACAGCTGGAGGGCTTGGTTCCTCCTTCTGCCATGCAGGCCCTGGAGGTGCGACTCAGATTGTCAGACTTGGCAACACATGCCTTTCCCCCCATGGGCCATCTCACTGCTTGCATACAATTTGTCCAGTAATGTCATGATTAAGACTCTCCCTTCCTCTCTGTATAGTATTCCTTTAACTGTCGCCTTCAGCGTTGGCTTGATGGTCACGAGTGGTTATAGTTTGTAATTGTCTTGAAATGTCCTTCACAATCAGTTTTACAAGCTAGTTCTTCAGATTTTAGCAATCTTGATTGGCACTTACTTATTTTCATGATTTGAATTGTTATTCCGATCTTTTCATTTCTTTGAGCCTCAAAAGAGAGAGAAGTGTTGCGTCCACCTTTGTAGTTGAGTTAGCATTTTTCCTTAGAGCTCTTTTTCTTATCTTGGTATTTTTGACATTTTGATTATATTATTTAGAAGATTTCTAGTCAATGCCTGTTGAGTGCTAAATGCCTTTGGTACTTGGATGTCCATTTCTTCCTCTAGACTTGGGAGGTGTTCTGCTATAATTCCGTTGCATAGAGTCTCGATGTCAATAGTTTTTATCTGAGCTTGCCTGTACTGTGGAGCTTTTGATTGTATTCTGGAGTTCTTTGACACTGTGGCCGTGTGCCCTCTCCCCCGTTTTTCCTTGACTACATCCTTCATCCCTGGCCCTCTCTTGTGGTCCTGCTTTCCATTGTGTTTTCATCGCAATCATTGAGATTTTCATTTCCAGCGTTCTACAGTTTTTCCTATTGAAAATGTTCTTTTATGCTGTTGAGGTTTTCATTTCTGTCGCTGATTTTCTCATCTATTTCCTTGACTCTTCATCTATTGCTGCCTTTTCTTTCCTAGGCCTGGATTGAACTCATCTATTTGTTTGCATCCTTTTTGAGTTTTGTACTAGTGAAGTTTTGAAATTTTCACTTCACATTGTATGTCCTTTGTTATCTTTGGGTTCATGAGTTAGCTGGTGAGTTTATTTTTTCTAGTAGCCCTGTTGCTTTGCTAGTTTATATTCCCATATATTTGGATATCTCTTCCACCTTTATTCTTGGTTTTTCTAATTTTACAGCCTGCTCTTGTGGTCTCAATTTCTACTATACCTCAGAGAGGGGGGGGAAAAAACCCTGCTAAACTTCAACATCAAACCAATTAAGGCTTAGAAGTACTCCAACAATCAATAAAAGCCTACCCTGTCTATCATCAATGACAATAAATAGAAAATGGAAGAACTAAATTAGGATGTATTTGAAATAAAAATTGTCTAGGGTAAAGTAGGAGGCCAGCAAAGGGGAAATCAGAGGAAAATCCGGATCATGTAAGTGAAGGAGGAAGGGGAAAAGAGAGAAACAGGGAGGTTGAGAAAAGGGAACCAATGATTTACCAGTAATGAGAACATTTGAAAGCAAAATTCGGTAACTGTAAGAAGTAGAATAAAAATAAAACAGTTTGTAAGAGTTCCACAAAAAAAAGTTGAAAAGGAAAAGAAAGCAAAGGGGGAACCCAGAAAACCAAAAGGTTGCCCACTAATGTGAAAAATGAGTACAATTTGATGACTGTATGAAGAGAAATAAAAAGTGAAGACATAAAAGATTAGAGTTCTTTTTGTTTCGTTTTTTTTTTTTTTTAAAAAAGGTGGAAAGTGCTAGTAAAAAAAAAGAGAGAAAGGAGATGAGAATAAGGAGAGTTGGAGCAGGCCTTCTGTTTTCTGGATAACTGGAGACTGCTACTTATGTGTGCAGGATAGGGCAGGGTCAATTGGACTTGGAAGCTCCTATCTTCCTGGTGGTCTCTGCTGATGCTGAGCCTGTGCCACACAAGTATCTATGGTCTCATCATCATGTTCACTGTAGTGTGTTTGACTTATTCTTCTGAATGCTGTTAAGGTACCTAATGAAGGTTTGTTTTGGCAGAGTGGGAGGGTCTAGTCCCCCACTGCAGGTGAATCGTAGCAGTGTTGAAGGCAGCTCGCCACATTGCATGTGCAGTCAGGAGCAGGGGGAGACGGGTTGCTGGTACTTAGCTAGGTGTCTCTTTTGTAGTCCAGAATCAAGTCCCAAGGAATGGTGCCACCCACTTTTAGGATGGATCTTCACAACCCAACCTAATCAAGACTGGAGCCCCTTACTTATCCAACCCCAAAAGGTCAGTCCTAAACCCAGATACATACAAGCAACACTGAACAGACTTTAGTAGGATTTTCTTATAGTTTTAAAAGAAGAAGGAAATTCCTCCCAGGCCTGGCCATATCGCTAACCTACTGTAAATAATCCCTCACGGGAGTACACAAAGGCGCCTAGGTAATTCTCAGGCCTGCCAAGTTGATATTCAGGGCTAAACATCATAGGTGACTTACGTTCTTCATATGTAGGGACCTCTGCTAGCCACACTTAGGTCCCAGAATATATATATTCTGGACAGAATCTTTCCAACTAAGACTCCATATGGCCCCCAAAGGAGTGAGAAATGTTGTGGCTGGGAGGTGACTCCGAGTGTGTTGGAAGTGTGGACAGCAGCCTCAGCACTGAGATCTGTGCAGATGTATTTAATCTCTGGGTTTTACTGTGGCCATAGGTGATCCTTGTGAAAGGTTCACCCAAAGGGGCTGTGACCCTCGGGCTGAGAACCAGTGCTCCAGAGGTTCATGCCAGCCTGCCTCACCTCAGCCTCAAGACTATGAAATAGAAAACTCCATTGCCACCCTGGCCACTCAGGGTTTGTTACCTTACTGTCCGCATCAGGGCCTCACCTGACCCCACTTTTCAGTTTGTCAGCTTCTGGCTCCTGTCCCTACACCCTCTCCAGATGGTTCTCGCCCTGGGACCGTGGTATGTTAAATTCAAGTTTCTCTGACTTGACGTTATTCCGTTTTCTCAGTCTCCCAAGGTAACTCAATTTTAAGCTATAGGTTCATTCTCTCTTAAGATAGTGCACAGCCACTGGCCCGGAGTCATACAGAGAGCCAGGGTTCTTCCCCAGGCTGATCCATTTGTTTCCTCATCTAAAGCAACAGCCGGAGTGAGGCGCGGGAGCCATGTAGCCTGAGCTCTGTGTGGCATACATGCCCAGCTTTTCTCAGTTCTCAGCTTCCTGTCACTGCCTTCACGGCCTTCTCCAGACTCCCTGCCTTTGGAGTTGAGCCCATTTCTTTTTCCTTTCCGCCAGCTCTTGCAGCTTCAGTGGGCTCTCACCTAAGGATGAAAGTTCTTGAGATTAATTCTGTTTGTCCAGAATTTGCTTTGTTTCCATTTGTAATGGTGGGGCTTTAATTCAGGCCCTTGGGGATACTAAGCAAGTGCCCTACCAACGAGCTACATCCCCATCCGTTGGCTTTTCTTCATTATGCTTTATATAATAAAGAATGTGTGTTCTTAGCGTTTGTGAGTAATCTATAAATTGTAATTAAGTTTTTAAATTATATTTTAATTAAATATTTTATTTTTTATTTCTACTTATTTATATTTTTATTTCTAATGTGTGTGGGTATGTTCTGGCAGTGGTGGGTTCTTTAGGTCTGGAGTTACAGATAATTGTAAGCCATGTGTGGATGCTGGGACTTAAATGCATGTCCTTTGCAAGAGCAGTCAGTGCTCTTAACTGCCGAGCCACCTCCCTAGCCCCTACAATTAAATTTTAATTTTATTAATGGTATTATTTAAATTTTATATATCATAACTGATATTTTTATGTGTTCTGTCAGTTCCCAATGAGAAGTGTTAACATCTTAAACTATGATTTGACTGATTCTTCCATTATTTGGATGATGGATGATGTCTTTGCATTTCTTATTTTAAGTCTCTACATTAAGTACATAAAGACAGGAGACTATTGTCTGTTCTTCCTGAGTTGATACTGTGTCCTTATGTGACACTCCTCTTTATCCTGACACTAATGCTTGTTTGAAATCTTCTTTGATATTAATAAATATAACTGTCTGGTTTTCTTATTCCTAGTTTTGTATTATACATATTGAATTCTACTCCTTTACTTTTAATCTACTTGTGAATTTACACTGTTTACAATGTTATCTTACTAATATATTTGGGTCTTGCTTTTTCATCCAGTTTGATGATCAGTGCCTCTTAACTTAAGTGTTTAAAGTAATACTTTTAACAATTAGCATTCTTAGCAGAATGCTTGGGCTTAAAGCTACTGCCTGCTCTTTGTTTTCCATTTGCTCCATCTAAAGTCTATTTTTTTATGCCCTGCCCGCAACCCCCGCAGTTGCTTTAGGGACTCTAGAATACACCCTTAGTTTTTCAAAGTTACAAATGGTTAGTCTCCCTTGTCAGTCACCTAGGGTTTTGAATCCCACAGGAGCCCATGCTTCTGGGCATGTCCATGGTTTCCTAAGCAAAGCTTAATGGCCTCTGCTGATGGGACTTTGGGAGACCAAGAGAAATGTGGGTGGTAGAGGCTTTTGAGGTTTCAGAAGGGAACAAGGATATAGTAACTGAACTAGAAGTCACTCATGGTATAATGAGGCAAACCATCTACTTTCAGGGGTTGGAGAGATGGCTTAGTGGGTAAGAGCATGTACTGCCTCTCCAGGAGACATGAGTTCAGTTCCCAGCACCCATGTTAGGATGCTGACAACCATCTGTAACTCCAGCTCCAGGAGATGCAAATGCCCTTTTCTGTTCTCTGTGGGCACCTGTAAACACCTGGCACACACATCCACAAACACACGCACATGAAAGAGAGCAAGTGAAGCAGAGAGATATTTATAGTGTATGGTTTGGTGTGGAAAGCAGTATGAATGCCAAGTTTCAGAACAAGAGACTGGAAAGACAGCTCAGTAGCTAAGAGCACTTGGTCTTAAAGAGGACATGGGTTCAGTTCCGTGCGACCATTTGGTAGCTCACAATCTTCTGAAAAGAAACAAGCACCATTGAAGGGAAACCTCAAGAGTTTACTATCAGTAGGATGATAGAAACGGTGTTCTGAAGACAAGTCCCCGCCCGCCATTAAAGGGAATTAAGTTATAGAAATGCAAATCATTTGTAAGGAAAACTGGAGCTGAGAATGTCCCCCAAAGGATTGCTTTCTTGTAAACAAGTGCCTAGCATAGGGTTTTCTCAGGTCGACTTAGGGGGAAGCCAAGTTAGCTGGCAGCAAAACTTGTCAGCTAGTCTATATGGGACATGCAATACACGAGCCTTATAGGTTGGGGAAGCTGCTGAGGCCAGGCTGTGTTTGCCTATTAGATCTCTTGTAAGAATCTAATAATCCAAGAAGCTGTGAGGTTTAAGCCTAAATTGGAGTGGAGATCGCAGGACCAGTCAGTACTTGCCAAGGGAAGCTCCAGGCCTGGGATAGTACCTGCACAAAAAGAGGCTGTGTGTTACTAGCCGTAGAGCTGGGAAGGAAGGCAGGGTTGTTCAAGCTCAGGTGATTCCGCTACAAGTGCCAAGTGCCAAGCGTATATCTGTAGAGTTTGGCATTGCCACTTCTAGGTCTCAATCTGCATTTGGTCTCGTGTGTCCTTACTAGGCCTCATTCCTCCCTTTTAATAAATAAAAACATTTATTCTTTGTAATTATTTATTGGAAACAAGTAACTTGTCTTTTGAGTTTATAGGTGTTCACAGTTAAGAGTCTATGCATCTCAGGCATGTAGAGATAGTTCAGTGGTTAAGGCCTCTTGGTGTGCATGGAGTGGTTCAGTTCCCAGCACCCACAGGGAACTCACAACCACCTGTAATTCAGGTTCCAGAAGATCCAGTTTGTTTTTCTGGCCTCCCAAGAGGGCACCAGGCATACAAGTGATACACTTACATATATGTTGGCAAACTCTCATGTACATAAAAAATTGTGTTTTTTGCCTAATCTTCTGGTGCTCTGTTGAATATCCCAGGTGGGCTGTGATATCCATTCTTCCCATTAGAGGAAACGATTTCAGTTCAGTCTTTTGTCATTGTTCCCATCCATGCTGTGTGCATAGCCTTCCTAAGACCACAGTGAGGATCCGAGCCTTACTCGCTAAACTTTGGAAATTTGATTAAGCTGTTCTAACGTGTCACTTTAACCATGATTTTACTTGGGGTTTGTGGGTCTTTAAGTTGATATTTTTCATATTTAGAAATCTTCTAGTTTTTCTATTTCTTCTTGTGGGTTTTTCTTCTTATGTGTGTGGGTGGGGGTTTTGTTTTATTTTGCTTCTCTTCATGTGTCTCTGTCTACCACATGCGTGCATTGTACTCGTGGAAGCCAGAGAGGATGTCTAAGGCTCCATGGAATTGGAGTTACATAAAGTTATAAACTTCCACGTGGGTGCTGGGAATTGAACCCAGGCTCCTTGGAGGAGCAGCCAGTCCTCTTCACCACTGAGCCATCTCTGCAGCCTTTTTTCCACAACTTGTAAACGCGTATTTATTATACTACATGTTTGGTTGCGTGGTTCAGTGCGTTTACTTTCTGTTGTCTTATTTTTTATTTTAATGGCCTTTCCCCCCTTTTTCCCCCACCACAATCGAATGGCCCTTTCTTTAGTGACCAACTTTTTGTTAATCTAGAATAGTACAATTTTAATTTCCAGTGCAACTTCTATTTGTTCTTTTCTGAAGTTTTACTTTCCTGACTGAAATCCCCACCTGTTCTCTCATTTTGTTCATTTTTCTTTAAATCTTTAAACATACTATAGCAACTACATAAATTAATAAATTAGCTTTTGTCAGCTGATTTCAGTATGTGTATCTTTAGTCTATTTCTATTAATTCTGTTGTAATTGCTTATAAACCAGATTTTCCTATTTATGTGCCTGCTTAGTGATTTTTGAGTGTGTAATTGCTATTCCGAATGTTCCATTCTGGAGAGTCTAGCTCTTGTCTTCCTTTGTAAAAAGAACATTTAATTTTCTCCAGCAGCCAGCTACCAGCAGATCCACTTGACATCAGTTGCTAACATCAGTTTCACTGTTACCTTGTGAAAGCAACAGACTGACTGATCCTGAGTGTTCATAGGTGGGTTAGCAGAGCCTTGCTTCTGAGCCTTGACCGTTCATGTTGCCAGTTGAATGCCAAGAATCCAGTAGAGTGTCCCCACCTGGCTTTTAGGACCACACAGCACCCATCCTGCTTTGCCTTCTGCTCTTATTTGGAGTCTGAAGCTTCCACATCTCTGTATCTCTTCGGAGCAATGTCACTCGCTCCTTCAGCTCCAAAGTTCCTTACCTTTTGCTCAGGGAGACCACGGTACCCTGCCTGAGATGTCTGTCACCTCCCACACCTACAGTCCACGTGCCTTCAAGCATAAAACCGAGACGGTTTGTAGGGCCATGACTTGAGTTTCTCTGTTCAGGAATCACAAATTTTCCAGTATTGGACAATAGTCATTGTAACTGGCAGAAGCAGGAGTCTGATCCCTATGGCTCCAGGAAAGTGGCAGCCGAAGTCCCTTGCTCCACACTGATGATGCTCCTACAGCACGGCTTTGTTAATGAATCTTTACTTCTGAAACAAACTTTTAGCAGTTTGCTGATGATGTTAACTGCCTATGTGACATATTACAGCTACAGATTTATTTATGCTTCCTTTGCCTGCCAGACTCAGCTCAGTGATTGAGTCCCATGCTTTGCCAAGATTCAGTTGTGCCTGTGCCCATTACCTTTCTCTGCCAGTTACACCTAATGATGGAGTCACGCACGCGGCTCAGCACACTAGGATTATGTGTTCATTACACACGGAACAACACTTGGGAATTGTCAAGTTCGGGTTACTGTTGCTGTGATAAAACACCATGACCAAAAGCAGCTCGAGGAAGAAAGGCTATATTTCATTCTCTGTTTCAGGCAATAGTTCACCATCAAAAAGCAATAAGGACCCTGGGGGCAGGGGCTGATGCAGTGGCCTCAGAGGGGTGCTGCTTACTGGCTTGTTCTCAATGGCTTGCTTTTTTATAGAACCCAGGACTACCAGCCCAGGAGTGGCTCTACTCACAATGGGCTGTGTCCTCCTCCATCAATTATTTACTGAGAAAATGCCCTACAGTCTTGCATATAGCCCATTTTAGAGAAACATTTTCTCAGTTGAGACTCTCTCCTCTGATGCCAGCACAGTAATCAGATTACTATCCTCAAAGAAAAGGAATTGTCTTGTCTGGGTTATTAAAAGAATGTGCCTGCATACCTTAAAAAGACAATAGGGTTCAATTCATTTAACCCCCAAATATGACAAGTGTATTGATTGTCTTATGAAAATGGCAGAAGCAGAAAGGTACCTCTAATTTTTCTTCCCTGGCCATGACTCTTAGAGCAGGTTGTAAACCATAAAGAGGATTTGACCTTTGCCTGATGCAGATCATAGGCTTTATGTGAGAGCTGCCTTTCCTCACGCTTGGAGTACAAGTGCATCCTTTTCTCCAAAGATGACAGGTCAGGGAGAAGAACCTGAAGGAGCACCTCATGCACTTGCTCTGCTCCATCGCTTCACGGCCACGCACGCACGCACGCTGCAGACCTGCTGCTGTTGTCACTGGCTCTTCACATCTTCACTAAAGCTCTGTGTTGCATGAAAGTTATATTAAAAAATTTTGCATGGTTTTCTTTCTCTCTTAGTAAATTACATTTTTTTTTCTTACTAAAGGCCTCTGTATCAGTAAAGAAAAAAAAAAATCATAAAATTGTAGCCAGATTTTAGACTGGTTCTTTCACAAACATCTTTTTATTCTTACTTCAAATTTTAAAAATGAAAAAGAAAATCAAAGATAAAAAAGAAAAACCTCACCTAAATTGCAGAGGATGTATTTTGTTTGTAGTTTATGGAAGAAACAACAATTGGAAACCAAGTTACTACCCTAAAAGAAAAGGTATATCCTGTATCATCAAGTTATGAAAAGAATGTGCCAGCATAATACAGTATTGAAGGTGTGGGTGTGTGTGCATGTGGACACCAAGTGTACATTACCTCATGATCCCTAACAATAGGTGCAGTTAGCTAAATATGAGCGAGTTCAGACAACAGAGTAATTCTGTATAGAGATGCAGCCTAGATTCTTGAAAGTGACTTCCTCATATGTGTTTCCACTTGTATACCATGTTTCATGTATGTTTGTGTGCGTGCTGGGTATATACACACTGCACTTGTACCTGTTCATACATATGTGGAAGCTGGAAAACTACCTCAGATCCATTCCTTGGGTATCTTCTACACCCCCAGTTTTTTGGGATGCGTGTATCCCTCACTGACCTTTGTTTTATTAGTTTCCTAAGCTGGCATCCAAGGAACCCCAGAAATCTACCTGTCTCTGCCTCCCCAGCTCTAAAACTTAAGTGGGTCACCATACCCACCTTGTTTTACATATATTCTGGGGGTCATATTTGGGCTTTCATGACTGCACAGCAAGTGTTTAACCCACTGAGCTATCTCCCTACCCCCAATCCTCCCTCCCCCTTCCCCTCCCCCTCTCCCCCCTTTGTGTCTGTGTGTTATATGAGGTACTACTAGGTTGCCGGGACTACACTGTAAACTCACAGGCTTATGGGATCTTTCTGCCTTTGCCTCCTCAAGTAGTTGGGACCACTGGTGCCCAGTTTGCCTAATAAGTATTTTTATTAAATAAAAAACATGTAGCCTTTGATAAACTAAGTTCTTTCTTTTTATTTCAAGCTTTTTTTTCTGATTTTATAGTTTAGTTTATTGCTCAAACAATTACTCAATTTTTCTTTGAAGTTTATGCATTCTTGTTGGGCCTGATAAACTTATTCAGTATTTATTATCATATGTAATATGATCATATTATCATATGTAATATGTAAATTTAGTATAATATATAATTTTCTACTGCCATGGTTTCTGCTTTCATACCTCTTAGTATATACTATGTATATGCCTGCCTCTTAAAACCAGGGAATAAAACAACGGTACTGTTGGATTTAGAAGTAACATTATTTTAAAACCATAATCTTGTTACATAATTCCAAGGCTCTTACAGCCTTTTAAAAAAATTATTATAGTTCTTAAAATATTATAAGGTTTCTTAGGATAGTTGAATGACTTTCTGGAACATTGAAATTAAGTGAAGAATTATGACATTTTAGCTATTAAAAGTTGTATCATTATTAAATTTACTTTTATAACTATTGAAATATGGGCCTAGAGACTTGGCTCACTTAGGAGCACTTGTTGCTTTTGTAGAGGGCCCAGGTTTGGTTGTCAGTACCTACATGATAGTTTACAACTGTCTAAAACTCCAAAGGATCTGACAAGCTGGCTTCCATAGGCACCAGACATGCATAGGATGTACATACATGTGTGCAGGCAAAGACACAAGTAAAATAAAAATAAATCTTTTTTGTAAAGAAAAGCTAGGCATAATGGTACATGTCTTTACTCCCATCACTTCAGAAGGCAGCGTCAGGTACATCTCTGTGAGTTTGAGGCCAGCTTGATCTACATAGCAAGTTACAGGCAGGGCATTTGGGACCCTCACCCCCCCACACACACACACCCCAGGGTGTGGGAGGGGGCACCCAGAAAACAAAAATTAAGGAGAAAACAATCATATTAATTTTTAAAAGTGTCTCATTAAGCATACTAATTTTCAGTGATTTGTTAGGCATGATTTTGTTTGGTTGGTTGTTTTGTTTTGAGGTAGGGTCTCACTGTGTAGACTAGGCTGGCTTCAAACTTGCAAAGATCTGCGTGTTCCTGAGTACTGGGATTAAAGGCATGTGGGTGGACTACCATACC
This sequence comes from Mus caroli, assembly GCF_978045245.1. NCBI lineage: Eukaryota > Metazoa > Chordata > Mammalia > Rodentia > Muridae > Mus > Mus caroli. The sequence goes on from NW_028227270.1 coordinate 7,100,096, forward strand.
CAGAAAGCATGAAAAGTTTAAACAACTTTATTTTCAGTTTTCCCTAAGTTAGTAGAAAACGAATATTTTTTCAAGTATATCTGAATATTCCAATAGATTTTCCTGATTTACATGGTTGGAACGCTCATTTTTATATTGCAGCATTTTGTTATAAAATAACTTGTTGGTAGACTTAATTTGTGGTGCCTTGTTAATTACCTACTACTGTAGAGGAGGAAAAGCAACATCTTGATTCATCAAAGTGTTCATGGCCGACATCCAGTAACAAGACAGATGGATAAGAGAAAAACATCACAAATTATTTAGCCAAAATTTTATGTGACACAAGAGGCTTCAGAACTAACCAAGGCCTGGGGGAAAGCGGAGAGGTTGCCTCTTAGGTTCCTAAGTGGGCAGGTGCATAGACTATGATTGAGTGCGAAGGTGAGGAGGGGTCAACTGGTGCTCTTCAGCTGGAGGTTAACAGCATCTGCTCGTTTACATTCCTCATCGCTCTGGGTCAGCTTGGGACAGGATATCTACAATGCGAGTCTTGGGTCTTATATGACATAGCTCAGAGTTTTCTCCAGGAGACAGGAGGAGGCGAGGGAGTGACTTCTTACTGTACTATTACTTCCAACTCTGAGCCACGACTTTATAATATGTAATGCCACAAAATAAAAACGGAAAGTGCTTCATGGAGGGACCCATGGCTGCAGCTGCATATGTAGCAGAAGATGAGGAGAGGCCCTTGGTCCTGCGAAGGATCTATGCCCCAGTATAGGGGAAAGCCAGGGCCAGGAATGGGAGTGTGTGGGTTGAAGAGCAGGGGAGGGGGAGGGGATTATGGGTTTTCAGAGGGGAAACTAGGAAAGGGGATAACATCTGAAATGTAAATAAAGAAAATAATAAAAAGGAAAAAAACCTGGAAGTGTTTGTGATTCCCATCAGTAATGAAGTTTATTGCACTTATGTATAATGTTCCAGAATTATAGTTTTGGACAGCTTAGTTTTTTCTTTGTATTCTGGTTTCTTCTTATAATAGCTCTTACAAAGGAGTATTTAGTTAGAGTTTGTTTGACTGTGATAGGGTCTCAGTATGTGGCCCTGGCTGGCCTGCAACTCAGTGAGCTCCCCCTGCCTCTTTTGTTAATTTTTTTGTTCTTAGATATATCAAAAATTAAACTCATAGCAGTCACGTGGGACACACTTGTGATGTCTGCAATCAGGACATATGTGGGACACACTTGTGTCGTCTGCAATCAGGAAGTGAGGCGTGAGCTTGCTCTTAGTTGGGTTATAGGAGAGCAAGACAAAAATCTTAAACCAAGAAACAAAATTAGTCTCCTTTTCTGAAAAGGATTGTAGTTAGAATTAAAGAACTTAACTAAAGTCAGGCTAACTGATGCATATCTGTTTTCTGTCATATTTGGATAAAAGACAGCCAGGGATGGTTGGCACATGCCTTTAATCCCTGCACTGGGAAGCAGAGGCTGAAGACAGCCTAGTCTACAAGTGAGTTTCAAGGGAAATAGAAATGGAAAATGATCTGCGGTTACATTGCTGACTAGCAATGTGGGATTTTACCTCCTGTTTGCAAAGTAAATAGATAATATGTTAGAAACTGTAGAAATCCTGATCACCTTGTTACAGTTAACTGGATCTTCATGGATAACCTTAAAGAATTAAATTACTGCCCATCAGTGATGGTGCACACTTTTAATCCCAGCATTCAAGAGGCAGAGGGAACTGGATCTCTGAGTTCAAGAGCAGCCTGGTCTACAGAGTGAGTTCCAGGACAGCCAGGGCTACACAGAGAAACCCTGTCTCAGAAAACAAACAAACAAATAAAAAGAATTAAGTTACTGGTGGGTCTGCAGAGATTGCTCAGCAGTTAAGAGCACTAACTGCTTTTAAAGCAGACCTAAGTTCAAGTCCTAGTAGCCATGTGGGTGGGTTACAAACCACATGTAGCTGTGTTTCTTGGGAATCACTCGGAAGCAGCTGGCCTCTGAGGGTACCCATACTCATTTGCGCAGCTACACAGAGAAATTCTAATTAAAAATAAATCTTGGGGGAAAATTAATTTCATTACTGACATTTTCATTATAGTACAACATATGTAAAAAGCATTCATAAACAACTTAATTACTGCAAGAAATTGTGCAACATTAACTGAATAAATTGTTATAAGGTCATTAAAACAAAAAATATGAAGACTGAGTATCTGTGTGGGAAAATGATGCTATATTATATGGAAGTATTTAGTCCAAAACTTTAGTACAATAGGTAAGCATATGGGTACTTAGTGGTAGGTAATGCAGGTAAGTAGTTGGTAGGGCATTATGCAGATTGATATATTGTTTAAAATTTCTGCTTAATGTTGATGTTTTGGTAGTCTTATTTATTTATTGGTTGGTTTGTTGATTGAGTCTCACTAAGTAGCTTTTGCTATTCTAGAGCTAACTCAGTAGACCAGGCTGGTTTTAAACTCAGATTCACCTGCCTCTGCCTCCCAAGAGCCTTAAAGGCCCAGCTCCTAGTCTTTTTTTAAGAATGAGTGTCCTGAAAGAATAATCTTGTGTTTCCCTCCTTGGTTTGGCATTTCTGACACCTTTCTATCTTTAAAATCAAATAGGATCTTCCTTTTAGGGAGCAGTTTAGAGCACTCATTGCTCTTGTAGGAAATCTGGATTTGATCTCCAGCACCCACCTGGTGCTTCACAAGCACTCGGAACTCCAGTTCTAAGGGATCATGCCCTTCTCTGCCCTCTGCGGCACCACACACACACACACACACACACACACACACGCACACACACGCACACACAGCATATATATGTTCAGACAAAACATCCATGCACCTAAATCTAACCAAGTATCTTTTTAAAGATCTCTCTTTTCTTTGGCTGCTCTGGCAGTCATTAATCTTCCAGATTTTTCAGACTTATTGTTCCTTACTCTTAACCAATAGCACACCTGAAGTATTAATATTTTGTTGTCCTTACCCCTTGTCTTACACATATATAGATTGTAGATTTCTTGCACTTAGGAAGAAAGTCTTATCATATATCCTTTGAAGCCTTTAATATAGTTAACTTTGCATAGAAGCATCTTTGAACTGAAACAAAGGTAAATTATGTATTAATCCTTCATTTTCATAGGGGTCCTAGGCCTTTCTACATGTGGCTATGTATTTAAGACATTATATTCGTTTTTTTTTTTTCAATTTGTATGTGTGTGTGTGTGTGTGTGTGTGTGTGTGTGAGAGAGAGAGAGAGAGAGAGAGAGAGAGAGAGAGAGAATATGAGTATGAATGTGAATCATTTATTTATACCTGTTGTAGGTCTATTCAATGTGAAGAAAGACAGGATAACTGATTTGCCTCAAGCAGATGTATAGGGTATCCAATCCTTAAAGACAAGGACTCAGTATTTAGATTTTCTAATCTTGAAACAAAACTACTGACTCAGTAAACAATTACTAACTCACAATTTTCAAGGAAGACTACATATTGTTCTATATCTTGACACCAGCTTCTTTATTTGTTCATCCTGTTCTTCTTAAAAATATCCAGTATTTTTCTTGAGAATTGATGTGTACACTGGAGCATTGTGTCCACTATATAACACATTGGTGCTGAGTAGCAACTTCTGTTCTTGTTTAAGGTAAGCACTATATATATACTATCTCATCTTTACCTTATAAGTAAGTTGATTTGTGGATATGCAACAAAACAGATTTGCCCATGGCTTTTACGATTGAAAGTCATGACTTGAGGGGGCTGGAGAGATGGCTTAGTGTTAAGAGCACTGGCTACTCTTCCAGAGGACCTGAGTCCAGTTCCCAGCACCCACATGGTAGATCACACCTGTCTGTAACTCCAGTTCCAGGAGCTCTGACACTCACACTCATATTCTCTCTCTCTCTCTCTCTCTCTCTCTCTCTCTCTCTCTCTCTCTCTCATACACACACACACACACACACACACACACACACACACACACACATGCAGGCAAAACACCAATGCGCATAAAATAAAAATAAGTAAATTAAAAAAGAAAATCATGATTTAAAGTCTTTCATGATTGTAAAATATTAACAGCCATCAAATTTTAGGTCAGTTTTAGCTCTACTATAGACTTAAATACAATTGGTCTTTAATATTCTGTAATAGTACAAGTCTCTGGAAGTATTGTCACTTAGTCTTCTAGTGGTTACTCTATTAGGTTTCTAGCTTCAACCTGTGCTAATGCTGTTAGTGAACTAATTACTAAAGAGCCTGGTAAACATTTTGACTTCTTTGGATGCAGCAAGATTTCTAGTAAAACTTCATCCAGAAATGTAAAAAAGTATGTAATTATTTCTCTTTATAATAAGGTGTAAACTGATAAGGGTAAGTGGGTGGGGCAACCGGAAGTAATTACTAAGGCCAGTGGCAATGTTGTGGTTTAATAAAGGCAGAAGCTAATTATTCAGTTTTTATTTAAGTGAAATGCTGCCAAAAAAGAAGGTTCCTGCAGAGCAGCTGCACTTCTTCAGTGTCACCCTAATTTACCAAAGACACAAGTGTCACAAACAGAGCTTTTAAACTTGATATATAGCCACAGAAGGAAGGGGGCTTTTGTGTGGCGTGCATGCTGGAGAACTCCTTTATACAGATCAGCCAGCAGATGACCAGACAATGATGAAAATTTGATTCTTTGAAGTCATAATAGTCATTGAAATGTGTGAAATTCTGGTATTGAAAAGAGAGCGGCCAGCAAGGCTCTAAATCCTGGGAGGTTGCAAGGAGCTTGCTGGGAGGTTTTTCTGCATTTTGACACCAACTTCCCATTGCTTGTTCCTTATTCCCTTTGTTAAAAAGAAAGAAAGTTGAGTTCACACAAGATAAGTGGGGACAGATGATAACCGAATCATTTTTTTATATGGAAAGCTAATACTGTATCATTCAACAGTATTAGGATAATTATTCTTTAATAGTATTCATTTTTAACCCAGGTAGCTCAGCATGAATTAAGAGAGAAAGAAAATTATTGAAGATATTCAGTGTAAAAGGGCTCACAGATCCTTGCAGAGTTACAGAGTTTGATTGGAATCTTGGAGTGGGAGCATCAACCCATTGCAGTGTGCATTAGAGAACAGGATCTTGTCACTAGCTAACTCTGTTTGCGTAGGTTGAGCCTTTGTGGCCATTAGGTATGTGAGTACATGAGCTGCCAAGCTGGTTTATATCTGTCCTGCTCAGCTGGGTGGCAGGAGCTTACAGCTAAGCAGGCAAAAACAGTGAATCTCTGGGCAAGTTGCAAGGGCTTCAGTATTCAGAAACTCCTTCCTTGAATATTAGCTTTAAATGGAGCATGTGTCAATAACTGTGAGAATTTAAGGAGACATGAAACATCAGTAGTTACGAGTTCAGATATAAGTGTAAGCTTCATTGGTTTTATTTTGTCATGTATGCATCACAGTATAAAAGTATAGAAAAATATTTTCTATAATTTCATTTTCTGAAGATAACAAATTCATTGAATGTTTCTTTTAATACAGTTAAACAAAAGCCACGTAGCATAGTTTCGTTCATTAGAAACTTGGCACAGAATAGAGGGGTGGGTTGATGTGGGATTTGTAGATGCCCATCCATTAATGTTATAGCATGCTTATAATGAATGTTTATGCATTGCTGCAACTACAACAAGGAAATATGATCTTTATCTAGGGGCTAGAAAGATGGCTCAGCAGTTAAAAGTGAGAACCGTTCTTCTAGAGGAACTGAGTTCACTTCCTAGCATCACGTGTGGCTCACACCTTCCTGTAATTCCAGCTCCGGGAGATGTGACTTCCTCTTCTGAATTCTTCACCTACCCTCGCATCTGCACATATTGGCATACAGACACACACACATAGACACATAATTATAAATAATTTTAGAACTATACTAGCCTAACAGTATGAGAATGTTAGAGAATATTAAATAATAAACTAGATGGCTGTTGCAAAGAATACACTGAGGACCTCCCAAAGAGGATTATGCTTTAGAAAGTCACTCCTTACAGTGAGTGTAACACTAGGGCTGGGACTATACCTTAGTAATATAGTCCTTGCCTTGTATGTGTAAAACCCTAAGCTCAATTCCCAGCACTCAAAAAAAAAAAAAAAAAAAAAAAAAAAAAAAAAAAGGTGTGTGTGGGTTGTGCCATAGGACCATGCTAGGGATTTAACACAGGCCTTGTAAATGCTGAGCAAACACTCTGCCTCAGAAATAAAGTCTTATTTTTTTTTTTTTCTTCTGCAGCACAAGCTTTATTGCTTACCCCATCAGGAGCCAGTGGAGAAGAGAGCCAGAGAGAGAGAGCCAGAGAGAGCATAAAGTCTTATTTTAAGTCAAACCTAGCAATTAAAAATTACCAGATGTTAACAGAGTTGTTGGGGTCCCCTTTAGGTTGCTTCATTAGTGAACGAATTTAAGAATCTCAGGGACAGTTTAAGTTTGAGTTTAAAGGGGAAACCCCAGGGCAGCAAGCTACAGTTGTCGGAGGACAGATACGGAAAAGAGAAAAGGCCATGCCATTTGAGTCAAGGCCGGTGAAGGTCAGCCACATCATGGACAAGGAGCCACTTGGCAGGAATAGGAGCTTTTAAAAAGACTCAAAAAAATTCAAAAGTACCTCCACATGCCTTTATTCCCAGCACTCAGGGACACAGAGGCAAGAGGAGCTTTGTGGACAGCCAGGGCTACACAGAGAACCCTGTCTCAAAAAACCAAAATAATAATAATAATAATCATAATAGTAGTAGTAGTAGTTTTTATTAGTATGTAATTAATTTTTAAAAAAATCACCAAAGAAAGCAAACCTAGGCTCCAGTAGCCATCGGAAAGACAGAAACAAAGAATAATGAAAGGTTAGCCCTTCCTAAGTTCTTACTCTGAACTTTGTGGTGGCTCCTCATTGGGACTCCACTAGTGGGTAGGAATTCTCAGATGGAAAAGCACATCTCCGCTAATAAGCACGAATTATTCCTTCTATCACTTTAGAATGACTTTCCTGAGGGACGGTGCCTTGGTCAGGTGATCTGCTAGCTGTTAAAGGAGGAAGAAATGTCAAATCTCTCCCTAGAGGCAGATTCCATTTTTTTGGTTGGGAGATGTCTTAGTCAGGGTTTCTATTCCTGCACAAACATCATGACCAAGAAGCAAGTTGGGGAGGAAAGGGTTTATTCGGCTTACACTTCCATACTGCTGTTCATCACCAAAGGAAGTCAGGACTGGAACTCAAGCAGGTCAGAAAGCAGGAGCTGATGCAGAGGCCATGGAGGGATGTTCTTTACTGGCTTGCCTCCCCTGGCTTGCTCAGCCTACTCTCTTATAGAACCCAAGACTACCAGCCCAGGGATGGTCCCACCCACAAGGGGCCTTTCCCCCTTGATCACTAATTGAGAAAATGCCTTACAGTTGTATCTCATGGAGGCATTTCCTCAACTGAAGCTCCTTTCTCTGTGGTAACTCCAGCTGTGTCAAGTTGACACAAAAATAGCCAGTACAGGAGACAACTCTCCCTTCTGGGCAGTCTGTGCATCTATAACATCAGCTGTCCCTGCTCACAGAGGAAGAGTGCATTGACTACACACTCTTCAGATATTACCACAGTGGATACAAGAGGTGGGTCTATCCAGAAAAGAAAGGCAAGGAACAGCAGTGGTCAAGCACAAGGCCTTGGGTTCAATCTGTACAAAGGAGAGAGGGAATTTTTATGGCTCCCTCTTCACTGTACCCCAACACCAGTTCTCAGATTTAGTATTTACAGATAGCACAATAGAAATTTATGCAGTAAAATATCAGGGGAGTAGTGAAGTGAGCCAGAAAGATTGTCCCGGCTTATAAACAATCAGAAAACAAGACTGTGGAGCTAGGAAGGGAGAGACGAGCATCAGCTGATACGGATATTGAATGCCTTTTCTTGTTTTTCTCTAGGATATCACTACTTTAACTGGTGTTCCAGAAGAGCACATCAAAACCAGAAAGGTCAGGATCTTTGTTCCTGCTCGCAATAACATGCAGTCTGGAGTAAACAACACAAAGAAATGGAAGATGGAGTTTGATACCAGAGAGAGATGGGAAAATCCTTTGATGGGTTGGGCATCAACGTGAGTACTTTGCATATTGTCTTCAGATTGTCTAATGAAAATACTGAATTTTTTTTTTTCTTTCTTTAAAGAAAGCACTAGCCGGGCGGTAGTATCACAAGCCTTTAATCCCAGCACTTGGGAGGCAGAGGCAGGCAGATTTCTGAGTTCGAGGCCTGGTCTACAAAATGAGTTCTAGGACAGCCAGGGCTACACCCTGTGTTGAAAAAACTGAAAAACCAGAAAACCAAAAAAAAAAGAAAAGAAAACACTAATTCTTATAGCGAATATGCTTGTCTTTTTAGTAGAGCTAGGTTTCACTATAACTGAAAAATATGGAACTATATATATTCCTTTATATATTTATACATATGTTCATATGTATGCAGCTTAGAACAATATTGTAGAAATTCTATTCTGGATATGTTGAGATTAGCATCGATATATCGCATTCAAATATGACTATTGCTCAGAAATACTCTGGGAGTGATATCAGTAATTTATTGACACTACCTTGGTTTTGTTTCAGTGTGGGTTTTTTTTTTTTTTGAGACAAGCCCTCCCTGTGTAGCTCTGGCCAACCAGGCCTCAGTGCTCCTTTCTCCTCCCCTCTACTTCCTTATTGCACCACCATGTCTTTCAACTAAAACAATACTCCTGGATAACTCAAATCAGAAATCAGTTAACTTGAGGAAAACTTACAATTTCCTGAGATCTTGTGTGAGACTTTGTAATTAAGGTTATAAATAATAAATTATAAATTAATTTTTATAACATAGTAGAGTAAATTTTAGAAGGTACCTTTTTTTTTTTTTTCTGTATCCAGGAAACTTTTTGTTAGATGGGCTTCTACTTTGAAATTTCAATAGAGTTATATTGGGAAAATATATAAAACATAGATTTTTGTGAATCTTGATATCTTAAATTTTATGTTTCATGTAATATATGGAGTCTTTTGTAAATCATATATTTCCAGAGACCTAAGCTATTTAGAAGAAAAGTTTTTGTTCATACCTAGTGGTTAAAATGTTCTGATCATTCTTTTGAGTTACATGGGTTTTTGTATGTTCATCTATAACAGAGATTTATATATTGATGAATTTCCAGGAATATTCAGTAACAGATCGTTGTTATAATATTGATTGATACATTGTATATTCTAGCTTGTTTCTGGGGAAAACACTTTAGATAAGAACATTAGCCTAGTCAACATAGTGGCCAATAACATATAATCTCTGTGTTTTGAAGATTGGGTCAAGAAGATAAGGAGTTTGAGGCCAGCTTGGATTAAAAACACGAGTCACTATGAGAAAGGGGGAAAGATGGAGTTGGGGTGAAGGAGGGAAAAGGGAAGAAAGATTGAATGTTGTCCAGTTTACACACAGACACACCCATACCATCATACCAGTAATGGCTGAGGCGTCAATATCTAGATTAACAATAGACTAAACATACAAATGCATACATACTTTATATGAAACATTCCTGTGTGTTCTTCTGCTTAGATTTGGTGATGTCCACAACTTTGTCAAGGTCTGCCTAGACAAAGGCTTTGATCCAATGGTGAGATGCAGGGGGATGTCGGCTAGCCAGGCTTCTTTGTTTAGATTCCCATCTGTGCCCCAGGACTCTGGGAGACAGTCCTTATCCCTAGGTATCTGATGGTCACCTCTTGAATGAGCATTTCATAATGACTTCATTATGCTGCAGCCTGCTTCAGGGAAGAAGGGTGTGGACAGGACAGGGAGATGTGGAGGCTACTATTTTATTTCTGGGAAGCTACATACCATGTTTTGTTTAGTGTCTTAAGCCTTATCAGTGGGTTTAGTAAATAAACCTCACTTTGATATGCTTGCACAAATATTCACCCAGTCATCATCATAACATTGCTTTTAGAAATATCACACATTCTGAAATACTGATCACTTAATTAGTATGTGGGTTGAAAATTACATATTGGAGGTAAAACTTTTTTCAAAATATAGTTTGTTCAAAGTAAAACATTTTTAAAACAAGGGAAGTTTTCTACAGTTATTTGGTCTGAAGTTGTTTTTCATTTTAAACATTTTTTAAAACATTATTTTGTTATAGTACTGAAAAATAACCAAGTCGAAAAAATATAGTATGAAAAGGTTATGACTAAATAAATTTTTTACTAACACGGCAACTGTCACATTTGTTCATATCAGAGCCCAGTGTTTTTCAGTGTTTAGCTTCTTAATAATAGAAAATGATAGTGCTGAATTTTGGCTCCTTTTGTGGCACACTTTAAACCTCACTGGAGTTGTTGGAGTTGGAAGGTGCAGTTTATACATTTACTTAAAAGTTTATAAGCCGGGCGTGGTGGCGCACGCCTTTAATCCCAGCACTCGGGAAGCAGAGGCAGGCGGATTTCTGAGTTCGAGGCCAGCCTGGTCTACAAAGTCAGTTCCAGGACAGCCAGGGCTACACAGAAAAAAACAAAAAAACAAACAAACAAAAAAAAAGTTTATCATTTACAAAATATACATCTTGGGCAGGAGAGATTGCTCAGTAGTTAAGAACTCTTCACCAAGACCCAAGTTTGATTCCCAGCAGTTAACTCTGGATGGGGCATTCTATCTTTAACTCCAGCTCCAGGGCAGTCTGAGACCTCTGGCTTTTGTAGTCACCTGCATTCATGTGCACATACCCTCCCCCCCCCACACACACACACACTTACTTTAAAATAATAAAAATAAATCTTAAGATTTTGCATCTCAAATAAATGACTTCACCTTAATTTGGGTTCTCAGTTTACCTATATTTCATTTTATCATGATATATCTAATGTTAGCATGTAGAATGTAGGAAATATATTTAAAGCCTAGGCAAATATTCTCTGACTCATTCACATCTTCATCGTATAATTTTCTTTTTAATGAGAGGACTACTTTATTTAACAAGGAGGAGAAGGTATTTGTTCAATAAATTTTTGTACTTACAGACCATATTTTAGTATACTGAAAGAGAAATGACCGTAGCTCATACACCTAAAATATATCTTTTTTCAAAGACCCAACATTTCCTCATGTGGGTGATCTAAGCTTGATGATTTTTTCGTAGTATATTTTACCTACGATGTAAATGGAATAACATGGAGGATATAACAAAGACCTAGTCTCAGTGGTGAGGAAGTATTATAGTTAAAAACACAAGAAGCATGACCTGTGTACCTAGTGGACCTAAAAACAGAATCTTCCTGTATGTTTAGAGGTTCTTTTCTGACTTGTCTTTAATATGCAAATAGAAAAGACCAAGATCCCTAGAGTAGGGCCATGCTAACCTAAAAGGCAGTTCTGTAGTTACTGTGCCAGCGCTGTGATAGAAGCTTGGTCCTAAGTATTTTCAATGTTTTAGCAGAGGCAGATATGAGGCCTTGGTAGGGAAGTTGGTTTTGTGGCTAAAGAACAGTTTTTGGTTTTAAATATAGTGAATAAATATCATTGTTACCTATTTGTACTATTATTAAAAAATTTGAAAGGCCACTTTCTAACGTGCCTTGATCTTTGTTTTTAAGATTTTTAAAATTCACATTTTTAAATACTATATTGACATTTTGTATCTGAAGTGCAAGCTGCTTACTCTCTTTTAATTACTGGAGTCTTTTAAATGTTAGAACTCAAAGGCAAAAGGTTTAGCTTTATGTAAACTTGAGAAATATTATAAGATGTAAAAATCATTACAAGTTTGGCCCAAGATTTATTCAGTATAAATCTCCTTAATCCAATAGGATAGCACAGTGGGGACCAGAATGAACCATTCCTTGTTGTTTAGTAGTACAGCTAGTTGATTATTAAACTCACATATTTCTTCTTTACTTATTGTGTGTGCGTGTGTCTGTATGTGTGCTGAGGTCATCAGGTTTGACAACAAGCACCCTTAACCTAATGAGCTGTATTGTTAGAGAAGTAGCAATCTGTCATTTCGTTTCTAGAGGCAGCAAGTATTTTGTTTCATGTCAAATGGACATGGAAGGCCATCTACATTAAGCATAAGTGTTCATGAATTTTGATATTGCTAATTCTCTCATTGTCTAATTAGCCATATAGTATGCTTGATCCTTAAGCCATACTGACCAGTTACTGTGGACATGAGTCCTAAGTTTGTAGTCAGGCCTTTGGCTTCTCAGGAGTAAATTGTCTGTGCAGTCCTTTCCTCTGCACTGTTTGACTTTATTACAAAGTCACCTCTCAAATGTGTTTAGTAAGTTACTGCCTCCTTCCCCTTACTGATCTTATGAGCAAGTAAATGAGTGCTTGCATTTGTGGTGGGAGTAATCTGGACACATGAAATGATTGGCTGTTCATCTCTATCCACTATTAGGCATATACTCTGCCCACAGAAGAGAACTCAGTTAATACTGAATGTATCCGTGTGGGTTTTTCTTTTCAGTGTATATTTGATTTGGTGCATATTTCTTTTCAGTGCAAAAGCCTTTTGGGCAAATTCATTGCCGTAAGTTGCAGGATCAGGAAGCTTGCTGAGACACTTTCATCTTCAGATAGGAAGCTGATAGGATAACACAGGGAGAATGAGACCCTCAGCCCTCAAAACCTGCGCCCAACATCCTGTTCCTACAGCAACACTCTACCTTCTGAAGGGTCCATAATCGCCCCAGACAGTGCCACCAGCTGGGGACCACGGGTTCAAATACATGAGTCTATGGGGACATTTCTCATTCAAACCACTCTTAGAATCCTTTGCTTATCAGAACTCATTTAATAAGAATTCTTGCCTGACGTGGTGGTGCACGCCTTTAATCCCAGCACTCCGGAGGCAGAGGCAGGTGGATTTCTGAGTTCGAGGCCAGCCTGGTCTACAAAGTGAGTTCCAGGACAGCCAGGGCAACCCTGTCTCAAAAAACCAAAAAAAAAAAAAAAAAAAAAAAGAATTCTCATTGCAAGAAGATTTTGCAGATATATTTTATTGAGTATAATAACTTTATTAAAGTCAGAAGGTAATGGAGAAGCTAGAGAAATTACCCAAGGAGCTGAAGGGGTCTGCAACCCTATAGGTGGAACAACAATATGAACTAACCAGTACCTCCAGAGCTCGTGTCTCTAGCTGCATATGTAGCAGAAGATGGCCTAGTCAGCCATCACTGGGAAGAGAGGTTCCTTGGTATTGCAAACTTTATATGCCCAGTACAGGGGAATGCCAGGGCCAAGAAGTGGGAGTGGGTGGGTAGGGGAGCAGGGCAGGGGATGGGGTATAGGGAACTTTCGGGATAGCATTTGAAATGTATATAAAAGAAAAAAAAAGAAAACTACTAAACATGTAATGGAACAAGAAAAACATGTTAGGAGTTTCCAGACATTTGTGACAGCTTAATTTCTATATATTTATAAATTCTAAACGTGAACAAAAATAGCTCTTTAAAATAAAAAAATAGATATGTATTATATAACCACATTGAGAAACAACATTCCAATATCTTAAGAAGTGTTTTGCCCAATTTTTTAATTTATGAAAGAGAAATCTTTGGGGGCTGGAGAGATGGCTCAGAGGTCCTGAGTGTAGTTCCCAGCAACAACATGGTGGCTTATAACCATCTATAATGAGATCTGGTGCCCTCTTCTGGCATGTAGGCATATGTGCAGGTAGAATGATATATATATCTTAGAATCCTTCATGTGTTTTGTGACTGGTGTTTTTGCACAACATTGGATTTATAAGATTCATCAGTTCTACTAAATTTCTACATGTATACACACACACAAACACATATACACACAAAACACACATATATACACACATAACACAAAGACATATACACACTAAGATGTTTTTAAAAGAAAAACTGTTTTGAGTGCACATTGCTTCATCACCACCATAAAGTTGAAAACCTTACGTGAGCTGATTATAAACTGGTGTCTGCGCTGTCAGTTCTACTGCTCAGTCATTTCCTGGTAGGGAAAAGTCACTTTGGGACTCTTCTGGATTTTTGTAATTCAGAGCTTTATCTTATCATTTCTTTTCAGAGATTATTACAGATAAAATAAATCTGTTATAATTTGCTTGATAGTATAGCAACCGTTTTTTCTAAGCATTGTATTTAAGACATTGATTTTCTTCATATTAAATCATGGGAATTCTTTCTTGTAGCGCTGATCCCCTCTCCAACATGGTTCTAACCTTCAGTGCCAAAGAAGATGCAATTGCCTTTGCAGAAAAAAACGGTATGACTCAGCCACCTGCCTGCCCCTCCTCCCCTCCCTCCTTTCTTCCCTCACTCTCTTCCTTCATTTCTTCCTTCCCTACCTTCTTCCTTCCCTTCTCCCCTTCCTCCCTCTGTCCCTCCCTCCCTTCCTTCTTCCTACATCAAGATAAGATTTTGTATTATTTTTTGGTTTGGTTAGGTTTTGTTGTTGTTGTTTTGTTTTTTGTTTTTTTGGTTTTTCGAGACAGGGTTTCTCTGTGTAGCCCTGGCTATCCTGGAACTCACTCTGTAGACCAGGCTGTCCTTGAACACAGAAATCCGCCTGCCTCTGCCTCCCAACTGCTGGGATTAAAGGCGTGTGCCACCACCACCCAGCCAAGATTTTGTATTCTTAACCTGAAAATTACTTAAAAGTATGAAATTTGGACAGATACTTAGCTGGCCACACCAAGCCAGTTTGTTTGATAGAAAGAACTAACACCCACACGTTGTCCTTTGACCTCTGCCTGAGTGCTGCAGTGCACATGTGAACGCACAGTAAATACACGTAAAGAAAACATTTTTAAACGGTTAAGTATGGAATTTGACCTGAAAAAATCTTTATGTATCTAATACAGTAGTTTTTAGGCTTGTTTGTTTTTCTCCACGTCAAAGTTTCTCCCTGTCCCGATCACAAACTATAAAATGGAATGACCAATGTCACATCAAAGACCAAACTTGAAATAGAGACAGAGGCTCACACATACCTGGTTTCTGAATCTTTCTGCAAAAATTCCTAATACTTAGTCACTTAAAATCTAATTGCATACATTATGAGGTGGCAGTCTGTTTCAGCTTTAACATCTCACTGTACAGTTCTTTCTTGTTTTGATCTAAAAATCTAATGCCCATTATTCTACCTAATAGCCTGTTAGTTACTTGAAGGTAGTTACTACCAAATGCATCCTAGACTTCCCTTTAAGCTTAAATGTCTACATTTGCTCCTTTAGCAGATGTGACAGCTCTAATACCAAACATAATTTCAGTCGTATGTTACATTTATGCAGCATAAGAACATGTAGAAGCTTTTCGAAAAGTAGTTTATGGTGATCTTGCTATAAACAAAATTAAAAGTTCTTTAAAAATCATTTCCTGCTATTAAGCTAATATACTGTAGTGGAAAGGAGGCATTGGGGCCAGAGCAGTGTATATCCATTTTTGAAATTATGTGTTTAATTTCATTTTCACGGTTAAGAGAGCTTATCAGCGGCTGAAGAAATGGCTTAGTTGTTAGGGATGCTGTCTGCTGCTCCAGAGAACCGAGGTTCAGTTCCGAGCATATGCATGGTAGCTCACAGCTGTCTGCGACTTATACATGTGGTATCCAGATATATCTCTCTCTATATATGAATGCAAGCAATTCACGTAAAACTTTAATATAGTATGTATGAAATGAGACTATCCAGTGTTGACCTGAACTACCGGTAATTGGTAGTGATTGTCTCTGATCTCACCTGCTGCTTTGCATCTTTGCAGTTTGTGTCTCTTGTACTTAAAATATACTACTGTGTAGTTTTACCCAAATCATTATGTTTGACAATACATGTGTTTGTGTGACTTTTCCTGGGAGATATGTAAGCCAGTGGGTATCTCCCAGGTAAGGCACCAACCAACAACAGACCAAAGAAGCTGTTGCACCCGAGTCGGTCTACCTGGTGGACCAGTGATAGCTCCAAGTTAGCTACTATTAAACAGCCAACCATCCCGGGGGATGTCCCACAAAAGCTAGTTCCTTGATGCTGACTGCTTGCTTTGTAGGCAGCCCCACTACACAGTCTCCTTTCCCCAGTAACTGTTCACTGCTTATACAACCTCAACATATAAATTTTTAAGCCTGGGAGTCTTACAATTGTCTGAGCATGCTACGTTTCCTCAGTTTCCTGAGCTTCTTCTCCCTCCACAGATGGAACAGTTAAATTTAAAGGGAATAGCTTGACAATGTGCCGTGAAATCTCCTGACTTTAATACAGAAATTTTAATACAGCTAGGTTTCATTGTATGTTATCTAGGAATGAAATAATACCTTAACTACATTGTTAGTGTAAGGTAGTATATGTGAGAAATTAATGTTATCTCCTCCACTTGATGTAAGAATGTGAAAGCACCTTAGATGTTTTCTAGAATATTTGTTGTACTTCCTCATTTAGTACCACAGAGCCTATGATCTAAAGTCGGTTCTGGGGGTAAACAGGCTAATAGCAGAGCATATGCCGAGCATACCCTGGGTTTAAAGCCAGACCAACGGTATTTGAAACCGTGGCTGGTCACCATGACTTTGTATGATATTTCTGTGTCCATATGTAAAATGAGAGCTGCTGTGCGGATTAAATGAGTTAATAAAAAGCAAAGTGATTAAATTGGATCTGACACAGCATGCATGAAAGTACATAAATATATCTTGTTGGTAATAGACCAAAGGCTTTTCTTCAAAAGGTTTAAGTGTACTTTCCTTGGACACTTTTTGGCCAAGTTCTAAATTCCTTACATATGAAATTGTTGACTGCATAGCCATATTACTACTTTAATTCAAGATAGCATTGTAAAATATTCCTACACTTTAATTAAGCAGCCCTATTAATGTTTTTCAGCCTTTCAGCCTTCCGTACTTCATGTCTCACACCTTGCAAATTACTCATCTGGGGTTTGTATCATGAGTTCAATAACAGGAAATCTAATTAAACTGTTAAATCCCTGGCTAGTCCTTCTCTGAGTGGTCACAAGGCATATATGACTACAGTTGCCATGTGAATTGCAGGTGTGAAGTAGACACTGCTGCTATTGAAATCAGTTGATTTTCTAATTTGATTTACCTCCCCAGGAAAGAAAGTTGGTTAGTCACAGTCAGTAGGAAGTGTAACTTGAGAAAACTCAGCAGGCAGGAACTTAGAAAACCCCACTCAGGGTGGATTGACATTCTTAGTCTGTAGCACTGCAGAACTGAGTCACTGCTTCTCCCAGCACCTTCACAAAGCCTGACGCATACATACTTATACCCTGTACCCAGGGAAGTTAAGGACTCTTTAGTCTCAAGAATTGAAAGCTACACCGAATTCTAGAGTGATGTCATGCTTCATGTTCATGGGGTACTGTGATCTGCTGTGGTTCTTGAATACCTAGCTTTCTGTAACTTTCACGTAGGTAGGTCCTACGTCTTCAGATATACTAGAAGCAAAGGATTTTAGCCACTGCTCTACTGCTGTGGAGGACACCTTCACAGTTGCTGATCAATGCAACATTTATGAAAGAAAGCATATAAGTGGGTGCTTACAGTTTCAGAGGTTCAGTCTATTACTATCTGGCAGGAGCATGGCAACAGGCGGTGTTGGAGGAGTACCTTAGAGAGAGTCACATCCTGATGTGCAGGCAGAGAGAGACTGCCTGAGCTGCGCTTTGGAAACCTCACAAAGTCCCACCCCAGTGACTCACTTCCTCCAAGAAGACCATACCTCCTAATCCTGATACGGTTTCTCTGACTAAGCATTCGAATACATGAGCCTATGGCGGCCATTTTTATTCTAACCATCATACAGGGTCTAAAGAAATGGCTTGGAGGGCTACAGAATCCTCATAGCTTGAACGATCTTTCTCAGACTCCCCAGCAGCCTTCTCCATTATGATTTACTTCTTTCAGACTATTGTAAGGGACATATAAATTTTTAAGCCTTCCTTTCCCCCATATCTAACATCATTTTATTGGGAGCTAATGTTATGAAAAGTTAGGTGAACCAATATCTAAATTACCAGAAGTAGAACATGGGAATGCGTCAAGCAGATGGGCTGTCTGTCATATGCATTTGATCCCTGTTCATGGGAGGCTTGGGGCAGGAAGATTAGAAGAAGTTCAAGGGTATCTTCAGCTATATGAGGCCCTATCTCAAAACAGACAGACAGACAGACAGACAGAGGGTGGGAGGAGGAGAGGAGAGAAGAGGAGAAAGGAAAAGAGAAGAAAAGGAAGGAAAAGTCCCAAAGCATTGATGCATAAAAACTGCTAGATTAAGAGGTTAGCAACTACCAAGTCCTTCAACATTGCCTTGCCACCCAGGTTAGCTTAGACAATAATGCGTCACTATACTTGGTCTTTAGTGCACATTGTTTTTCATCTTTGAATGAGAAGGTGGGTTGGGTGGGACCACCCCATGACCTCATTGTTTTCTCTGCAGGGAAATGTGTTTGTGTTGGTAAAGGTGACTATATTGAAAGGAAACTCAATGGCTCCCTGTATATGAGTAGTATATGTGTACTTTTAAGTAGTGCCAGAAGTCAGAGGCCAAGGTAAAACTGTCACAAAACAAAAAGATAATTTATATACTCAGAATAGTCTGCAAACAATGTACCTTTTTTTTTTAGTTTTTCCATTTCCCTGATATCTAAATGTTGATTTTCAAAAAGGAAAGTCCTGATTGTCATTTCCTTGCATAAGTTATTTGTACAGAATTAGTTCAGTGAGGAGTAAAACTCTCCAATGTGCTTACTTCCCCCCCCCCTTTTTTTTTTTGGAGCGCTTAGGCAACAAATGTCCTCATAACAAAGGTTAAAATTTAGAATAAATAACTAGAACCCCAGGAAGCGTGAACAGTCATTATCCGTATTTACCACTCAAGGAAACTAAGGTGTAGAGGCATTAAATAACATTAAGTAGCAAGGTCATGTATTAACAACTTGAACAAATTTTATTTATTTAAAACGTCATGGGCTAGTGAGGTGGCTCAGCCAAGGAGAGCACGGATAACCTGAGTTAATCCCTGGGATGGCATAGTAGAAGGAAAGCACTCACTTCCCCAGGTCGCCTTCTGACACATACAGGTATGGCACACAAACACACATATACATAAAATAAGTAAAAGTGAATTTAAGTCACACTCATTTATATATAGGCCGTGCTGGCTTATCTAGTCGATTGAGTTGTTGGACTAGTGACCATGTGGGCCTGAAGGCCTAAAAACAATTACTCCTTGCCCATGGCAGACAGTGCTAACTGACCTCTAGTTAGTTTACTCCTTGCCCATGGCAGACAGTGCTAACTGACCCTAGTTAGTTACGGAGTTTTGGTGTAGAAGATCACACTCAGGGACTCCACTCACCCCTCACTGCGCTCTGCTCCAGACCTGGCCTTTTCCCTGTCGTCTTTGATCCATTTCCCACTCCCACTGGGAAAGCTCTTTTCCTTCTAACTTTTAAAAGGTTTTTTTGTTTCTTTGCTTTAGAAATTAAAAGATAATTGCATTATTTTCTACTTTGCTTCCTTCAATCCTCCTGTGTATACCTTCTTCTCCCTCTGTCGAATACATGGCCTCTCATCTTTTTCTCTAACAATTGTATCTATATATGTAAATATGCATACATGCAAGTCCACATAATGTTTCTTGTATGTAAATGCTTTCAGAACTGACCCTTGGTATTGAATAACTAATTAGGGAACTCTTCCCTGTGGAAGACTCTTTCTCCTGCTCTCAACATCCCTTAGATGTCTAGAGTTCTTTATCTAAGGCTAGGGCTTGGTAAGATTTCCCCCTTTCATGTCAGTGTTTGTCAGGGTCATTCATTCTCCTGATTTTCCTTGAGATTTCATAGGTATGGCTTCCCTCGAATTATTAGGAGATACAATTACACTACAGGCATCCTGCTTCTCTGACTCTGAAAGCTTTTCTGTGGCCTCTTTCCTGGAAACTAGGTGCGAACCTTGTATTGTAGGATGAGTTGGGACTAGGCACCATTTGTTCTCTGCATTTTGATGAGTTGTGGTTTTCTATAATGGTCCCCACCTATCACAAAGAGGTGTTCCCGTGCTGCAGGATGAGAACTACACTGGTCTGCGAGGATCGGATCAGTCCTGAGAGAGTAGTTAGAGATGAGAGAGTAGTTAGAGATTATGCTAGTTTAGTAAAGTGTTAGTTGTAGGCCTTCTCCAAGATCCATGACTTCACTAGCCTTGAGTAGTTGACTAGGTTTGCAGCACCAGACATGAGTTCCCTGAAGTCCAATTAGACAACTGTTGGTTACTGCCATGTCCTTTGACCTCTTACAATGACTTTGCCCTTATAGCTCTTGCCATGCTCTAGGGTTAAGTCATTATGTAAGGCGTAGTAGTTCTGATGCTAAGTTCTAAGCACCTACCAGAAAAACAAAATTTATTCATCTTTATCTTTAATGTGTTCAATACATAATTGGTGAATTTAAATTAATATTATTAGTGAATTATCTTCCAATTCACTTACTTTCCAGAAAATATGTTAATTTGTAAATTATTTTCCATATCATTTAAACTTTTCTATGTCATTTCAATTTGCTGTTGCTTGTGTCTTACAATAGAACTGTTAAATTTTTCAGATTAGAAATTTAAAGGAAAAGAAACTATAGAAAAGTGACTACCAATTTCTTATGTTCTTAAATTATTTATTAAATGTGTAAGATGCTTTGTCTACATGTATGTTTGTACACCAAGTATGTGTCATGTGCTCTTGGAGGTCCTGCTACCGGGGTTAATAAAGATGGTTATGAGCCACCATGTGGGGCCTGGGAGTTGTACCTGGGTCCTTTAGAAGAGCAACTTTACTCACTGAGCCATCTCTCCAGCTCAGTTTCTTAATTACAAGTAAAGGGGATTTCTCTTCCTCTTAAAGTGAGTAATTGGAAAAATAAATATGAGACTATTGAAAGGCAAGTTAGAGGATTTCATTTCGTAAGATGTATAAAGGAACAAAAGTGTGCGCTTGGAGCTAGGGACCGCTTATATAAACATGAGGGAAGGAAATTCATGGTGAACAAAGACTATCTTACTCTGAGTGTTAACGCGTCTTTGTGTGCATACGTGTGATGTGCTGATGTGGGTATGGAGGTGAGAGGACAGCATGGGGTCAGTTTTCTCCTTCCACTGTGTGGATGCTGGAGATGGCACTAGGGTTGGCATACTTTTTGGCAAGCATCCTTACCTGCTGAGCCATCTCACTGGTCCAGATTGTTGTAAGCTTTCAGGTAGCATCCTTTAGAACAATTAATGCTAACCTGCCAGGGCCACTCTGAGCAAAGTGAGCAGCTGATCTCTAACTGCCTTCTCCTGTGATGAAAAGTTGTTTGACAGCTGCATTCTATTTTATGAGCACCTGGTCTGTTGGGTAGCTTTTTGTTGCTATTCCAAAATACCTAACTTAACCAAATTAAAAGTGATACAGGGCCAGGCAGTGGTGATGCATGCCTTTAGTCCCTACCGTTGGGAGGCAGAGGCAGGCAGGTCTCTGTGAGTTTGAAGACAGTCTGGTCTACAAAGTGAGTTCCAGGACAGCCAGGGCTGTGTAGAAACCTGTCTCAAACACACACACACACACACACACACAGAGGAAATGAAAGAGAGAGAGACAGACAGAAAGAGAGAACATTTGGAGTATATTTAAAAATGATGGAGCCTTTCATAGGGAGCCGAGGTCTAGGAACTTGTCCACCACCCACTACCGAAACTGCCCCAAGCCAGTGGCTTTAATCTTATAAATTTAAAGAATGAACTTTGGGACCACCGAGGGTGAGTTTAAGAAGTATAGTATAGATTTATAGGTGGGAAGCTTAAGGCCAGAGCTTACTGCCTTGAAGTTCATAAGGCTTTCCAATGGTGTGTGTGTGTGTGTGTGTGTGTGTGTGTGTGTGCAGGCTGGGGGGAGGTACATGAGATGATGAGTCCAGGTCCTTCCAGGTGCTGGTGTGTCATAGTTTCTGCCATGTCTTCAGGATGGTTTCCAGGAATGGGATACTCTGTCTTAGGGGAAAAAAAGATAAGGAAATACCAGACCCCACTCCTGGCATCTTCCAGCCTATAGCAAGGACTAGACTGCCCACACACTCAAGGACATTTCAGACATTTAGCCAAGAAAGAAACTGGACACTTTTCTTTGTGGTCTTTTCACCTTGAGCTGCCTAGTGAGTTTCTGTGCCCTGTTCCCATCCACAGTAGAATAGATTTTACTCTGGCTTCTTGTTTGAGGAGATCCGGTCGCAGTTGCATGGACCCTTGCTTTGGGGAAGAGCGTCTTGTCAGGAGAGAGCTTTGTGGAGGCAGCTTTTGACTTGACCTGGCAGTGCCTCAAGCAGAGAGCAGAGAAGGAAGCTACCAGCCACACAGCTTCCTCCATTAGATCCTGCTCCTCCCAGTGGTGCCGCCCCTCTGGGACCAGGCCTTCACTGGAGCCTTTGGGGGACAAGTAAGTTCACACCATAACCATCAGATACAGAGAATCAGAAAAAGCTCCCTTGGGGAAGGAAGGGCCAGAAACAGGAAGGTGGGAGAAGGCCAGAGAGGCCTTGGCTCTAAGATTGCTCCTTTGGCTTAAGTACTTGGCAGACCGAAGAACCAGTCTTGAAGATACCTCTTTCAGAGCCACAACACATACATTTCAGTGTTTGTAAAGTTCCCTACAGACTGCAAATGCTTTTCTGTCAAAAAAAATGTGGAGTTGATCCTGAAGTTTTAAGGCCAATCTCCTTGAAGTCTAGATTCTGAAGTTTTCTGCAGTATACTTCAAGGTTGAAATATATTGCAGCATTCTTAAAAATCCTTTCATAATATTGGCATTGTTTCCAAACTGTATGTGATCCTTGTTCTAAAACCTTTACTTTGTGTTTTGAAATGTAAAGAAGTTTAGGAGAAAACCTGAGGTCTGTCATGGCATCCCTAGTCTGTGGAGCCCATGTCTTTAAAGTGCAAGTACAGCACTGTTTGTGACACAGTGGTAGGACTTGAAAATTATTCTGATCCATACTGAACGTATGGAAGTGAACACCACTCTCAGTATCCTGCTTAGAATTAAGCTGTCCTATTAATTTAAAATACTCTCAAGATTTCAGATATTTAATTTGGAAAGACTATTAATAAGTTTTATTATGTATTAATATTTTAAATCCTTTGGGCTAAGTAGATGATTCAAACTAATTTTTCATTCATTTATTTAGTATAACTACTAAAAAATGAAATATGTTTTATACATTTCCACTGGACAGCACAGTCATTAGCAGTACATAGGATATATATTGTATCTATATTCTAAATCTTTCACCAGCCTATATTTTAGAATGTATATGAGAAACAAGGAGAAATTGCCTATATTAATTTAACCAAACAAAAGTAGTATACAGGTCTTTGTTTTTTCCCTCAGAATGCTCTCTCCTGACACTAAAAGAAGTTTCCTTCCTTCATCCAGTTGCTAACTCCTAAGGTGTCACCTCTCCTCTTCTGCCATGCCTCACTTGTACTGGAAGGCTGGCTCCCTACATTTGGACAGTTGAGAAGTGAGGGCTGAATGGCACTTACTCATCCCCCTCTGCCCGCTGCTCATCCTTCACACCTCCAACACCTCCAACTCTCCTAATCCCAAAATTTACAATCAAAGTGGAGAAAATACAAAGATTCCCCCCCCCCCCCCCATTGTCTTTTGGCTTTACTGCCACATCCTCTCTACCTCTAGCTCTGCGTGTGTCCCAAAGGAACTCTACAAGTTGGGGAAGAGGCTGAGGCCTTCTCTGAAATGCAGATAAACCTTCCTTCAGCTCTTTGTGGGCTACAAAGACCAACCTTTCTCACCCAAGTGGCTTTTGTCTCTCCTTGTGCTAAGTGAAAGCTAGGCAGGAGGATGAAGCTACCTCATGGAGTGAGGAAGTGGGAGACAGCTGTGGAAAACTGGGATGGCTCTGGCCTAAAATCTACTACCATTTACATGCTAATCAAAACCAGAATTGGCTTTTCTCTCTCTCTCTCGTTTGATCTGATTTGGAACTTTCTGACTTTTCTCTGGTATGGCATTTTACCCCCCTGTGTTTTCCCCATTGTTGTTAGCTGTAAAAGTCTTTGAAATTCTCAAAATGAAGGAAGGTTTCCCTCTGGAGTAAGAGAACCAAACAAGCTGTGAAATGCTTTGTGTTCATGGTGGGTCTGTAGGTGGAGCAAACCTACCTTTGAAGATAGAGATGGAAGCAGGAAGAAACAGGGAATTAAGAGGGAACTTTATCCTGAGTGGAGTGTGGGTGACAGGGATTCAGGATGCTCCACAGAATATTTTCATTAGAGAAGCGATTACATGAGCTTTTGTTCACCCAGCAGAAGGAAGTCAAAAGTCAAGGCAGATTACACTTAAGGGGGAAAACTGTTACAGGTTTTTCTTTTGTTTTATTCTTTGTTTTGTTTTTGTTTGAGATGGGGTCTTATGTAGCACAGGATGGCTTAAAACTTTTTTATAGCCTGGGTTATAATGGAACTCACAATGATCCTCCTGTCTCAGGCATGTATGTGCTTGAATTACATGTGTGCAACACTATGACCAACAACTACGCTCTGTGTCCTGCGTTTTGGGCAGGGAGGGGAGGGAGCAGGTGGAAGGAAGTGGTCTGTAAGCGCCTTTCCTTCAGTTGAAGCCCTGCACTACAGGGCAGGGTCTCCCTGCTCCAGGAACCTCTGGGTAGAGACAAGGGTATCGGAAGCACTGCAGTTACAGAAGGACAGCAAGTGAAGGAATGCAGCAAGTTTGGTGTCAGAGAAATGACTGTAGGTTTCCAAAGTAATGTTGGTTGACCTAGAAGATAATGAAATCTAAACTAAGGAGTGATTTTTTTTTTTTTAAGTTTTCTGCTGTTAAGCAAAGCAGAACAAAGACTTTGATAGATAGAAATGGAGCTGGTGGCCACTTAACAAATCCCCAGGAACTTAATGTTTTATGCAGTTGAGGGACTAGGAAGAAGACAACCCCTGGGAGGCAAGCAGATAAGGAGAGGAGCCATGCTCAGGTAGAAAAGATAGTGAACTTCCAAGATGGCTGGCTTCTTCCTCATCCTCCTGACTTAACAGAAGCCTGGAATCTTAAAGCAAAGGCCTTGGAGGTTTTTCTGCTTCTCTCCTGCCAGCAATCCTGATAGTGGACTGGCCCAACAAGTTAGAGGTCAGATCAGGACAAGTTACACAACAGTTGTAGGCCAATCAACGAATCTGTCTGTCTTCAAACCAGCCAACCCTAGCTTAGGGGTGGGGAGAAGACCTCTTCAGATATTTAAAACCCCAGCCCTGGAAAAGAGATTTGATTTTTGGCTTCCCAAACCCACCACCCAAATGCCCCCCTTTGGGAGAGTCTGCTGCGAGTGCGCCTGTCCTCACCCCATAAACACCCATCTTCATTTGCTGGTTCTGTCTGCTCTGTCTAAGATTTCCTTCCTGTTACCTGTTGAGCTTGAGATTTTTCTGCCTTTTAATTCTTCATTGGCAGAGAAAATGAACCCAATCATTCCTCCTAGACTGGAATACAACAGACTTGCTTGTTTTGATAACCTTTTTATCCATCAATTTAAATCAGTGGCTAAGCAGCTCTTGACTTAACATCTCTTCCAAAGCAGCTTTTCAAGGAGTTACATGCCAAATGAATGTAGGTATTTCAGACTTCCCTTTTTGTTGGGAAAGATTCTGACTTTAAATGAGCTCACCTGTGGAGCCTGAAAGTTGTGTGTTTTGGTTTTGTTTAGGATTTCATTTTGGAATGGCAAAAATAAAAGTTGAAGGTCAAGAATTGTAGCTTAGCTATAGCAGCACATACCCAAGCATAGAAAAACCCTGGGTTTGCTATCCAGCACCAAAAAAAGTGATAACCCAAGCAACAGGTAAGCTTCGAATATGATCATAGTTGCCTAAAAAGTAAAAATTGGCTGCTCATTTCAAAGTCAAAGTACATAAAAAATTAGTGGAGAGGCTAGCAGAACTGTAAAGCCTCAACTCTTACACTAGTGACCAAGAACTTGAAGTCAGCAAAAAGCTTTTTAAGCCATTGTGATAAACCAGAATGTGTGCCACGGAAGGAAGTCGGGTACTAGAAAGATAGCCTGTATATTATACATGAAAGCAGTAACTTAGGACCTGAGCCCAGCAACATGAAGCAAACTTTGCTAAGATTTCTACACGTTTTATAGAGTTTTTTTTTTTCCCTCAGACTTAATGTTTTCATATGCCGTAACCCAAGGAAGCCAAATTTCTGTATTTCAGTCTTTACTTCATGACATATTCTCTTTCCTCTTGATAAATAAGTCACTCCCTATCATGTTGCTCACAAAGTTTTTTCATTGTTTACATAAAAAGTTTAACCTTTCTCATTATTGCATCAATTATCTTTTCACTAGAGTTGCTTTGATTATGAAATCACAAAGGACAAGTAGGCAATTGTGAACTGAATGTGGTGGCTCGCCCCTGTGTTCCCAGCACTTGGGAGGTTGAGGCAGGAGGATCAAAAGCTCATGGTCATCCTGGTATGTGATGAATTTAACAGCATCCTGGGATAGATGTGACTATCCCACCCCAAAAGGGCTAAATTTGATGAAATGATCCATATTTGTACTGAGTCATGATTGGACAGAGAATGGTGTGACTTAGGAATTCTCAGTTTGTTCTGTCTGCTACTCCATGGCATTTCTTTTTTTCTGGATGTAGGACCCATGGGGGTCTTGTATTCTATTTTAAAAGAAGGATAGACAGTTCTTCTATAGCTTCAGAAGACAAGAGCCAGAAATCAGACTAGCCTTTCTGCTATCGCTCTTTCATTATTAATACTCAAATGTCATATTTGGGTTAATGTTCTCTCAACCTTGTCATAATTAATAGCTCAGTAAGCCACCTCACTTAGTAAAAATCTAGATATCCATTAATGTCATTTGAGTTTGAAGGCCTGTGTGTGTGTGAGTGTGTGTGTGTAGGTCAGAGAATAACTTGAAAGAATTGGTTTGCTCCTTCCGACATAAGTATTTCAGGGACCATCTCAAGTACTCAATAGGTCAATAGGCTTGGTGGCAAGCCTGCCACTTAAGGTTTTAATAATAATCTTGGATAACTTCTTTTTAAATAAAATGACTGGAGGGAATAATCATCCCAGTTAAAAGACGCTTTTGCATTCTCATAACTATAAACATTAATTTGAAGTAATGCTGGCTTATTTGATTGGTTAATTTGTGTATCTTGTGAAAGAACACATTCAAATAGACTAAAAGTTTTTTTACCATTTTGGAAGTCTTTATAAGACATCCAGCAGATTCACCAACTACGGATAGGTGTGCATCCCTACCAAAGACGTGTGTGCCTGTGCTCAGGAACTCCACTTTTCTAATTTTAAGTTTGCCACAGATTTTGTGACTTGCTCTTAGACTTGCCCATTTAATGATCCTAATAAATGAAGATAATCATTCATATCAGCTAATAAAGCTTCACAATTTCATGTTTATGAATTTATCTCTGAAAATTTAGAACAGAGGTTATAAATTCTACATGACCAGCTCCACTAGCATCACTAGCATGATGCAGAAAAGCCTTCCTTTCTGTCGTTGTGTATAGTGTGAATGAAAGAGATCATACGGATGGAAAAGTATCAGTGATGGGGTAAAGAGCAGAGCTCAGGGCCTAATTCCAGCTCGCAGGGTTCCCTTAACAAGGGGGTTAAAACAGTACTTGTCCATCTTATGACTTAACCTTGTTAAATACATTAACAGAACAGTCAGCATCTGAGGTCTAAGTAACTAGGGAGAGCCCTTGTTTTAACCTGCCTACCTAATGTTCCCACCAATGTATTTTCAAAGTGACTCAATTTAAAACTTTGTTCTCTTGCTGTAAAACTTAACAGTTAGCAAACTGGAACTTAAATTTTTAGTAGACTTAATCTGTAGTCCCTGGCTCTCTCGTATTTGGCTTCTAACTAAAATGAACACATATATTAAAGAATTTATTTTACATGGGATACAAAGAAGCCAGGCAGATGTTATACTCAGCACAGAAAACAAGCCAAGAGTCTAAGCAGAGGCACAGTAAAGACACTACCAAAATGGCTACTTCAGGTCAGGAGGAAGGATTTTATTGTGGATAAGAGAGAGAACATATCCAGGGGCACCTGTAAGAGTCCACATCAGTGAGAAAATACAGACTGGTCATGTCCAGGGCTTTCTGTGAGGAGAAGAATAGCAGAGAATAATGAGAGAGAATAAGTGGGGGGACCTTATATATTATAGAGTGAGAAGTGAGCTGTAATCTGGAACAGCCTGAGGGTAGAGGGAGGGGGGCAGCGAGAAGGGCCAGGAGGCTAGCATGTGCTTTGATATGCATAACAAGAACATGTGAAAAGGGATCTGAGGGGTCCTGAGGCTAGCATTGCCTTTGGTATGCACCATAGGAAAACTCAATAGAGAACCAGATGTCTCTTCAGTTAGAGGAGGGGATAGGGAAGTGGCTCTTCCTGACCACAGAAACAACCCCCACCCCCACCCACCCCAGAGTCCTGAGGAGTGCTGAAAGTTGCAGTCCTATAGTCCCGTATGAGCTGAGCCAAGCTTGTCATTTTGGACCATGTCAGTGGGATTTGCCCTTTAGGGGTGCGTGGTTTTGTTTTTTAGTCCTAATAAAGACATCATGAACTTACGTGGGGTAAAGAGACATTGAGATAAATTTCAAATAGAGACAAAATTGTTATCTCTAGAATAAGGTGAGTAGGTGGGGGATAGGACAGAATTATGTGCCTGTCACTGTGGCCATCCACTTTATGGGTAATAGTCATGTTCTCTGACAGCAGAACTCTGAAGTAGCAAACACTGAACACTTGTTCTAGGAAAAAGGAGGCGAGTTCATTCAAGCCTCTGGTCAGATCCTTTCATCAATTGATAACACTAATCTGTTTGTAACTCCTTCTAAATACACTTTATTTAATAATTTATTGATTCATCTACAGTGATCTTATAAACATGCTAACTCATACCTGCACAAAGCTTCTCTAACATACATCTTGTCTCAACATAGTCTTCTAGCACCACGCCCAGGAAGTATGTTAGTCAGTGAAACCACTCACAAGAAATAAAATTTGTGGCTGTAAGTAGTCCTTGAAGAGGACTCTTATCTGGAGTCTGAGGGCTGAATCAAGAAGATAGGGAGGGTGTGTTGCTTGACCTCAGTCACGAGGAGACTCAATGCCTGCTTCCCTTGTGTGCACATTATAAGTGATCGCATGAGGACCGATGCTTAGATTTGGAGGCCACAAATGAATTTGTGTAAGTCAGTGGGTCCACAGGTGAGTATTACTTGTACCCCAGCCTGCTGAGGGTGGCGAGGGGGGTTCTATCTAGCTCCTTATTGCTAACCCTTGGTTGAGAGAGTTTTGGCGGTTCAGGTCATGGGGATGAGAATAAGGACGAGGGATTATTTCTTAGATGTCTATAGAACTCTGGAACCACTTTTCTTAAAGTAGGCTTCTTGCTGTGTCATGGTTTGCTGGGGTTCCTAGTATTTTATGAGTTAAGTAGGACTGTGGGAATTCCTCTGCATAGTCCATTGCCCCAGATTAATTTCCACAAAATTTCTGGTCATGAATTTTAGATATTTGCATATATATCTTCTCAAGGAATTAAAAAGAAATGTGTTCTAAATTCCTAAACCAATTTTCAACTGTACTCTTGAAGCACAAAAGTCACTTGGTTGATTTCTTGGTTTGCTTTTTGGCAAATTCTAAAGAGAATGCTTCCAATTAATGTTTTGGGAATAATGCTAATCTGTATGGCAGAACAGTGTTTGAAAAATTAATTGAAAGAGACCATTGACTGTTGCATCAGAGGGTGATGGTATTTTGCAAGGTGCCAAGCTCTAGTGGGTGTAGGGTGTTTGTTATTCTAATCAATCTCCAAATGCTATGTGTGCCTTTGTTTGCTTATTGACAGTCCAAGAAAGGATTGTTCACCAGTTTATCCACAACCTTAGTCACTTCCATAACCTTTTCTAAAAGAATATCTAAGATACTTAAAATGATTTCAAAATGAGTTGTTTAAAGTGAACTTCCAGGCAAGCTCTCCGCCTTTCCTCTTTTTAAATGTTAGGTGTGGCAATGCCAGACTACACTCTGGTGAAGCGTCTCGAAATCTTCCACAACTGCCAATGTGCCTCCCTTTGTGTCTCAAAGACTTGCTTGTTCTCATCCCTAGAGGTGGGAGCAGGCTCTTCCTGTTGTGTCACATGCTGCGGTGTTTATGCGTTCCAGCACAAAGTATTAAACTGTTCACTTCCACACTAAGTAACGTCAGAGTTTTTGATTATGTTATCAATGGAAAAGAGCCTTTCCCAGGACCTCAAGTGTAAGGAAGGAAGTTTTTCCATAAGCAGTAAAAGAACTAATGAATGTGTCTGTGTGTCTGTTACAGAGGCATAAATGAAATGGTTCTGTAAATCAAAACAATAGACTTTTCATCTCACATGAAAGGCATAATAAGCCAACCATTGTGAGCTAGCTTGTTTTCAAGGGCATGCGTGTATGTGTATGTGAACATGTATGTGCATATGTGAAAAGACTGACCGTCATTGCGTCGGAAATAGAGCAATCCAGCCACAGTGTAAAGATTTACAAAGTAAGATGGCCTGCTTTTTGAAAAAGAAATTTATTATTAGACACTAAAGATCACATTTTAAGCTTACTAAGCATTTGCCAGATGTACTTCTCTTACAAAATACTTTTGTGAAAGCGTTCTACTGTGTGAGACAGCAAAGTCAGCTCCTCTCATCATGTAGGTGCTGCTGGATGGATTTGTGGCTAATCTGTGCCATATGGCTACTCCACAGTGGGAAGGGATGGCAGACCCGGGAGCTTACTCCATCCCTGGGCAGCTGCCTTGGACTCAGTTGCTTTGATCTTCATGTTGCACAGCTGGAAAAAACAAGGCCTGATTTTGAATGACTCAATAAGACGACATATGGGACCATAGCCATAGCGTGCACCTTAGCTTTATATAAGCAGTCAGTCTACAGTCAGTGTACTGTTTCATCTCAGATACAGTTTGGATTATTTGGTTTAGAAAAAAAAGAAGAAGAAAAACAAACAAGAAAAAACTGTACCTTTAAGTTGAAAAAGGAGAAATTTGTATGTTGTGAATATTTTACTAATAAATTTTGTTGCTCTATATTTCATGGACAATTCTTTTTTAGGAGTTTCAGATGAGAAATAAAAAAGCAGGAGTGTGTGTAGTATGTGTAATTCATATAATTTACCCATC
Source organism: Mus caroli (assembly GCF_978045245.1). Lineage (NCBI taxonomy): Eukaryota > Metazoa > Chordata > Mammalia > Rodentia > Muridae > Mus > Mus caroli. The sequence continues at coordinate 7,131,435 of NW_028227270.1, forward strand.
ACTGAGTACATGTTCAAAATCTTCTCAAGGGTTGTTTTCGTTATGAGTTCTGCCTTAATAATGTCCCAGAACAGAGCAGCTGTGATGGGAAATCCTAAGTTACATAGTCGTCCTTTACTTTCATTGTCTACCGTGACTGCCATCAGCCATCTTAAAACCCCACTGCTCTCTGTCAGACAAGTTCAGTTGTTTGTTCAGCTTTAGGGACAAAGCTGGTTTCCACAGGAAAATGTGAGGGGAGACGGTTTCTCCTTATAATCATGTGTGAATATGGTAGAGAGCATTTGGAGAGATCATAGCCAAACTACAGGTCTCTTCTGCATTGTTATAATCATTGATAGCAAATATAATCGACCTTAGAGTTCCCATGAGAAAAACTAAACCAGTTTTTTCATTTCTGTGTCTAAATAGTCTATTCTTCTCTCATGGCACTGACCCTGACAGCATTTTGAAGGTCTATAACCAGAACAGATAATAGAGCTGTGCTTGGGTTCTGATAGAAGGTGAGCAGTTAGAATCCATAGTATTTGCAGGTCTTCATTTCCTTTCAGGACATCATTATTAAACTGGAAAGTCTGTCTTGGCAGGTGGAGGGGATGAGAAATCATGCTCTCATCTACCATTTGGCAAAAGAGTATCATAGAATTCTCGAGTGACCTAACCAGTGACTGCCACAACAAGACTTAGAATCCACATTAGAAGACTTCTTGGTTCTTCCTCCATGGTTGTAACATGCTCGAGTGAGCACTGTGGCATAGACATGATTGTCAGGAATTTTTTTAAAGTCTTGTAAAAATATTTAAATTTAAAAAATTACACAATTTAGAAGCATGCTTGAAGATGAGTTATTTGAAAAAGAATGAAAAGAATGGTGGGAAAGTGGAGTTTATAAAGAAAAATTAGAGTCCTAAGACTTGTTTAACTTAAGAAAACATGAGGATAACACTTCTGCCCAAGGAGGAGTGTTGATTGGAGTGTGCCCGAAACACTAGAGGCCACTCAAGGGCACTCAGAACAGAAATGCTCTACTAGTAAGTTCCGTCTCCCAAGTTATAAAACATACAAAAGGCCATTTGAAGAAAAGATACAAACTCAGAAAACATTTGACCAAAGGCTTTCAGTTTGGTTTGCCTTACAATCTCCTGGAATTGAGAGTGTAAGTGCACCTCTCAGGACCCCACCAGATGTTTGTGTCCAACTGTCTTTTAGTCAGGTCTCAATATTTGTGTAGTTGGTTATGATTCAGACTAATCACATAACCATTAAATAAAGGCTGAAAATCATTTTTTATCTCAAGAGAAATGATGGGGTGGAGAATGGGGAAAACTGTAGTATTTCAGATGATCAGACACTAGACCTTTGAGCAGCGAGGTGAGTTATATTATTGAGTTCTTTGTACTGTTAAAGATGTCACATATTAAGCAATGTATGGAAATCTGGTTCTATATAATACATAACCATTGGTAACTAAGCAAGAAATTTTAAGTAGAAAAATAAATCATGGGTTACTCCTTCACTTTGAAATATGACATCTCATCTTCAGGCAGTGTTTGGACTTTCACACACAGGATTGAGGATAAACAAATTACTAAATTTATATTTCAGATGTGTTGACATTTATTCCTGTTGATAAATGAACATGAAATTATACAAGTTAGCCTCTGCTTGCTTGCTTGCTTGCTGTGTTTCTTAAGTACCCTCATTAATGCTGTTCCTCTGGGGTTTGTTTTGGTTTTGGTTTCCGTCTAGGATGGAGCTATGATGTGGAAGAGAAGAAGGTTCCGAAACCCAAGTCCAAGTCTTATGGTGCCAACTTTTCTTGGAACAAAAGAACAAGAGTGTCTACAAAATAGGTTGGAGCTGGCTACATCTCTGCTTGACTGTGACTGAAGTGTCAGCTGGGCACTATTTATAGTCCATGGATAATGCACCTCTTAATCTCCTAATAAATGTGACCTTTAAACTACAGGTACACTTGGCAGTTTCTATTTTAAGTGTTTTTGATGTCTTACATTGAACATATTACAATTCCCTGCACTGTAGACAGATTTGAGACATTCACTCCTCTACGAAGTCATAGCACTTAGAATTTACCAATGTGAACGCCTGGCATCAGTTGCAGCCTAGGTGGTTTCTGGTTGCTTTTTATAGCCACTCAAGTCCATACCATGCATAAACTGCAAGCCATCATTACTAAACCACTCTCAGGGAAATTCTTTTGTCGTGGGTAGATAAGGACATGGTTGTTCTACAACCCAATGACTCTCAACTTAATTCCCTTATAGCCAACGATTTCCTGTCTGACTGGAGATTTGTATTTCCTCAGTGTTTATGAACGTAAAAGGATTTATCTGTACAGGTTAAGCCTGTTCTTCCCAGTCCCATGCTCCCAAAAATAAGACTCAGACTCAAAATATATTTACAAATACCTTGGCCACATTGCTAGGCTTTTCTCTGACTAGACCATAACTTAAATCATCCCGTTTATTCTAATCTACATTCTGCCATGTGGCTGATTACTTGTGCTTCGGTACCATATGTCTCTTTCCTCACCTCTTCCTGGGAGAATCTTCCTTGCCTGGCTCTATCCCAGAATTCTTTCTGCCTCCCACATGTCCACCTTCTAGTCCACCTTTTCCTATAGGCCATAGGCTTTTTAATTGACAGGTGATGCATCCCTACAACACATAAAATATTCTCTCTACAGTTGTCCATACCAGTTCTGCCTTATGCATCTGCTGATTGTGAGAACTTCCAATGGAGATCTTTTATTCTTAGGAAAGAAATTCAATACAAAATAAAAACAAGTGTTTGGAGACCTTTAGTGTTGCTGTTATGTTTTTAAAATAGAAATAAGCACATTTTACTGCAACTGTGTGGCCTAAATGATCACCCATGAAGCCATGCTCTCACTGGGCTCTTAGAAACAACCACGGCTACTAACCCGCATAAACACCTTCACTTTGCAAAGAAGATATACAAATTAAGACTTAAAAAGGATTAAATAATGGGCTCAAGATAACAGTGGTCCCAGGTACTGACGGTAACACTAGAGTTGCCTGCTCCAAACCCATGTCCTTTGTTGCTTATGGCAGCTACAGAGAAAAGTGCTCTAACAGTGGAAGATTATTTCTTTAGCTTACATGTTCTTCATTGTTTACAGTTTCTCTGTTATTTCATGTATATCAGTAACACATTGCCTTACAACAGTGCACAGAGAATACAGTTTTGTTCTGAGAAGCATACTGACAAGCCTTTAAAGACAGGTGAATGCACACTCTACCTCAGTTTGATCCTTGGGGCCTCGGGTGAAAGGGAGACATCACTAGCACACTGTAGTATACCCACCCAAGCACTTGCATACACAAAGAAACTGTTAAACCAAGATTCATCCATACGGATTTTTAAAAAGGATACCCAGGGTACATTGCTAAGTAAAAAGAAGCAAAGAGTGAGAAGGCAGACTAATTGAGATTGCCTTCAAGTACATTATAGATCTTTTGGGAAGCTTCTAGGTATTAATTAGGTTTACACCAAACACTCAAATGCCCATAGTTTTTAGCTCTTCTGCCCTGTTATGCCTCCCTTATTCCCCCGTTTGATCCTCCCTGTCCAGTCCCTGTCTCATGCATCTATAACCAGATATTGTGGTTCACCTTCCTAGGGAAATCCATCCGTCACCGTAGCCTTCCTCTGTACCATACACTGTGGTTAGATAGACTGTAGCTTGTTTACTGAAGACTGAGCAGCTAACGTCCACACCGAAGTGAGTACATGCCATATTTGTCCTTCTGAATCACCCACCTTGGGATACATTTTTTTTTTTAGCTCTCTTCATTTACCTACAAATTTCATTTTTAATGGCCATATAATACTCCATTATGTATGTGTATCACTATTTTTTTTTTATCCATTCATCCATTCCTGGACACCTAGATTGTTTCTAATTTCTGATTATTAGGAGTAGAGCAGCAGTGAACATGGTTGGGCATTGAAGAGAAGAGAGAATTGGATACCTCAATCAATTAAAATGTTAAATCTAAAAATAATCCAGGCACAAAGCATCCAGGAAATCTATGAAAACAAACACTATGAAAACTATGAAAAGACCAAATCTATCAGCAATAGAAATAGAAGGAAAAGAGACCCAGGGTAGCGCACAGAAAATACTCTCAACAAGATTATAGAAGAAAATTTGCCTAGCCTAAAGAAGAGATTGCCTATCATGGAATAAGGAGCATAGAGAACAGCAAATAGACTGAGCCAGAGAAGAAATTCCCCACAGCACATATTCATCCAGACAGTAAACAGAACAAAGAAAGAAACAAGTAAGAAAACGCTGCAAGGGGGGGGAAAACCAAGTAGCATAAAAGCAGACTTAGAACCACATCTGGTTAGTTAGTGAAGACTACTTTCTTAGCATAGATTAAACACAAATTCAAACCAACTAGTTGCATTCAAACACCAGTTTGCTGAGTCTTACAGTGTTAAGTTTTTCTACACACCTGTAAACTGGAGAAGGTAAAGATTAAGTGACTAGGATTGTCGATGCGCTGCTCAGAACTAGGGATGGGTTGTGCTTCCTGCGCACTGTGCAAAGTGCTGTGTGGGTCCTGTCTCCTCTAAGGGCATGCCCGACTTCTAATCGTATGTACTAGATAACAGGACAGCCTGGTGCCCTGTGCACACTGCCCTGTATGCATGCTGCTCTGGAGTGGGGCTCATTTCTTCCATGCTCTGATGGCAGGCGCGTTGCAGTACTGTAGAAAATGGAAAAGAAGAATGTGACCCTCAAACAGGCTACTCTAATTGTTACACAGTTAGGCTCTGTTTCCGGTGATCTATGCCCTTGTATCCATTTTTTCCTTTAATAAAACAAAATTGAAATACTTTTACATTTGAAAAACACCACCACACTAAATGCCAACCCCTTTTTACCCAGTGTCTTCTGGTTTCTGTCGACATCATTCTACCACATAATACTTAATTTCCAGAAAGTGTAAATTTCATTATGTAACATTTGGATTTTTTTTTCCTTTTAAAAAGTTTCTTGCACTTCCATTGTAATAAATAGCTGGGACCTCTCTAGGTAGACTGTAAATGAGTGGAAGGGGAGGGGGCCGTACTTTCACCTCACAGGCTCGCGCACAGGCTAGCTCAGTTCATAGTGTATTGCTTGACTAATCACTCAAAATATTGTTAACACCCAAAACTTATGCCGAATGCTCAAGATACTTATAAAATGATTGGTTTTTTTTTAATTTTAGGAGTCAAAGTATTAAAAATATAATTGTTTTCCTAATTAATTAAAAAAATAATCAAAAAAAATCTCAAATACTGAAAAAGACTATCGTATAATTAGAATAGGGTCAATTTCTTTGAAGACAAATTTCAGTCTTAAATGAGTTTAAGTCACAAAACTGCCAAGAAAAATTAGATTCTGGTTTGTGGTTTAATTGATCACCTATAAATACGAACTGTTACCACTCACTGTTCTTTTGACTCTAATTAAGGGAGAAGATCTAAGCTGAGGAAACCAAATGCTGGGGTTTGGCAGAGCTTGGGAAGGAAGCTTGAGTGACTACACTTGGTGGTGGTGGTGGTGGAGCTTAACAAGGAAGAGCCCAGGAGATTCCATTGGTGCAGGAAGCATGCAGCTTTAATTACTCCTGTTTTTCTCTGACCAGATGCCAGAATCAACTTAAGGGAGGAAGGATTTATTTTGGCTCGTGGTTTTAGAAAGAAATTGTGGGTGTTAATAACCATCCTGATGGAGACAGCAGAGCGGAGCAAGCACTTCATGTAATGACAACCAAGAAACAGAGAGAAAGCCAGGCCACACTCTGCTCCCAGAAACGGCCAGCAATTGTCCATTCGTTATGGTAGAGAATCTTTGAAAATGTCCTCAGAGACATATTCAGGTCTCCTAGACGTGTCTTATCCAAGCAGTCCAGTGAAGAGGCACAAAGGCAAGAGTGATTTTGAAAACTAACTCTATTAATAATGTTATTTGGTAACAGTGTACTGCAATAACACATTTTCTCTTAACCCAAAAGTCACGGATATTTTTAAATTTCACTAGATTTTCTCCAAGTTTTTTTTTTTTTCATAAAAAGATGGAATATCTGATGATGGAAACTCAGTTAAGTGAAATGAGTTTCCTGTTTTATTACCCCTTCTCCTGGGGTGTAGATAAGATTTCATTGCTAAATATGCTAGATAGTTTAGAATATACCTTGGGGGAGGACACCAACATATTACTCTCTATATATTCCAAGTGTTACAATAAAAACAATATATTCACTCAGTATTTCTTACTTTACCTAATATTGTTCTTTGAGGGTGGAGACGTGAGAAAGGGTCTCCCTATGTAGCCTAGGCGAGCCTTAAAGTCATAACCCTTTGGCTTCCACCTCTCAAGTGCCGCCATTACAGGAATGTCCACCACACCCAGAGGTCATATTGTTCTTCCTAATGATTTTCCTTAAAAGTAGAATTTGAAGGGGGTCTGGAGAGATGGCTCAGAGGCTAAGAGCACTGGCTGTTCTTCCAGAGTCCTGAGTTCAATTCCCAACAACCACATGGTGGCTCACAACCATCTGTAATGAGATCCAATACCCTCTTCTGGTGCGTCAGTGACAGCATACTCATATACATAAAATAAATCTTTAAATAAATAAAATTTGGAGTATACTCTAAGTCAATAGTTCACATTTCCATTGGACTTCAAACTCCCTTTTTTGTTGGTTTTGGTTTTGGTTTTGAGAGAAGGTTTCTCTGTGTATTCCTGGCTATCCTGGAACTCATTCAGATCAGGCTGGCCTTGAACTCAGAGATCCACCTGCTTCTGCCTCCCCATTACAGATATTAAAGACAGGTGCCACCACACCCAGCTTTTTTTTTTAACATTTATTTTTATTTTGTGTGTATGAGTTTTGTCTGTGTGTATGTACAACGCGTGCATGTAGTGCCATCAGAGGCCAGAAGAGGGTGGCAGATCCCCCAGAACTGGAGTTTGAGATGGTTGTGAACCACCTTATAGGGGCTAAGAACCAAACTCAAGTCCTCTGCGACATCTATGTCACTCCTGTCTCCTCTGCCTGTTCATGATTCTTGCTTTTTTTCTTTCATATCACTGGACATTATTTAAGAAACCAAGTTAGTCACTGTGTAGAATATTCCCAAAATTTGGATTTCTTTGTTTCTTCATGGTGAGACTTGGGTTCAACATTTATGGCAAGATTTTTCTTTTTTTAATAAGTATGTTCTCCAATAAGTTTGTTAGGTAACTGCTGGGACTTAAACTCAGGGCTTCCTGATCTCACACTGTTCTAAGGGAGCCATCTCTCTGGCCTATGATTATTATCTCCTGGTTCTGACATCTCTTTCAGATTTACTAGCTGGCCCAGGTAGGTTTTGTTGCCCATGTTATCATTGTTGTGTTATATACCAGTGACTTAACAGATTCCTTCATTCATATTCCTTACTGTCATGCATTTCGAGTGCTTTCAAACTGTCCTTCACATTTCTTCCTCCATCCCTGACATTTTACATTCCTTTGCACATTCTCTCCTCAGAACTAGAATCATTTCTCCAAGGAGCAGTGTTTGATTTTAGTGGAGAGCAAGATTTAGATGTCTCGTAGATTCTCGTGTTTCATCAAAAGACCCATTCAGTAGATAGATCACAGACACACAAACATACACTTGGTAACTGATTCCAGTCCTGTTGATGCCAGAGCAACCAGAGTCGCGCCCCCCCCCTTAAGTTCTGAGTCTCATTAATAAGAGAACTTAAGAGGGAACTCAAACAGAAGCTCCAGGACAGTATCTTTAAAGTGTAAAAGAAAAACTCCAGGGCAGGCTATCTGTACATCTCTGCAGCTGCCTGGAGGAGGGAAAGGCAAAGAGGCATGAAAGGCACGCAGACTGTCAGAGGCAGGCAAGTAGTTGTTTGGGGGGGAGGAGGGAGTGGGGAGTGGAGATGGGGTGCTTTAGAGACAGATAAGGAAGCCCATAGTACTAAGGAACACATATAGATGTGCTTGCAGGCAGGCAGATCCAGCAGAACCTCAGAACTACTAGAGACTGTGCTGATGACAGGAATTCAGGGAAGGAAAAGTGTGCTATCTTAACATGAACCCTCTTCCCAGAGATGGTTCCTTAGCCAAGATCTGCCCAGCCTGCCCAACTGGGTTAACTCTTAAGAGGAAGAGGCAAGGGCAAGTCTCCACCTAGAGGTAGATGCCATCTTTATCATAACCTTGCTTTTGTCCTTGTTCTCCCTGCCCTCTGCTGTCTCCTATTCGTGTATTTGCTACTCATTTGTTGTATTTCACCATAAATGCAAAATGACTTAAAAGGGTTAAAGTGCTTGTCTTACACATGCAAAACGCTAGGATTGATTCCCAGAACTGCAGGATGGATGGATGGATGGATGGATGGAATTACTGCTCTGATACCACCAGCAATACTACAGGTTTTGAAAAGTATGTGTGTGTGTTGATATATATGTATATATATATATATATATATATATATATATTATAAATATGTATATCTTTAGATTTTTTTGTATTTATGTCTTTAGAAATAAATTTATACCTGTAATCCCACCATTTGAGAGGCAAAGGAAGGTAGATCACTATGAATTCAAGGTCATCCTGGTCCACACAGTTCCCAGACAGCCAGTGCTATGTAAAGAAACCCTGTCTTAAAACAAAAACTAACAAAACTGTATAAAGGATATCAGAGTACTGTGTCCTCAGTTCCCTGAATTAGGTGGTAGTTTGGTTCAGAATATGCTGTTAGAATTCATTAGCAGAGCAAGCTGCAGTCAGGTCTCCTGGGACTATACTAGGGTGCTGTTCCTCATGAAGCAAGGCAAAATGAAGACATGTCGGAAGAAGTCTTAACATTGGCATCTGTAAAAACCAGAAGACAAGATCCATCTTTAGTTTTCCCTTGTCATATAAAACAGAACAAAATTATTAGCGTTATTTGATGAAGCTTTTATTTTTTTGGTGTGATTTGGTTTTCTGTTTCTCAGTCTATGCTTGAGAAGATGAACTTACTTCAAATTACATTTAACACAAGATCCAATAAGTTATCGAGCTGCACATCCATGGCAGACAATAGGAAACGGGGGGGTCTGGACCTTAGCACAGCAGCCAGCAATCCTTGGCTATAGAGCAATGTGGTAATAAGGAGGATGAGGAAAAGGGAAGAAAGGGCAGAAACAGCCCCTTGGGGAGAGTGTTTCTGATAAATGAAGAGGAGGTGGGAAGGGAAGAACCAAAAAAGCCGATGGAGGACTCTTAAATGAAGAGTCTCTTTGGGATGGAAACCTACACATCTCTAGATTACTAGGTTCTGTTGGGTCAGAGAATGACATCCCAGAGCATGGAATGCTCTGAGTAAAAGATGTTGGCAGTGTCTCAGAAGCAAGGCTTCCTGGGTCCTTTCCCACCTCCCCCCCCACACACACACACCACCCCCAGTACATCATAGAAGCTACAATTCCTCTCCCCTGGGGAAGAACATTATATAAAAGCAAACCATAAAGCCTAAGAAGGCTATTCTCTATACTGCCATCTCTGAAGTTGGTTTTGAGTCCCTTTGTGACATTAATTCCCCTTTGTGGCTGCATCCTATCTCTATACCTAGAGAAAAGGAACACACAGGCCAAGGGAGTCAGTCATATTGCTACTAGATTAAAATAGTTCACCACTGGAATATGAATAGATCGGCCAATCATAAAGAATGAGAAAATTCAGCAAACAATCCATCACATACAGACATTGGTTGCAGGATCTTTGATCACAGTGTGATCCCTGAGGTTGTGTTATTTGCTGGACAAACCTGTTTCTAGTTGTGGTGTGGCTCAGCCCTAACACAAACCATTAATCCAAGAGCTTTTTGCTTAATGTAGGCAGGATTAAATAAAGTCAACCATAGGTCAAGAGGCACGGCTAGCAACCCCATTTGACAGGAAGTGAACATAGGAAAGCCATAGAGAGTAAAAGGAAGTCGGGAGGATGGATAGAGAGGTGCACAGGAAGTAGAAGGGAGGGACATTCTCTTTGAAAGGTCTTTTGAGAGGGTGTAGAGAAGGAGAGCTTTTATTCTTTGGGGACATCAGCTGAAAAAGAAAGTCATCTGTGTGCTTTCTCTGCCTCTGAGCTATCAGGTTTTCACCATAACATCTAGCTCCCAAGTATTTGTTGGTAAAATCAAACATTTGAGATTTTGTTTAAAAACAACAGAAGTTGGTATATGATAAAGACACCATTCCCAACACTTGAAGGGAAAGGCAGCCTTTGAGTGTTACTAGGGAAAATTTGATTGCACACACATATACACAAAGTGACTTTGGTATTTAAAAAATACTGGAAGCTATTCAAATTTATTGACAGGCTGAAAGTTACAATTAGAAAAGAATAAGTCACAAAGTGACTGGTTAAATTTATTGTTGTGAATATTGCAAAATAACTAGAAGAAGCTTTGTGAGCTGACTGATGAGTTAAAATGATATAGTAATTTCACTGTCTGTATCTGTAATCAGATATCACACTGCACTCCCTAAATATGTCAGTTAAAAGCAAAACCTTAAATAAATAAATATGATGACTGAATTACAGACTGTCAAAAGCCTGGGTGCTACCTACCTGTTTAAAAGTGAGGAAAGCTTTTCATATTGATATGGAATAATCTCTAGGAAAAAGACAACTGCAATACAGCAGGTCTTTGGTGATACATACACACACACACAGAGATACATATACACATATAGATAGGTACACATATGCCGCAGACCAGCCCCAGCCAGCCTCCCTCAACCTGCAGAAAAAATTTCGGGGTTCCATTACAGGCAGGCTTGGAGTCGGGGAGAAATGACAAACAAATACGAACATAAGAGAGTGCTGTATCTGGATGTATTTTCTCCAAGCAAAAACCAGACATTTTATACAGAAAAATAAATAAATAAATAAGAAAGTCAGGCAAATACATCTGCCAAGTTACATTGACACAAAACACAGAAGATGCATGCATAACGTTTACCACTGAGAATAGGAACAACCCTTAATTAAGATCAGCCAAACACAGGAGCCAGGTGAATGCTCTGGTGCAAAGCTAGTCTTTTGTTAAACCCACCATCAGGGGTCCTTTAGTAAATACCTGCTTATGCTATTCCTCTGGGCCTAGTGAAAAACCTGCACCAGGGGAATTCTACTAACCCTTTCATGAATAATACTAACCCACCTATTTCCTAGGCCATTGTGTATTCCTGTATTTGGGTGTGACTCGGCTATTGTCCTAAGTAATTACTATGTAGACTAGCCCTGAGCTTTTCTAGCTCTATTCAAGTAAATTGTAATGCCTAATTAGTTTCACTGTCTCTACTAGAAGTAAATTTGAATGTTACTGAATAGGTAACATTCTTACTGAATTCCAAGCTCAGGGTCAGCTTCAAGGACTATCTAGGACATTGGTGAAGACCAGGGAGTAAAATTCAACCTGATTAAAGTATTTGTAAAATCATTACTTGGAAGAACCTATAATACAAGAAAGCACACAGATCCATACACTAGACTAAAGCAGGGACAGGGTTTGAGTATACAGGCTATGGGAATGGCAAGGTTCCGGGAGGCTGAGTTTCCATGTAACTCTTTGCCTTGTGACTGCCTCCAGGCTTTTAGGCCTGTCAAGCAGACTTCACTGGAGTGGATGTAGCACACATACACGTACACATATAGATAGGTACATATGCATGTACACATATAGATAGATACATATACACACATAGATAGGTAATATACATGTACACACATAGATAGGTAATATACATGTACACACATAGATAGGTACACACATACTTCTATTTTCTGTGTAGTAGAAGGCAAAACCAGAACCCAGTGTAATTCTTGACCTCCAGGGGATGAGTGGGAGCCAAGCAGTGGGACGTGGAGATGAATGATACCTCTCTGTGGATAATTTTGTGTTGTTTTGACTCTTATAAGCAGGTTAACATACTACATGTTTAAAGAAAAGTAAATCAAATATGAGAAGAAAGAAGTCCTAAAATATAAAGCAAACAGAGAAACGATCCCATGTGTACCTTAAATGAAACCAGAAACACAGTAAAGGGAAGAGCATACTCAGGTTACTTGGAACACAGCATTCAACCCTTATATGCATGGTTAGATGGGGCTGGATGGCTGGAGAACATTTCAAACAAATACTTAAATTTGCTTTTCAGTATGATTTCTTTATACCATGGTATGAGTAATGCAATTCTGAAACCAATTTGCATACATACTGTAATTGGTTTAATAGGTATACTGTTATTTTGAGGTGGCCAGTTTTTTGGTTTTAGGGGTTTTTTGGAGGTTTTGTTTTGTTTTGTTTTTAACTGAGACAGTCTTACAAATATGGAATAGAGAAAGTGAGTTTCATGGAATGAAATAGGAATTACATAAAAGTAATTAAACTTATTTTTTAAAATAACATACATGTGTAGATCTACTTGTACATAGACATTAGTACATTTATACACACAGTAGTTTCTTAATGTTATCTATTGAAGAACAAGAAAACATACAAACAGAAAAAACAAAACAAATAAATAAAACAAAACAAAACACAATTTCAATCCAGTCTGCAGTGAGAATCTGGTCTGTGCTATGGTTTCAAGTGCTCTTCCAAGGCCTTTTCTAAACGCTTGACTCTCCCATGCTGTTGAGAGATACTTGAAACCTGAAGAGAGTGAGCGAGATTCAGGTTGTTGGGTGAATGACTTTGAAGAGAATATGGTTCTGAATCCTCATCTTCATCCCACCGCCGTGATGTGACCCACGTATTTGCCTCCTCATGTGCTTCCACCACTGTGTGCTGCTACAGAGACCCCCAGAACTGTGAGCTGAAGGAAACTTAGCTCTCATAAAGTTGATTGTCTTGAGTGTTTTACTATTGTAATAGACTAACACAGACCAGCAGACATAGACAAGGGACGTCAAGAAGAAAGATTCAGGTCAGGAAGATGACTTGGCAGGTAAAGATGCTTGCCACCAAGCCTGACAACCTGAGTTAAGTTCTGGAGACTCACATGGTAGAAGGAGAGAAACTAAGTCCGGAAAGTTGTACTCCTGACCTCCACATATGCACACACACACACACACACAAACACAATAGAACTTCATACACACAAAATGTGTGTTAAGTGAGTGTTGTTTCTATAACTACACTCAAAACAACATAAAACAGACTTTAAAATTGGTTTATAAGAGAAATTTGAAAACAATTTGGTTGTAGACAACCAAACCAGAGAAATGTCTAGAATCCTGTGAGCCGAACTTAATGGATGATTGTTGTGACCGCCAAGGAATAGAATGCCTTCATAAACATGGATAGTGAAGAGTATGTTGACAAGGTTTCTGAGGGTAATGAAGTCTGGGGTATTGGATAGAGACCACCCACGTTACTGAAAGCACTGTGTAAAGCTGGAAGAGAGTGGAGTTAAAAGCTGATGGGATTAGTTGATCTGAGAGGTGAGGTTTTGAGGGAGCAGAGGATGCAAGGAGTAGCCTGAAAATTAATAGTGGCTCTTAGATTTAAAGTAAGACATGGGATCAAAAACAAATGAGTGACAGAGGAAACTTTCATTTTGACCTCAGCAGTAACATCAAACTAGTCAGAGAAGTGCACCTGTTAAAAGGGTTAGCACAATTAGAAAGATAAAAATGGTAAGTAGGTAAATAAATAAATAAATAAATAAATAAATAAATAAATAAGAAATAGATGGCTAAGCCATGGTCATCTCAGGATCAGAGATGTAAAAATATACTTTCCCGCAAATTTTCAAGGTTGTTTTTTTTTTTTTTTTCCCCAAGCCACTACGTGCTTACAAAAGGGAACACGTTCCCTGAGGCTTCTAGCTGTCAAGACCATGGACCCACTGGAGGTATACATAGGTATAAGCCTACTTATAGACCTTGGTATCTTCCACATGCTGCTGATTTTGAAAGAGTGAACATGTAGTTGTTCCATGATAACGGATGCTTCCACTGGGCTGTCGAAGGAAAGTCTGGTGGTCCAGGCACCATGTTACAGGGGGAAAGTCCCTGGAAGCATCTTTTGATAGGTGGTGCATGAAGCTGTGAGGAACTACACTGGAGACCTCATAAAAATAGAGATGTGAAATTCCTCCTGAGAGAGGTCCCAGAGAACAGTCAGCCCAAAAGGGTGGCCACGTGCATTGCTGCAGCAAATTAGTCCATGAAGGAGAAACTGCACGTGTCCTGAGGATCCCACATCCCATCAGAGTGTTGCCCAGATACCACACATTGGACTGGCTTTGATCTGATGCTATTGCCATTCCTTTCAAAATGGGAATGTTTGTCCTGTACCATTGCATTTTGGAAGTGTGTAGCTTTGTGTTTGTTGGCTGGTTGGTTTTATAGTTCAAAGCTGAGACTTTTGAGCAATGCTGGACTGGTTAACGTTTTGGAGAGTCTTGGGTAAGACTCTCCAAAGATTTTGCATTAAAGATGAACAAGAGTTTTTTGTGGATGGGGAATGCTATTGTTAGGAGCTGGTGTGTCCCTCCCAAAGCTCATGTGTTTAAAGATTCTTTCCAAACATGGCCCAGTACAGAGGAGGTGTACAGTTGATTGTAGGATGCTGGTCTCTTCCTGCCTCTCATGTCTCTGCCATGGGCTAAGCAGTTCTGCTCCTATTACATCTCACACAGCCCTCAGAACTGAGCCCAAATAATCTTTCCCTCTATAAACTGTTTGTGTTGGGGTATTTGTTATAGTAATGAAATTCTGGGTAACACAGTCTATAACAGCATTTCTTCTGAAATTAGCTGAGGCTTCCCCTAAAACATTGACTGACTTATACTCAACACAATATGAGCTAAAAAGTTCTCAGTTTGCCATCCAGTTCACACAAACAACGAAACAAAACCACAATTTAGCTGGCGTTAATGTCCCATGTGTTTAACAGAACTTAGGAGCCAGAGGTAATCTTTGAGAATTTGAGGCTAGTCTGGTCTACATAATACATCCTAGGACAGCCAGAGCTACATAATGAGACCATGATTACAAAACAAACTTTAAAAATGATATGTGGAAGTGTTACATATCACTTGAAGGGGACACTACTGGAGAAACCTAGACAAATTGAACAGGAAAAAAAAAATAGACCACATAACAAGTATGAACCTGCTGTTGGGGAAAATAGAAACTCATAAGTTCATTACTGACAATAGAGATTATACTGAATGGTGGCGAGCTAGTGCCAGAGCCAGGTACAGCTGCACACACTTGTGCTGCACACATCTGTGCTGCTGGCATTTGAAAGGCAGAGGCAGGCATAGCTCTGAGTCCAAGGCCACCCTGGTCTACACAGGAAATTCCCAGCCCTTCAGGTCTACACAGTGAGACCCTGTCAAAAAGAAGAACAAAAGGGAAGAATGAGAGTCCTTGCTTTAAAGGAGAACGCCAAGTGCTTACCAAGTGGCAAATCTGGAGGAAATGCTGGAGTTGGGAAATCAACAGTTTGAAAACATGATGGATAAAGTTTGACTAGGCAGTAAGAATTATAGAATATCTGCCTCCAAAACTTGACAGGTCATCTCTTGAAAAAAATGCTAATGTAGCTAGTTAAATATAAAAAGAAGTTTCTAGAAGTTGATGCAAAGAGCCTACAAAAGAATCAAAGATGTTTCTCATGAAAACCTAACAATACTTTTAAAAGTAGGGGTCTGCAACTTACATCAGGGCTGACCACTTCTACACCACCATCACCTGTTCCACCTGTTCCAGATCTGGACCACAGGCTCCATGCCACGAGAAGGGAGGGCAGGTTGGGAGAACCAGAGGCTTGTAACTTTATAGAGCACTGCCTAAGAGACCCACTTTGATCATGCCTGTGTAAGAAAGGATTTCTTTTTCCCATCAAAGGGAGCTCGCCTGCCAAGAGCCAACATTTATAAATCCCCCACCTGGTAAAACTGCTTATGAACAGACCCCCGTACATTCTGGGAACGTGATGGCTCAGAGCAGCTGTCTCCATCTCCCATTCCCTCCTACCCTTTGTGCCAATTCTTTTTAAACTAGACAGTGGGAAGACCCCAGCCAATGGGGAAAAGGCTCAATTACGACCCATGTTAGAATTAAAACTAAGTGAAGTTGTGTCCTGGTTACATGAAAATAATCACCTTGCCAGGTTGCTTTTGCCTTACGGTTTATGCACCAACAAAAATATTTGGTTTGGTATCCCAATATTAGTTTTCTCCACCCAGGACAGTGAGGCTGCAACAAATATTGAATTATACCTAACACTGTGGTAATCTCAACAACCGATGGTGATCTATCAACCGGCTTATGGACCTCAATAAGAGCCCTCCGTAGAAATCCTTATATGTCTTACCTCTAGAATGCCTCTAACTGGCCAGGTGACCCCAGCAATGTGCTCCCATCCTTTTCTGCTATCTGCGTGTGCTATACATGGGTAATGGTTGCCATGTTAACTCTGTAGTGTTGAGAAGTGATACACAACTTTAAATACCTCAGGCCATCATCCTATGAAAAATAAACAGGTACACAAACCTCAATTTGTCAGATCAGGAGAAGGCATACTGCCCCAGTTTTCTCCAGAAAAATGAAGTGGGCACATTCATAGATAAGGACTGAGAGACCCCTAGAATCTCTTCATGGGCAGAGTGGTCAGGCATCAGTACACAGGGTAATGCCTGCTTCTGCAAACACAAAGACAGCAATGCACATTTTAGAGAACACAAGGCCACGAACACAACAGCAGTAGTGAGCAAAGTGAAGCTTTCGAGGTTGTCCACAAGTTCTACGAGGTACCTGGCCAAGAACTCAATATAATAATCTTAAGGTAGCTTAGTCAGCAAGGGAACATCACAAGACAGCTAAGTGGAAATTATACACGAAAAAAACAAGGTACCCAGCAAAGAGAAGTGGCTAGAAAGAAACCAGCCAACTATTCTGGAGGTAGAGAATGTAATGACAGAAAGCAAAACGTAGAGTATCAACCGCAGACTCACACAGAAAACAGAGGAAGAAAGGAACCTGGGGCCACTGGAGCTCAGGCCTGATGCTGCTTCTCATTCCCCGGGAATGCTAGAAACATAAAGATCAGCCTTCTCACTCCATGGAACTCCAATTCCTGTAGGAAAAGGTGAAGGTATCTGCGCTCTGTTCTAAGTTCCATCTCTTGCCCAGGGTAGGAGACCTGCCATTTCAGGCTGCTCCAAAGGAGATAGAAGAGATTATCATCCCTGTAATGAAATAATGTGCCCTTCCTTCCCAGAAACAACTTCTCTGGTGCAGATGCTGAGGACACTTGAAGAGAGCAGCATGGTGCTAGTCTGACCTCAGAATTAGGATTCAAAAAAGCATAGCGTTTACCTTGCTCTTTGTTGTTGCTGTTGTTTTTGTTTTGTTGTTGTTGTTGTTGTTGTTTTTCCAAATACTGGCCAAAAGCAGAGCATGCTTTCCCTGGTCTTCTGGGCATCTGCCATTTCTTTGAAAGCTTTTTGTCACGTGGCTGCCTGCAGACTTCTATTGCAAACTGCATGGCTTTCTCTCTCCTCCATTCTCTCTTCTCCTGGCAGCTGTGAAGTCTACAGCCTGCCTGTCCTGTTGTTTTTCTTTTAAACACTAATAAAATTGTCCCTGACCTTCCTTTCAGGTTCATTTTAAAATTATTTTATTACCGAGATTAAGAACCCCAAAAGAGAAGCTAAGGGACATAGGCATCTTTAGAGAGAACTGACAAAAGAAATGTAGAAATCTAGTCTAAAGAAGAAATAACCGAGGTCCGTGGAGAGAATGAGCATACACAAAGCCCAGAATACTCCAGGCAAACTGAAATAAGGTTTTCATGGAGACACAGTATAAATATATTGTCAGAAATCAATGACAAAGACTTTTGAAAACAGCCAAAAAAAAAATGAGTCACTGCTTGTAAGGGAAATCCCCATAAGACTGCAAGCAGATTTTTCACCAGAAATCGTTTAGGTCAGGAAGGTTAGATGGTATAGGCAAACTTGCTGAAAGGAAAGGCAAGTCTGCCAACCAAAAAATCCTTCACAACAAAGCTGGCCCTGAATCCTGATACGGCTGACAGAAAAGGCTTTCCCCAAGCGAATAACAGAAAAGAGATTCCGTCCCAAGATCTTCCTTATAGCAAGCTGTTGTAGCAACAGATAGTTAATGACGAACATAAAACAAAGACAAAACTCGCCCGCAAAAGTTGACATCCACGCAAATTCAGAATGTTCTAACCCTCCCCGGGACCAGGACGTTGCTCCAGCCTCCCTTTCACCTCCCTTCCTGGTAATGTCCCATGAAAGAATTCAGATGAGGTATGCAGCACAATGCAGAAACTAGGCGGGGTTTATTACAAGATATAGTGGACTGAGTGGGCGACGGCCAAAAGCAGCTACGTGTTTTGGTAGGCTTTGTACTCTTTCTAAATCTTAGAGCAGACATTGCTCCTGTGGGACGTTTTATGTCTAGGTGACTGACAGTCCCATGTGGGTTGACTCTTAAGGGAGAAGTTATGGTATGTAAGGCCTCCTGCTAGATAGTAAACGTTGACCTTCCAGCCAGTTCAGAAGGCCGAGTCTCTACCCAGGGCTCATGGCTCAGATCCCATTCTTTTGATGAGCAACATGTAACAGATTAGTAGATTAGAAAGAATTACAGCAAAACCCCAAAATGAATCTTTAAAAAAAAGAAAAGAAAAGTCTGGGAGGAAGAGCTGTCCCTTGGCTCCAGCGATGCTGTCCCTCAGCTCCAGGGACTTCCTTGTTCTGACTTCTTGTCTCATCTGTGGCTGTGCTATCACGAAGGGCAGCTATAATGCCTTCACCCTCTTTCACAAGGCATTTGAACCTATAAGGAAGAGCTATTGGGATGGCTCCCACTGCCTTTACCTGCTAACAAATTAAGAGTGTTAATGAGCACACATGGAGTGGGCCTGAGGTCATTTTAAAGTCAAAGACAGAGCAAGCCTCTAGAGGTCAGATTTGAAGGATGATAGCGAATCTGACATCTTCCACACATCTCCCCCATGAAAACCTTGAGACCCTTCCCTTTTGGAAAACGGGGAGTACTTTGCTTTGAGATGGCCTCTCTTCTGTTTTCCTGACGCAAAGCTCTCTTCTCATCTAATTCCTGTCTTCTAATTTGCTTTGGGAGCGGTGACAGGTAATATAGGGCCACCAAGTCCTATATTACAAGGAACAAGTGGAATCCTCCTGCCTCTGCTCTTGTGTCTACAAACTGGTGATTACAAGGAGGGAATCCATCTTCACTGGCCTTCAAAAATCTGCTGGTATCTAGATACCTAGCAAAAGTTACCAAAAATAACTACAGATGCAGCATTTTAAACGCACTATTAAAAAGTGTAAATTCTGATGTCACAAACATGGCTGAAATGTTGAAGTTGATATCATATTAAAATTGACTATTACAAGCATTTTAGGCATGGAGAGGAATGCATAATGTGTGTGTATGTGTGTATTATATATAATGTTTTTTCTTTTTCTTTTTCTTTTTCTTTTTCTTTTTCTTTTTCTGTTTTGTTTTGTTTTGTTTGTTTGTTGTTGTTGTTGTTGTTGTTGTTTTGAGACAGAATTTCTCTGTGTAGCCCTAGCTGTCCTGGAACTCACTCTGTAGACCAGGCTGGCCTCAGAAATATCCTGCCTCTGCCTCTTGAGTGGTGGGATTAAAGGCGTGCACCACCACTGCCCGTATGTATAATGTTTTATTTAAGTCTTATGATATAATAGAAAAACTTGGGGTACATTCAGAAAATATAACGGAATAAAAACCTGTCATTACAAAAAGAAAAAAATCAAGCCAACACAGCGAAATAAGGAGTCAAAGGAGTACACAAGAATCAGAAAACCATGAACGGCACACACAGCTCTTCCCGATCTCTAATTCCCTTAAACGGACTTGACTAAATTCTTTCATCAAAAGGCAGAGTGGGTGAAGCATTAAAAGATGTGGCAGTTAAAAAGAAAAGGGAAACAAGACACACAACACCCCCCCCCAAACTTGGACATTAAAAACACAAAGCTCAAGTGAGATGGGTGTGGGGGAGTGTTAGGGAGCATGGGGGTGTGGGGGGAGTGTGGGCGAGTGTGGAGGAGGGTCACTGGCTACAGCAGAGTCTTGCTTGACTCAGGGGACAGGGTCTGTGACAATCGACAGCCACCATCGCCACTGAGAACTAGTAGTAGTTCCCTGGTCTTCCATCTCCTGAATTTGAATAAGTTTCAGAGAAGACTTTTATTGTGTACCATAGTTTAAAAGCAAGCGAACAGAACCCTCAAGGGGCTGCCACTCAGGCTCTTTTCTAGAGGTTAAGGAGGCCTTTCTGGGTGGAGTCATGGGGAAGGAAGTGGTCCCTCTGGTTGATCCACCCATCCTAGTGACTGGGCTAGAACTGTAGGCACACCTTCAGGGGTCAGTGAGGAATCTGATTACACATAGTTCTGAGGCTGCTGTGCTCACTGAATTGTGATGTAAAGGGAAAGAAAGATGAGAAGGAGAAGCCAGGACATGAGTGCCCTTAAACATCAATTGCCATTCCTGGCCTCTGACCAACATAGGTCTGCTAGCATGACAGACAAGGCATGATGGACAAGGTATCAAAGGCAAGGTACAGAACGGCTGTATTGGAGGGTGCCCTCCCCCACAACCTAAAATGACCATCTAGGTTTCCTTCTGTTCTCATCAAAAGGATAAAAGAAAATATTGTGTGAAATAGTAACCAAAAATGAATAAAGTAGCTCTGCTTAGGTAAAATAGACTGTCAAAAATGTCACAGGCATACCTCAGCAAGCCTTTAAAACCAGCATTCAGAAGTTTGAGGCAGGAGGATCACAAGTGAGGCTGGATTATATGAGAGAGTTGAGGAAAAAGGTAAAAGGGGTAAGATAGGAGAAGAGAGAAGAGAAAAATAGAGTAGAAGAGAGAGAAGAGAGAAAAGAGGGGAAAAGAGAAAGAGAGAGAAGAGAAAAAAGAGGAGAAGAGAGAAAGGGAGAAAAGAGAAGAGAGGAGAAGAGAGAAAAGAGGGGAGAAGAGATCTAAATCGGATCTTCTAGTCTGAAGGTCTCGACTGAAGATCAAAGTGTATGGTCAGATAAAATGGTTGGGCCTGTGCCCACTGGGCCCTATCCTTCTTCCCCACTGTTGTTCAAGCCTTGGCTTTCCCCTAGCTAAAGAAGAGACACGAACTCTTAACTCCTAATAAGACTGTGGAATCACATTGGTTGATCAAGTGTACTGTCGTTCCTATGGTTTGTCTCAGAAAATAAAAAAGTAAACACCAGCTACTAAACCTATCACAGAGATGAAGATAGCAAAAATACAATAATTTGGGGATCAATTCAAAAATTATGTAACAGCCACACATTTAATCTTGGCAGTTAGGAGGCAGGGGCAGACAGATCTCTGTGAGTTCAAGGCCAGTTGGGCTATGTAGTAACACTCTGTCTCAAAAATTAAAAACAAACAAAACAACAACAAAAACTGTTCAAAGTTGTGAGCATACACGCAGTCGGCACCACGGCATGCAAATGAAAGCGAATCTGGTGGGAGATGGCCAGCAAGCAATAACAATGTTCAGCAACGAAGAGATGAACCCGCCAGAAAGCAGTAGACTTGCACCACCAGAAGCCAAACAGAGAGAATGAAAATAACCAGACTGTTAAGTCAGCAGGAGAATAAAACATTCTTCCCCAACACACGGAACGTCCTCCAGGATAGCACGTTAGGCCACAAAAGCCTTAATAGACATCTTTCCTAGTCATAACATTAGGAAACTAGAAACCAGTAAGAGGAGGAAAATTGGAATGCACACAAATATGTAAACAATTTCAAAAGAGAAATAAAAATGTATCTTGAGACAAATAAGAGCAGAAAGACAACATAGCAGCACGTGCAGTGTGCGGCAAACACAGTTTTAAGAGGAAACTTTATAGTGATAATAAATATCTATACTGAACAAAAGGGAAACGCCAAAAGTCAAGCTTACACCCCAAGAAGGTAAAAATAGCAAACTGAGCCACAGATTAGCCTAAGAAAGGAGAGATGATGCCATAACCCACTTTTTTAAAAAAAAGGTAAAACTAAGAAACTTTGGCTAAACTAAGAGAAGAAGAGAGAAATTTGAACGAAATTGAAGAGGAAACAGCACCACAGACTTCATTCGAGGATCAGAGGAAGCCCGTCAGCAATCATTGCCAGCACACTGTTCACACTTTTCACGGAAAAGAAAAATTCCCAAACATAGTTAACCTATCTGAATCATGGAAAAAATAAATCTAAGCAGAACAATGGTGGAGGAAATAAATCAGTAAAGGCTTCTCGACAAAGAAAAGTCCAAGACTTGATGTCTCCATCCGTAAATTCTACGACCCATCTTGAGAAGTATTGGCCAAGCTTTTCAAAACTCTTACTGAAATGTAGAAAGGGAGAAAACACATCCAAGTTCATTTTAAAGCCCACGTGACCTGATATGGAGTCAGGCAAACACCTTAAGGAAATAGAAGACCAGTATTTCCGAGGAATACACGAATCTCAAGAAAATGTTAAAATTTAACAGCACATTAAAATAACACTACATCATGAGCTCACGGGCTCTATTCTTGTCATTCAGGACTTGTTCATCATTTCAGAACTTATAAATGTGAGACATGACTTCCTTAGAATGAAAGAAAAACGTGATCATCACCATAGAAACACAAGAGGCATTTGATAAAAATGCAGCCTCTGGCTACGCCACAATGGCTCATGCCTGTCATGGCAGCACTTAGGAGCCGAGGTAGGATTGACATGAGCTTGAGGCCGGCTTGGGCTGGACACTAAGTTGCAGGCTGGTTTGGTTAACACAGCCAACACTCAGTCTTAAATCACATGCCACAGTTCAACGGCCACTCAGCAAGCCAGGGATGATTCTAGAAAGCCTCAGATCCCAGTGATCGTGAAGCTCAGTTAGAAAGATTGCAAGTTCAAGACAAGCCTGGGTTACATAGCAAATTCAAAGCCAGCCTGGAATAATATCAGGAGACCTCATCTCCAAAAACAAACAAATGAGCGGCAATAAACCCGAGGCAAACTGGGCATAGAAAGAATGCATGGGAACATAATGAAGGTCACGTATGACACAAATACAGCTAGCATCTCAAAGACGACATGCTGTCACTTGTCTTCTGAGATTAGGAGCAGGACAGGAAACCGTCCTTCTTACCATACCCATGTCTACCCACTAGCATAAGCAAGAAAAATACAAAAGCAATCTAAATAAGAATTGGTTTGTTTTGCAGATGGCTTAAGCCTATATAAAGAAACCCCCTAAAAAGAAAGAAAACTCTAAAGATATCTCTCTCTCTCTCTCTCTCTCTCTCTCTCTCTCTCTCTCACACACACACACACACATACACACACACACACACACACCAAACTAACCAACCAAAACCCTTTTTGAACTATTTGCCAGTACAATAAAGTTTTAGGACAGGAGACATGGGGGTGGGGGCAGGGAGAGAGAGAGAGAGACAGAAAGAAACAGAGAGACAGAGAGACAGAGAGATGGGGGAGGTAAGCAAGCAAGTTCCGTTGTGTTTCTGAGCACTGTGAAATGCCAATAGCGTAGCAGGAACACTTGATCAGCTGGGTTGACGTAACACATGACTGATGATAAAGAAGCAAAAGACTAAAGAACAAAACTTATGGAGGGTGAAAGGCATGTGCACTGAGATGTGTTAGAAACTGAGTAATGCAAGAAACACAAATAAAAGAATTCCTACCATCTTAGATAGAAGGAATGAATATTGTTAAAGTGTCTCAACCCAACGTGATAAATAGATCCAATACAATCTATCAACATTCCAGTGACATCCCACACAGAAATAGGACAAATGTGTCAAAGTTCATATGGAAGGACCAAAGACCCAGAGGAAAGGCAACCTTGGACAAGAGAAACAAGTTCAGTTATATCACACTTCGTTCTTTATTATTATCATTATCATTGTTATTATTATTATTACAAAATAACAGTCATCAAAATAGTATGGTATAGGGAAGAGAGTAGGCAGGAGAGAGATAGGGGCCTTTTGGGTAGGGATAGGAGAGGACAAGATGTAGCTACTAGTGTCTCCTGGTTTCAATGACAGACCCACCAGGATTCCCCACCAGAGGATTTAGATTTAATATAGCTTACAAGATTAGGATTTTAGTTGCTGTGCTAGCAACTGAGTTACCACTGTTTCTGAACTAAGTTTGTGCGGTGTTTTCCTTCACATGGCAGCTCGACTGGGTTCCAGAGAGAAAGATATGACGGCAAGGTGTGAGTTTGCCTGATGTGCACCACAAAAGGCCGTGGAAGTTTTGAAGCACGGGGCTGGCATGGTAACGACCCATCAGTGGGAACTTAGTGAGCTGGATGGAAAGATTTTGGAGCTCTGAGTTATGGAGTCCCCATAAAATAAGAACAGGCTGGCCACTGCCTTCCAGGACCTAGCTGGCCAGTCCACTGGGGCCTGCTGGCAATAGCATGGTTCTTTTTTAATATTTCCCACAACAGGTGGTGAACCAACATGTTGGGCAAGGATCCATTAGAAATTTAAGATATTAGCCTGAAAGTTTTATTTTTTTAGTGAGTAGCTGGGTAGCACTGGGAGGAGTCACGTGGACTCATGGATGGGAACCTTGAAACAAAAAAAGAGGGCTCTGAGGTCTCCTGCTGTAGAAAGAAACAAGATGGCTGCTCTGAGTAAGAGAGCTAAAAAATGAAAGTTGCCTACATCTTAGGGCAGATATTGTGAATTTATAATATTGGGATTATTTGCTTTTTGGATAGATTTATATACAGATTTTGTTAGAATCACGTGGGGATTTTTACCCACAGTTCAGAATTAAGATAGGGAAAATTAGTCACTGACTCCAAGTAGAGAGGACAGTGATAATTAGCTGCTATGAACAGATATTAATTAATAATGTCTGTGGCTCCAGGTAGAGAGCACCACAGAGAGATGACATAACAGGATGGCTGCTCTAGGCAGAGAGCTTAATAAGTAAAAACTACCTGCTTCCTGTAGGCAGATATTGGTGAAAGTTTGAATTAATTGCTTTAAAGATAGTATAAAGATATGTTGTGCACCTGGAGAGATGGCTCAATGGTTAAGAACACTGACTGCTCTTCCAGAGGTCCTAGTTCAATTCCCAGCAACCACATAGTGGCTGCTGACAACCATCTGCAATGGGATCCAATGAACTCTTAAGGTGTTTTAAGGTTTAAAAAAAAAAAAAGATATGTTGTTTTGAAGGGTCTTACAGGATGTTCAAATTCTGTCTACCATGGGCTCCATGGGAATTTGTGGGTTTGATCCTGGTTTGACAAGCTGACTGCTTATGAGCACGTATAGATAGAAGTGGAAATCAATGGTTTTAAAGATGCTATAAAGGTATATTGCTCTATTAAGTCTTACTGAATGCTCAAATTCTGTCTAATGTGGGCACCACAGGAATTTTGGGTTATATCCTGAATGGCAAAATAGAAAAAGCCTAAGAATAGGCACATACTGTATTTTAGTTTACTTCATATGTTTTGAATTGTTTTAATTTTCAAAATGGGTGTGATTTTGAGTTTTGTGGTTATATTATTCCTCTAGGAGAGAGGCCAAAATAAAGGTTTTTCTGGCTACTGGCTCAAGGATATGCTGATTTGGGAGAAAGGTTTTGTCTTTATGGTTTTAGAAAATGTGTTTAGTGTCTATCCACCTTCCAGAGTAATATGGATCAGATTTGATAGAGGGAGACCCCAGAGAACTAGATTCCAGAGAATCAAACAAAAAAAGCTATCTTGAAGATACTAAAATTTTGTCTTGAGATTTGTATATTACAGAATATACAGCCTTGGTGAGTCTCATCATCAGACATGCTTAACTGACCTGCTTGAACTCCTGATGTCTTGGGCTTTCAGCCGAATCCAGTCAGGACACAGACATCAGAGATAATTGTTGACATGGCCTTCTTAAGGTCAACCGATTCCCTCATTTTCCCTACACCCTCCCTTCAAAGATATCTCAATGCCCACATTCAGCTTGAAGAAGTTATGAAGAGTCATCGTCCCAGTTCCCTGGGCTTTGGGGCTGGTGGTGGTTACTCTAAGGTTGCCTTTATGGGGAATTTAGAAATGGTCATAATTGGAACAGGAAGGAAATAGCTAGAATTGATTGGGTAGCCATGATCTCATTTGGTAGAAATCTGTACAATAGTTACTAAGTTGAAGTTATGATTTCTTATTTTGGTACAGAACTTATTTTGATACAAAATCAAGGTTTTCACTGGTATAAATTTCTTCTATTGATACAAAAATTTTAAAAGAACAAGGCTTGGACCCAGTCCATCTAAAACTGTTATAAACTAATCTGAGATGGTTAAGCCTGTGAGTTAAGGGTCAAATAGCAAATCCATGGCTCTGAGTTTATGTTTAGGGTGTTTTCAGATATTTTCATTAGAAATAGCTGAGGATAGGTAACAGACAACAGCTCAGATTACTTTGCATAGATAGTTGGTTTCAAAAAATGTTAGAAATCCATAGAATGTGACATTTAATGTTATTTATTCACTTGTTGTTGAGACAAATCTGTTCCTAACAGCTCCCCATTCATGGAGTCAAAGAAGCAGCTGAGCATCTCTACCTCCCACTGAGGCTGTCCATTGTGGCTATGTGGCCACTGGGCGGAAATTGCCGATCTCTCCAGCAGACCTGTACTGTTCTTGAAAAGACACAATTTACAGGTTAGGATGGCTTAGTTCTGCCGAGACAGAATAAGCTAGTCCTTAATAATTCCTGTTTTTCAAGGTCTGTCAGAATATCCTGGGCCCGAAGGCTGAAGTCTATTTAACATTGAGAGAACAGATTTGAGAGAATGGTTTTCAGATGACATACAATCTAAAGCCAGAACATATGTCAGGTATAGAATTATAAGTCTTTTAAGTTAGGATAGATGGCAGTGTTCTATTTTATTGACAAAAATGATGGACTAGGTATTAGGTCTATCTTGTACTTTATAAATTACAAAATGGTTAAAAAAAATAGCATGGTACAGAGACTATATAGGCCAGTATAATAGAATAACAGGTACAGAAATAACACTACAATATTACAAATAATGGAATAATAGTCTCCTTTTTTAATGTTGAGAAAACTGAATATCTACAATAAGAAAAAAACTAGATCCTTCACCATGTGCAAAAATAAACTCAATATAGAACACAGACTTCAGTCTGAAAATTGAAACCACAAAACCCCTAGAAGAAAACATAGCTCTTTGATATTAGCTTTGGCAATGTTTTTGTGTATCCCGATTATATGACACCAAAAGTGGGGGGAAAAAAACCAATGGGATTAAATAAAGCTTTCTATACAGTATAAGAAGTGATCCAACTGATTAAATTAAAAGGCAACCCATGGGATGGTAGGAGATGTTGTAAAACCCTGTATGTCTACCTTTTAATTGGATCTGAGGCCTGTTTCTGAGGAAGGGATACATGCCTGGTGCTGCCAACCTAGTCAAGAGTGCATGACTCAGGAGATCATGAGCCATAGTGGGGGGAAGATGCTACTGTTGTTCTGACAAATAAGTAGGCTCTGAAACCACCTTCTCAACATTTGTGGTAATGCCCAGAGTCAGTGCTGTTGTCAAACTGAACCAGAGATGTTTCTTTTTGTTTGTTTGTTTGTGTTTGCTTTTTGAGACAGGATCTCTCTTTATAGCTTTGGCTGTCCTGGAACTCACTCTGTAGACCAGGCTGGCCTTGAATGCAGAGATCTGCCTGCCTGTGCCTCCCAAGTGCTAGGACTAAAGACATGCATCAACACTGCCTAGATTTCCTTCAGTGTAGTGAATGCAGTGACCAATAACTGGTTAAAGTGGGGAGGATACATGACTATTCAATGTGATATATATTATCTATATATCTATATGTCTATGTGTCTATATCTATACTTGCATCTATATCCTCAAGGCTCAGGGAGAACCGAGGAGAGAAGGTAAATGCTGGAGGATAGAAAGCAGTATTCTGCAGTACTGACTTCTGGACGTGACATACTGTTGTTCCCATGAATTCACTGCAGCTATAGTTACCTGTGCAGAACAAGCCACGAACATCTATCAACATTCAAACAGGCAGCACTGAGTGGACGCTGTGAGTTAGAAACAAACACAAAAGGGGTGGAGAGGACACGAAACTGGGACGGGGAGATGTTGAGGGGAGTTGTCTGGGAGGAAGTGGGAGAAGGAATTGGGATTGGGCAGGACTAAGATATATTGTATACATGTATGAACATATCAGTGAGTAAAGAAAATGTATTTTTTTACAAACAACTCTCATCTAATAAGGGGACTGGCACCACAATATATAAAGAACTCATAAACTCAATTGCAAAGCCATAAGTAAATTTGAATTTCGGCACAGGGTTTAAATAAACACCTCCCCAGCGATGGCATCCAAGAGGCCGTGAGGTCCATAAAAGGGTGTTCAAACGTCACTAACCAGCAGAGAAACCCAAACAGAACCACAGCGTGACATCATTCGTACATTCTGCCATTACAGAGACAAAAGATGGATGCTGTGCACAGGCAGAGGAAGGGGAGCTCCAGCTGGACAGTGAAAACAGGCCAGTGTGGTTTCCATGGAAACAGGGCGGGGCTGACTCAAAAGGTTAGTGTTTTTTAATTAGGTCAAGAGAATTGACACATGACCCAGGAATCTTCTGGCTTTTTGTCCGAGGGAACTGAAATCAAGTTCTCAAAGGCATGCTTTGGACTCTACAACGGTCACTGCACTGTTATTCCCAATAGCCAAGGTAGAGAAGCAACCACCAAACTGCATACCACAGACATTCATGAAGAGGTGGGTAAGGAACATGGAGTAGGCAAGTGATGAGTGTTGCTGGACATATTTTAATGAAAGGAAATCTTCATGTCCTCCTACAACCTGGATCCACATGAAAGAGATCTTGAGTGAAATTATCTAAACATAAAAAGGCTTGGCAAAAAGTGCCTTTACCCACTGAGTCATCTGGCTAGCCCTGATGATCTTACGTATATGTGGAAACTAAAATAGTCAAATGAACCCATCCTTAATGTGCTAAAGTATGATAACAATGACTCATCAAATGAGACTGCTCACAGATAAAGTTTGAAAGTCAAAACAACCATGTGGAAAAAACTGAGATTGGAAAATAAAGTAACCATCATGAAAAAAATCACTAGAAGGGTCAACAATGGATTTTAACTGGCAAAACAAGAGATCAGTAAATTTGAAGGCACACCAAGAGAATGCTTGCATCCTGTAGAACAAAGAGAGGAAGACAACAACAAACAGGCATGAACAGCTTTCCATCATATGAATAAAGCACACATCTGAAGAAGGCTAGAGATGGGAATTCATGTTAGCATCTCAAGCAACAGTGCTTGTTTATGGTTCTGCATGCTAGACACATAGCATGAAATATGCTGCACTAAAATGAAGCCTCTAGCAGGGCTGAATTTCTGTGACAATGTAAGGGAAGACCTCTCACCTCATAAAAATGTCCATGTTGTTGGATCCATAGACATACAAAGTGGAACCGTGGTGCCAGGGGCTGACGAGAGGCAGGATGGGGAAATGATACTCAAGTTAAAGGAAATAGAGGCTCAGCTACATAAAATAAGTTCTGAATGTCTGCTAGGTAACAAGCTGGCTGGGTTTATAATCACATCTCCCTCCAACTCTGACCTCAGGCAGGAAAAGCTCATAGTTCATGAAGAACCACATAGAGAATCTAGGATAATCTTCAAATATCAAGGAATTTTTACTTCCAAATAATCTTAATCACAGATGCAAATTTCTTTTCCTATATAAGGTAACAATTCAAAAGTTCAACAGGTCAGGCATAGACACAGACGGGGTGAAGGTCATTCTTCTGTCCATAAGAGCAGAAAAATGTATTCAAAATAATAATGGTTGAGCAGTGCCAAACGAAATGAAAAGCCAAGAAGCTCTATAAATTCCAATTAGGATAACCATGAAAAATTCCCATACTTAAACACATCATGGGTAAACTCCCAAAACATGGAGGCAAAGTTATCATGACAGCACCCATCAGCCCAAAGGAAGCAAAATAAAATTGACAGTTGAATTCTCATGAAAAAACTAGGTCAGAACATGCCAAATAATGTAAAAATAATTATATCTCTAACAAACTATTTTCAAAAATGAAAACAAAGTACAGACATCCCAGATAAACAAGGACAGAATGATGCTCAGACCTATCCTAAAAGAATGTTAATGTCTTTACATTTTTACATTTATTTTGCATATGTGTATGCACACGCGTGCGTGTGTGTGTGTGTGTGTGTGTGTGTGTGTGTGTGTGTGTGTGTGTGCCACAGCACAGTCGTGGAGGTCAGAGGATAGCTTGTGGGAGTCAGTTCTCTCCTTCTATCATATAGGCCCTGAGGATCAAGACAGAGGTATCAAACTTGGCAGAAAGTGCCTTTACCCACTGAGCCATTTGGCCAGCCCTTAACCAATTTTTCAAATATCAACAAAAATCATTGCAAAGTTGTATTTTTTGAAAAATTACCTAATGATGTGACAGATATGATAAAACACAGAAAGAATCAGAGAATGGAGCTGTAACAGAACACAGGAATGACATCAATCAGTAAACAGAGTCATAAACAATGAAGAAGAGTAAATATCCATAACAATAAATAAAGCAAGTTAATGCAAAAGATATTGTAATTACTCCTCTCTACTTTCATAGTGCATTTAAAAGATGAGCTAAGAGGATATGGATGTATATAGCTCTTGACATGCCTGATGTTATCAAGACAATACAGGGAGCTATATTTATGTGTATAACATATGCTGGTGTGATAACTATACTGTGAGAACATGGAGAATGAACAGAGTTATAATGTATTATATACATATATACATTATACACACATACACATTATATAAATATAGACTTATACATAGATGTATACATGTATATATGTATATGTGTGTATATATATGTATATGCGTGTATGTATATATACATATATGTGTATATGTGTGTATATACATACATACATATATATATATATATATATATATATATATATATATATATATATATGGAGAGAGAGAGAGAGAAGTTTCTCCTCATCACTGGAACTTTATCATTATTATTCTGAAGCATGTGTTGATAAAATATACGTTATGAGTCCTGAAAGAACCTTCATGAAGGTGACTCACAACATATTTAAAAACATAAGGAATCGAAAGGACATCCTGAAAGATAATCACATACCACAGGAGATGTGAGTAAGGGAAGAACAGGGAAACAGAAATATATGAGATCTGCACAAAATCAATCATGGGAAAGATACAAATCCAACTATGTTGATAATTATAAGTGTAAATAAATTAAACACACAATAAAAGACAGAGTTTACTCTATTATTACATATGTTACATATTTTTAAGACCACATAAGCTGAGCGTGATGGCTCACGCCTCTGATCCCAGACCTGGAGAGGCAGAGAGAGTTGGCTCTCTGAGTTCCAGGCCAGCCTGGTCTACATAGTGAGATCCAGGACAGCCAAGGCTATAGAGAGAAACCCTCTCTTGACAAAACAAACAAACAAACCCCCCACATTATATCTAGTTAGTGTTGGTGTCTTTGATGTCTTGGCTTAACTGTATCATCCAACCTGCTATAGTTTGGACAAGTGTCCCCTAAAGGCCCATGTGTTAATGGTTTAGTGTCCAGCTGTAGCATTGATGGGAGTAAATGGGACCTAACTGTTGACTAGACATTAGTAGAGTGAATACACCAATGTTACATGGAACAGGCTTTGAGGAAAATGATACAAATAAGGGCAAAAAAGAGGTTCCTTATAAAAAGGGGCCAATTAATCACACAGATATCAGAATAAATACTATGCAGATGAGACTCATCTGGGAAGAGAGAACCTCAACTTAGAAAATACTTCCAAAAGATAGGACAAGCTTGTGGGGGCATTTTCCTGATTAGTGATTGATGTGGGAGGGCCCAGCCTATTGTGGGTAGTGCTACCCCTAGGCAGGAAGTCCTGGGATATATCAGAAAGCAGGCTGAACAAGTCATGGGAGCAAGCCAGTAAACAACATTCCTCTTTGGCTTCTGCTTCGGTTCCTGCCTTCAGATTCCTTCTCTGACTTCCTCGGTAATAGACTGTTACCTGGAAGTAAAAGAAAACCCTTTCCTCCCTGAGTTGCTTTTGATGTTGTATCATAGCAATAGAAACCCTAAGATAAACACATACATTTATTAAAAGTATGAAACAAGCACTGACAGCACTAAGTGGAAGAACACACAGTCAAAGACAGCAGTGGAGATTTCAATAACAAGATGCCACTCTTCATAACATACTCTGTTAGTTTTCTGTGACTAACGAGTACTTAACTTAAGTCAGTTTAAGGAACAAAAAAAGTTTATTTCAGTCCAGTTTTGGTGGCTGTCACCCATGGCAAGTTGCTCCTATTGCTTTGGGCCTATGATAGAGCAACACAAGATGACAGAATATGGATAGAGTCAACTATCAATTATGGGTAACTAGAAAGCAAAGGAAAAAATGGGGAGACACCGGGGTCCTAATATGCCTTTTAAGGGCACCCTACCTATATACAATGGGAAGTCAACAGTTAGGTCCCATTTACTCCCATCAATGCTACAGCTGGACACTAAACCATTAACACATGGGCCTTTAGGGGACACTTGTCCAAACTATAGCAGGTTGGATGATACAGTTAAGCCAAGACATCAAAGACACCAACGCTAACTAGATATAAATGGCATCTATGGAACATTCCACAATGTGATGGTTATTCTTGGTTGTCAACTTGATTATATCTGGAGTGGACTACAATATAGACATGGAGGGCACATCTGTGAGAGATATTCTGCTTGGTTTGAAGTGGGTTCTACCTCTGGAACATCGAATAGGAAGACATGCCTCTGATCCAGATCTTGAGGCCACAAACTACACCCTTAATCTGAGCTATACCTTCTGCTAGAAGTCTATATAAGAACATGGAAGAAGACAGGTTTTGTTGGTTACCTGCTTGTCCTTTGTCTTGCTAGCACAATCATTCCTTCACTCTCATGGGAGCCTACTTCTTCGGGATTGCAGCATATTCAGACAAGCTGAGACACCCAGCCTTGGAGAGTGAGCAACTACTAGATCCTTGGATTTACTGTTTATAGCTAGCCAGTGTTGGATTAGTTGGACTGTAGCCTATAAGTTATTCTAATAAATTCCCTTTATATTTACTTGTATTTTATATTAATATGTATAAAGAGAGATTCATTCCATAAGTCTGTGACTCTAGAGAACCCTGTCTCATATATACAAGGCCAGGAAATAAGTCCTTCTCAAGTGCACACCAATTTCTTTTTATAAGGATATAAAATCAGTTGATACATTGAAAGCAGGGCTCAGTTTAGAAGGATGGACTATACCATGGACCTTCCCAACACTGGGGTTATACAACAAAATTACAAATTAACAAGAAGAAATTAGAGAAACTCACAAATTTACAGAAAGTCAACAGTGATCTCTAAAAGACCCATGGATGAAAAGGGCAAATTAGAAACCATTTAACTGAGCAAAACAAATATAACATAGTAAATGTGCTCTGCCTAAAAGTGCCTCAATTATAAAGGACAAAGGCTAAAAATAATGAGCCAACTTTCTGCCTTAAAGAAAGCTGAAGATGTGGGAAAGGTTAGTGAACAAGTACGTTCAGAATTTCTCTTGTTGATGATAGAAATGTCTCAAGATTACAGAGCCAGTTGTACAACTCTAAGGGCAATAGAATTAACTGAATTAGACATGCATAAAAAAGTGATTTCTATCGTATGGAGATTATATCTCAAGAAGCTACTTGAAAAAATAGATCAGGCAAGAATCAAAATGAATATTAAATCTAGGGGAACTTTTTGATGAGTAGAGAAATATTTCTACTGTTTTTTGCCTCCCACAGGGTCCTCATGATTTCAAGGGGAAGCCCAGTGGCGATGGTAGTGAAGACAGACAACAGGATGCTCGACCAAAAGTAACATCAATATGAACGGCAGCTAAGCATCAGACAATTCCAAATGTGAGACTCAACAAAAACTGAAAATGAGGTCAATTCTATTAAAGGAGAAAGTATGGGAGGGAGGAAGGAGGGAGGGAGGGTGTTCACATATATATGAAAAAATATGTATATAAGCAGACTAAACAAGGCTAAAGAAATTGGTAATTCAAAATCGTACTAGAACTTAGGTTGTAAAGCAGTGTTTATAAAGAGCATTATTATCTGTTTAATAGCTATCAGAATATAGAAATTAAGATAACATAATTCAAATCAAATATATTTTTATTGATAAATATATGCTAGTTATGAAAGAGAGTATTTATGAGCCATACATTGAAATGCATAGGAGAAGAGGACTATTATGTGTATAATTTATTCTCAAATGGCTCAAAATCGAAAATTCTCTTATCTTACACATATACAGGTGTATGTATAGAGAGGGGGAGGGAAGGGTGAGAAAGAGAAAACAAGCTAAATGTTTTTAACAGGTGAGTTTACATAATCAATATATGAATGTATATTTTACTGCTGTGGTTTTTGTGATTTTAAAAATCAACTTGCCATTACTTACAAATAAAAATATTTAAGGTCAAGTATTCTAAAGAATTAATGTTTTGGCACAGTGGGCAGGAGCATGAGGCAGTGCATCTGAAGACAGCTACCATAGAGTGGTCAGGAGACGGGGCTGGACCAACGTTCCTCGCTCATCCCCTTCCTCCAAAAAGTGTCCACAGCTCTCCAGAAGAGCAACACCAGCTGGAAATGAGCTCAAACATGCGAGCCTATGGAGGACATTTTATACCCAAGTACAACATTCTATCCTTTCCCCCCACAGGTTTATGGCCATCTAGGAATGTGAAATATTAACTCTACCTTCAAAAGCCCCGCCCGTAGTCTCTAACAGCACCAGCACTGTTCAAACATCTAATGCCTCTTCTGAGATCCAAGAAAATCTCTTACTTCATGAAATTCACAGGCAAAATGGATGGAACTAGAAAATATCATCCTGAGGTAACCCAGTCACAAAAGAACACACATGTTATGCACTCACCGATAAGGCTCAGAATACCCACAATACAGTACACAGACCATACAAAGCTCAAAATGAAGGAAGTCCAAAGTGTGGATGCTTCAGTCCTACTTAGAAGGGGGAACAAAATAATCATGGGAGGGTGAGAGGGAGAAAGAGAAGAGAATGAGGGTAAAGGGGGGGGGGCAGGATTAGGTATGGGAGGAGACGGGGGAGGGGAGATGTACAGAGGGTCAGGAAATTGAATAAAGGTGTGTAGCAATGGGGGATAGCCAACAGAAAGTCCCAGATGCCAGGAAAGCAAGAGGCTCCTAGGACCCAATGGGGATGACATTAGCTGAAATACCCAACAAAGGGGAAAGAGAACCTGTAGAGCCCATATCCAGAGGTTAGGCATGGCCCCCAGTTGAGGGATGAGGTCACCCACCCATCTCCAAAATTTTAACCCAGAATTGTTCCTGTCTAAAGGAAATACAGGGACAAAGAGTGGAGCAGAGACTGAAGGAAAGGCCATCCAGAGACTGCCCCATTCCTCCATCCTGTATGTAGACACCAAACGCAGACACTATTGCTGATGCCAAGAAATGCTTGCTGATATAGCTGTCTCCTCAGAGGCTTTGCCAGAGCCTGACCAATACAGATGCAGATGCTTGCAGCCAACCATTGGACTGAGCATGGAGACCCCAGTGGAGGAGTTAGGGGAAGGACTGTAGGAGCTGAAGGGGTTTGCAACGCCATAGGAAGAACAACAATATCAACCAACCAGACCCCACAGAGCTCCCAGCGACTAAACCACCAACCAAAGAGTCCACATGGAGAGACCCATGGCTCCAGCTGCATATGTAGCAGAGGATGGCCTTATCTAGCATCAGTGAGAGGGGAGGCCCTTGGACCTGTGAGGGCTCGATGCCCCAGTGTAGGGGAATGCCAGGGTGGGGAGGCGGGAGTGGGTGGGTGAGGGAGCACCCTCATAGAAGCAGGGGGAGGGGGATGGGATGGGGGGTTGTGGAGGGGAAACTGGCAGAGTGGATAACATTTGAAATGTAAATAAATAAAATAACCAAAAAAAAATACAAAAAAGAAAAAAAGCAAAGAAAAGAAAACAAAGACAATCTCTTAACTGTGAGCGCCTGTAAAATCAAGAAACAAGCTACAAATTCCCGACATGATATGATGTCAGCAGAGTAACCGTGCCTCAGCAGCCTGAGTGCTTTCATGACTTGAGATTTTCCCCAGCTGAATAAAATAGTCTTTTCCTTTGAATTCCTCCTCACTGAAGATCTCAGGACAAGGGCAGAATCCAGCCAGTTTTGTGGTCAGAATAGAGCCTAAATCCCTACCAGACAAATTTCTGACAGAGATCTCATTTGCCTAAGCGTCTCTGTCCAGTATTCTGGGCTTCTAAAGCATAGTCAGAATCCCTATAAAGCCCTGCTTAGAAAATTCTAGGGCTTTTCCAGTCCCACGTTCCAAGTATGTCTACATCCCTCCTACTGATAGGCTTGTCATTTACAGTCCCTCTTTTTGCACCAATTTGCCTTCATTATTCTCCTTGTTGCTGTGACTGATTTCACGTTTGGGATTTGTAGCCAGCCCATCACGGCAGGGAAGGCACAGCAGCAGGAATGTGAGGCAGCTAAGTCACATTGTGCCTGCAATTAAAAAGCAGGAGCACACAGGAAGTAGGACTTGGTAAAGAAACCTTAAAGTTTGTCCCCAGGGACCCATTTCCTATAATGAGGCTCCACCTTTCAGGGTACTACAACCTTCCAAAGTAGTGACCCAGTGATTGAACCCATGAATCTGCGGGAAACATTTTGTACTCATACCACACCAATCCTCATCATGCTATATTTGGATTGCACTAGTATTACTACTTCACCATATTGGCAGGCATTTCATATACAAAATTTAAAGCAGATACATAGCATTTTGCCTTTCTAATAATCTAACATATAGTCATAAATTTCCACTATGGTTGACATCATCATAATGTCTATCTATGCTTATATTTTTTGGATTTCCCAAAATGAACATTACACATTAACTTTGATACTATGAATTTTATTTTATTTTATTTTTATTAGATATTTTCTTTATTTACATTTCAAATGTTGTCCTCTTTCCTAGTTTCCCCTCCAAAAATCCCCTCTCCCCTCTCCCCATGCTCACCAACCCACCCACTCCTGCTTCCTGGCCCAGGAATTCCCCTATACTGGGGCATAGAACCTTCATAGGACCAAGGGCCTCTCCTCCCATTGATGACCAACAAGGCCATCCTCTACTATATATACAGTTAGAGCCATGAGTCCCACCATGTATTTTCTTTGATTGGTGGTTTAGTCCCAGGGATCTCTGGGGGTACTGGTTAGTTCATATTGTTGTTCCTCCTATGGGGCTGCAAATCCCTTTAGCTCCTTGGGTCCTTTCTCTGGTTCCTTCATTGAAGACCCTGTGCTCCATCCAGTGGATGGCTGTGAGCATCCACTTCTGTATTTGTCAGGCACTGGCAGAGCCTCTCAGGAGACAGCTGACTAGGTCAGTTTTCAAATTGACCATTTCATGTTCTAGATTTGTTGAAGATGTTTCCAAGTGGCTTTACCTCCTCTGTAGCTCTTCGCTCTTCACACAAACTAAAATCTCTATCTTAGGGTTTGATAGGTCTAACACTTGGTACTTCTGTTTTTTTCTAAAATAGAGGATTTTATAAAACAAAGCAAAGGCCTACATTTCTTGAAGGGTTTCATGGTATTCTATCTACAAATAAGTCATCCCAGTATGTGTCCTTCAGGCCCATTCCAGATAGCGTGCTGGTTGACCCTGCTTTCTATCTGTGTCTGTGCTTGAACTGTATCCACTCAACTGAGAGGAGTCGATGAAGAAAGCAGGTGGACTTCATTTCAGGATGGGAACTTTTCCTGTTCCTCCATAGGCAACCTATATGGCTGTCACTAATTTTAGCCTGGGCCACCAGGAAAACTGAAGCAAAGCAAGTTCCCAGAGGACCAGCCTCATACTTCAACTGTGTGTCTACTCCAAGTGAACCCAATCAATCAGGGCCCAAGTGAGTGGGCAGTCTCCATGAAGCTCTCACTCATCTTCACCACAGCTTAAGACCTGCAGCATCATAGGCCAGAGCATGTTTGCTCGATATTGCAACCCAATACATTGACCTGAGCCGTGACTCACAGAGGTCACCGAAGTGAGTCAGTGTTTCTACAAGGAAAACTACAAAGGCGGAACCATCCGCCCCAAACCAGAGCTCCGAGAGGAAGCTGTAAGCTAAGTGGAAGGACATTTGTGACGTATACACTATGGACTCCGTGTGACAATAATTCCATGCCGTGGTTTTTGGTAGCTTTATGAATAAACAATCTCATGGTGTCCAATTATCTCTGTGAGGCAACTTGTCAGCATTCAGTTTCTGATTTTATAATATTTTGGATTTTGAATTGTGAGACCAGGGATGCTAAAACCATCAATGATTTTTTTTCTTCTTCTTCTGAGGAATAATTCACAAAAGAATCTCCTTGCCACTACTAGACATGATATAATTTTTGAAATAGAAAAACATTTTTGGTTTCAGACCAGCCATTTTAACACCCAAATCACTCATTCATTTAATTGGATCTTCCTTACAGAGAATTGCCCTAGGCTAAATGTTTGTATGCCAAAGCATATTTTCACTATGGAATTATTAACCTCTGATAAATAGTTTTAATTAGACCCATGCTCCTGGGAATGGCTGGAACACACTGAGTGGCCTTTGGTCCCCTTTGTTACTTCTTACTTTGATTTATATTATCGAGGTCATTAAATTAAAACCCATGCACAGAAAACTGTAGTCACAACATAGGTAAAGAATCCCCTGTTGATTCCAAAATGGTTTTAAACCACTATAAACAAATAATAACTGGTAATAACTTGTGGGCTTTTCCCAGTCTACTCAGCACTGGGTGATTCTCTTCTCCCAGTTGTTGGTGCTTTGGGGTGACTGGTGATGAAAGAAAACATTACCTCTGATTAGAAAAGCAATCGGTTTTGTTTTTTTGCTTTTTGGGGATTTTGGGATTGGAGTGGTTTGTTGTTATTTGATTTTTAGATGTATTTATTTACTTTAGTGTCTGTGTATAAATGTTTTGTTGCATGAATATCTGTGCCTGGTGCCTGCAGAGGTCAGAAAGAGGACATTTGATCCCCGTGAAAGTGGAGCACGGATGGTTCTCAGCCACTACATAGGTGGTGGGAACCAAACCTAGTTATTCTATAACAAGTGCTCTCAACCATCGAGCCTTCTCTCCAACCCAAGATTTTTATTTCTTATAATGACCTTAGCCAAGCAAACCTGACATCATTTCTCTAAAAAGCTGTATTCCCATGAGGAATGCAAAGTGTCTCTTTGGGGAGGCAGCTTTCCGGTTCTAATAGGTAACCATGCACAACTTCTTCTGTTTGTGTGTGTGCTCACAGAGGTAAAGGGGAGGTGGTAGTATATCAGCTCCCCTGGTGCTGGAATTATACATGGCATTATGAGATCCTTGATGCAGGTGCTAGGATCCAAACGCTGGTCCTCTGAGAGAGCAGTGAGTGCCCTGACTGTTGAGCCTTCTCTACAGCCCCCTTTTTATCTCTTTTCAGACCCAAGATTGGGCTGTTCATATCCGAAAGAAGAAAAGCATAAACTTATACAACTTTTGCTATAGAAGGACAGTTGATCAGAGCATGCTTACAAATCCTGATGAAGATGGTATATGATATGTGTGTATGTGTGTGTGCATGTATGTGTTCATGTGTGTGTGTGTGATATGTGTGATAAGTGTGTGACATGTATGTGTCTCATATAACATTATGAAAACGGTTTAGAATTAAAAAGCCCATGGTTCATCAGGTTGGACTTGGGTAGAATCTTGACTTTAGGTTGTGAAGTGTTCCCTGTGTGACATAAGAGGAAATATGCATCCTAATTTACCAAGAAACTCTCACACAATGGTTTCATACACCAATATAACATTCGTTCCTCTTTCATAACAACCTTTCTCTCAAATCTAAAGTTTGATCTTAATTATAATGTCTATAGGTTAAAGGAAAGAAGGATTGTATCCGGTGTCCCCCTCCCCCCACCCCCTCCCCAAAGCAGTCACTTCATGGTAGTAGAGAGCAATGCTCATGGTTTTGGAAAACATTAAGCAGTGTTAGCTCTCTATGCAATAGTAATATTTTTATAGCATGTAATTGGCTCCACTGAAGGCCGATATGGAAAATGTTCTCTTTTTATTGTCTAAGCACACTGTAAATTTAATACTGAACCTCACAAGATAGAAACTTATACAGGCTTCACTAATTTCTCCCAAACATCCCATATGAGTGACAAAAAATCACAATGTAATTAATGAGATCAGTGCTTGGTGTTATTTGATGGTCAACATGCTTAACCCATAAAAACAAATTTCCAAATTATTTTTCCCATAAACCTAGTGAGTCTCGAAGTTTCTAAGTTGCCTTCTCTGTTGTGGCTCGGCGCTTCCTGTAAATGTGCTCAGAGAAGACATTAGCATTCTGAAGTTTCTTCCACTGCCTTCTCTAACACTACCATGAAGAATTTCCAGACTTGCTTAACACTTTAGGAGCTGGCGTGGCTTACATGGAACAAGGCTAAAGTTAAAGCTCATGTCCATACCCACGAAGCTGGCCCTGTGGGTATGGAGTTTGATCCCAGGAACTCAGATGGAAAAAGGAGAGAATCAACTCCGGTTGTCGTCTGACATCTGCATGTGGGCTATGGCCCCTGACACACACACTGAATAAATAACAACGTAATAATTTTAAAAAGAGTTAAAGGTGAGAAAGGGACTCTCCCAGAGATGTCCCCTGTCATTAGCCCAGCACTTTAGAAATGTAGAAGCCAAAAGGCAGAAATAAGATTGACAACAGTAAGGACAAAGTAGAGATTTTGTTGTTTGTCTGTTTGTTTTGTTTTTCAGATAGGTTCTCACTGATTTCAGGTTGGCCTTAAATTTGCCATTAGCTGAGGATGGCCTTGAACTTTTGATCCTCCTAGCTCACCTCCTTAATGGTGGGATGATAGGCATTGTATTACCATATCTGGTGAGGTTCTGGGGACTGAATCTCAGTCCCCAGAATTGTGCATGCTAGCTATATATAACTGAGCCACATCCCCAACCAATGGATTTTAGTTTTTAAGTGATCAACTACCTGGAGTAAGATACTCTCAGAGTGGGAGAGTTTTGCCAATAAGGTAAAAACAAAGACATAAACGCAGTGACCTCTGAGACCATGAATCTCCTCCTTTCTTTGTAAAATTGTGAGTCAGTACTAGCCAGTGCACAGAATATGTGTTGTAGTTAAACTACCTATCCATGGTCCTTGTGAAATGTAAGCTGTTAAACAAGTTCTCCTTTGGACAACCTAGAAAGTCTTCACAGAGATGTAGAGTTTTTAAAAACCAGCTGACTAATCAAGACAAAGAAAAGGTTAAATGCAAATAAGAATTTCCAGTTTGCGTCTAACAGTTATAGATCATAGCAAACCCTCTTCAATTACAAATATCTAGGTGATCCATAAAAACCACACAGGAAGCATTAATTACAAAGTTGAGTGAAAAACAAAAAAGTCAGGTCTTCAACCTGAACGGAGGAGTAACTTGAAGCCTGAGCTGTCAGCAAAAACAAGGAAGCTTGCAGAGGCAACCCTCAGTGCTAAGACTTCTGGGAATACACTGAGGCACTGGGCTGTAGATGACAGACATTTAGCAGCGGAAGGACAGACATCTCCATGAAAGAAAGACCAAAAGAACTCCACCTGGGTAAACTTGCCCCCCCAGCTTCAGGAGAGGACTTCCCTGAGAACTCATTATTGAAAGAAAGCCTGAAAAAAACTGGGAGCTCACATCACTGCGACGTTTCTACAACCAAAGCAGACAGAATTCTATACCCCACAGCTGCAGATCATCGGTAAAAATGAGCTTATAAAGAAAACTAATTTAGACTACAGGAGAGTGCATCACGGGCAGACCAAGAGCAGACCCAACAAACATGAGAAGTAACATTGTAATTTCTGAAGCTAATAGAAGAGTCTGAAAGAAAAAAGCTTAAATTATGGTGTTTAAAAAAGTTAAGGTTGTTCAGCATAAGAAGAGACTCCACAGGAGTGTGTAGGCAGATGTAAAAAAACACCAAATTTAATTTCTTCCTTTTCCTCTTTCTCCTTTTTTCCCCTTTCCTCTCCTCCTCTTTCTCTTCCTCCTCTTTTTCCTTCCTCCTTCCACCTTCTTCCTTTTCCTTGTCCTCCCCACCTCCTCCTCTTTCTCTTTCTCACATTGTATGTGTGTGTGTGTGTGTGTGTGTATGTGTGTGTGTGTGCAAACGTGTGTATACATGCCCATGCCACGGTGCACATGTATGTGGAAGTCACAAGACAACTTGCAGGAAATAGGACAACAACTTCTTTCCATTCTGTAAGTTGTGAGCATCATTCTCAGGTTTTAAGGCTTGATGGAAAACACCTTTTCCCCACTGAGCCATCTTGCCAGCCCCTCTCTTGAAGTGGAAGTTTCTGGTTCTGTCATGTGATGCAGACTCACATGATGTTTTGCCTAGGTAAGACCTGTGAGAGATTACATGATGCCTAGAGAGAGCATAAACAGGACTCGTTGGACAGTGGTGGGGCTCTTGCATAGCTAGCTGTGCAGCTCTTGGTTGGTCT
This sequence comes from Mus caroli, assembly GCF_978045245.1. Taxonomy (NCBI): domain Eukaryota; kingdom Metazoa; phylum Chordata; class Mammalia; order Rodentia; family Muridae; genus Mus; species Mus caroli. The sequence continues at coordinate 7,174,403 of NW_028227270.1, forward strand.
GGAGTCTTTGCTGGCTTTCACTTTGTTGAGAGAGGCACAGTAGCAAACTCCTGGCATTTCAGCTACTCCTGGTCATTCCCATGGACTCCTGCCAATTAGACGGGTGCCTGGTGGTTTCTGTTGGATCGTGGGCCATTGCTGATTTGTGTTTGGTGACTCTTGAACTGGACTGTTGGCATCCTAACACTACTGAACTAGACCTCTGGTATCTTGACAAACAGGGATTGGAATCACCTCAAAGAACTACTTCTAAACAGGTCCACATCCCCTTAACCTATTTACCATATTTTCTCCTCTACCTTCAGACAGTGGGCTGGATGTGGGGATTGAAGCACTTGGGAATCCTTATTAAAGTAGGTTTTAAAAAATATCTAAGCCTATAACCGCAAATAATTTTTCTCAGTGAAAAACTAAGACTCAAGCCCTGGACCTCAATGGTCCATGTGTTAAAGTTTTGGGCTTCCATAATGATAAAACGTGATTGTATCATTTAGAAGTAGGACTTATCAGGAGATACTGAGATTATTGGAGGTCCTTCCCTCAGAATGGCTTCTTAAAATAGGTTTTAAGGAAAACCTATTACTCACTGGTCTCTCTCTGGCTTCCTGTCCCACATTATTTCTCCTTCACATTTGTGCTCTTGGTATCCATAAAACCACGTGATCTAGTGTACTTCAGGGATCCTCACCAGAGCCATATATTTACTATAGTAATGGAAAATTATATAATACTATGAATAAACCTCAATGGTTAAAACAAAAGCAATAGGATTAATTTGTAGACATTGAAAAATATAGAAAATGGGGATTGGAGAAGAGAATTCAGCTCTCAGGAAGAAGGCAATAATGTTGGTAGCCTTTGATAGGAAACTTAACATTGGGACAAGGGCTGAAGAACTAGCTACCTGTGGTTGAACATGCTCTGTTCTTACAAACAGGACATCGGGCGAGCCACAAATGAATGTAACTCAAGCTCCCAGAAATCAGATGTCCTCTTCTGGGGACTTCATTTACTTGTACACCCATGTGCACACACACATGCACATATTCACATAATTAAAAATAGCACAAAGAAATCTGAAACCAGACAATAGTATCATATAGAAATGGTTAATTGCTGTTTTTGTTTTGTTTGATTTTTAGAGACTGGGTTTCTCTGTGTAGCCTTGGCTGTCCTGGATCTAGCTCTATAGACCAGGCTGGCCTTCAATTCTGCTTGAGATCCACTTGCCTCTGTTCCTGAGTGAGAAGTGCTTAATTTCTAAGCCAGCAGAGAAGTAAAAGTCAGAGTAAAAAAAAAGTTTAATGAATCTATTAAATTACATACATGGACATATACACATATGCATGCACATGTGCACACACACGTACACATTTATACCTATATATTATTTCACAAATAAAACTTAAATTGAAGTACATCAGTAATTTTAATTTAGGATGATAGTCCAGATATCCTAGTTAGCTTAAACTATCAACTTGACATAGACTAGAGTTATCTGAAAAAGAGATTTCAATTGAAGAATTCCCCAGATGAAATTAGCCTGTGCCCATGTCTATGAGAAGTTACCTTGATCGATGTGGGAGGGCCTATCCCACTGTGGGCACAACTGTTTCCTGGGCAGGGAGTACTGGGCTATATTGATGTGGGAGGGCCTATCCCACTGTGGGCACAACTGTTTCCTGGGCAGGGAGTACTGGGCTATATTGGAAAGCTAGCTACATATGAGCCGTGACCAGTGTTCCTCCATGGGTTCTGCCTTCAGTTCCTGCTTGAGTTTCTTCCCTCGATACTGCACTCAACTAATGAGTTGAGATAAACCCTTTCCTCCCCTTCGTTGACCACCAAGATTGGTCATGGTGTTTGTCACAGCAACGGAAAGAAACTGGATCGCCAGTAAACATTGGTAACACAGTGAGACAGGACCTTCCATGCTTGGTTCCTGCAGAGCCATCAACCTGGACAGCTAGCCACCCATGAAAATATCTTCATTAGAGCTAAAGAAACAAGGTGAGAGAACTACAGCACTTGGGTGCAAATCAAACATCAAAGCCACATTACAAAGGGCACGTAGCCTCCTTTCCCTAATCCTACAGCACAGTGTGGAAAGAGATCCCAACACTTGTGGGCAGAGAAGCAAGTGCACACTGAACTCTGCACTCAGACTCCAAAGACCAACTGTCCACAGTAGAACTGACAAGAAGAAATATTCCAGTAAAATCCATCTCCCACGGACTTAAGCCAGTACTCGGGGTTTGAATTCTTTGGCATATCTCACCAGCAAGCACACCCCAGCAGCTCTGTGATCAAGTCTGCCAATATCAGTAAGGTGATCTGAGTGGCCCTGAGTCTTCTCTGCTGTGTCAGGCCAACCCTAATCAGCACAGGCTCTAAACTACCTCAAAGCTAAGTCTGTTCTCCCCCAATTGCCAGGCAGTCCCCCATGAATCAAAGCTTTAGTACTATGCCTGTGACGGTTTGAATAAGAATAGCATATATAGGTTCATAATATTTGAATACCTGGTCCATAGCCGGTGGAACTATTTGAGAAGGGTTAGGAGGTATGGCCTTGTTGGAGGTGTGTCACTAGGCGTGGGCTTTGAAGCTTCAAAAGTCTATACCATTCCCAGTATCACTCACTTTCTTTGCCTCACAGTTGTTATATTTCAAGATGTAAGCTCTCAGCTACTCTCCCAGTGGCATATTCACCTGCCTGCTTCCATGATCCCCACAGTGATGGTCATGGACTCTAACTCTATAGAACCATGAGGCCCCAAATTAGACTCTTTCTAAGTTGCCTCGGTCATGGTTTTTATCATGGCAACAGGAAATAACTACAATAACCATAGAGACCTGTCTTTTCTTTCAAGATGGACCCCCACAAAGATAGTCTGAAGGCCCAGGGAATGACATAATGGTTCCTATGTCAGGACCTTCCAGGCGAGCCCCTGAAGCCCATTCTCCAAAAGTCCCAAGTTCTAAGCTTGTCCCCTAATAGACCTCAGTGCCAGACTAGTTTCCATGGACCTAGGGGCTTTCAGATGTCAGCTCTTTCTGACTGTAGGTTCTAGGGAAGCCCTCACCACCTAGAGTCAACAATTAGAGAAGCCCTATCAACACAGTTTTCAGATAATACTCACATAACTATCCTCCAGGCTAGCCCATCTACCCAGGCTCCAGTTCAGTCTCCATGGCATTAAGCTCCAGGCTAGTCTATCTATATACCAGGCTAACACCCATGACTTCAGCTTCAGACTAGACCATGAAAACCTAGACTCCATGTTGGCTTCTATATCAGGTCAGCTCCCAGTATCAGATCAATCTTCATAACCCTGATATTTAGGCCTGGTATCTGAACTCACCATGGTGTACATGAGTGCTGTGCTAACTCTGGTGACTGTGGTTTCAAACTATATATGTATAACAAGCTTCCAGAGTAGTCCCAGAGATCAGATATGCCACCACAGACTCAGACTCTAGGCCCACTTCCTTGGTCTTTCAATAGATCCATCCAGTAGATCTATAGAACAGGGACCACCCACCCTCCTGCTGAGCTAGATACACAGGCAAACCTGCTTGAAGGTGCCTTAGACAAGCCTACCTGGAGATCATTCCAGACAGATATTCTGGCATCTCCAGATGCCCTAACTGGTGAGACATTATCTCAGCTTACAGAGACTAAAATGAATCCCTGTTTCTTTAGATGCACAAACACCAACGCCCAGCAAGAAAGATCATGAGCAATGAGGAAATATGGCACCACCAGAGAAAGCAAACAAAGTACAAGAAAAGTGACCCTAACAGGAAAAAAAAAAAAAAGAGTTTATAAACTAACTGGCAGAGAACTCAAGACTTAAAGAAACCAAGTGGGTTACAACAGACTACAGATCAACAACTGAACAAAACCAGAGAAAGGTCTCATCAACAAAGTGGGAAGTTCAGCAAAGAGACAGAAGCCCTGGGGGAAAACAGGATAAATACTCTGGGGCTAAGGAACACAAGGACTGAGCATAAAAATCCCACAATGAACTTGAACATCAAAGTTGATCAAGTAGAAGAATGAACCAGAAAGCTAAAAGACAAACCCCAAATTTACCCAGGGAAAGGAACAAAAGGAAAAGCAATGAAGAAAAATAATGAAAGCAAAAGACAGAAGTTTCAAATTATAGATTATTAGAAAGACAGAAGAAAGATGACAGGCCAGAGAGCTTACATAGAGGAATTGTATCAGAGCACTTCCTAAATCTGTAGATATGAAGATATTTTGGTCCTGGAAAGATGAGGGATTACAATAAAATTCAATTCAAATGATACAGCACCTAGACATATATCATCCATTGGCATCTAAAGATAAAGAGAACATCTAGAAAGCTGTGAGAACATAACAGATATGAAGGAGTTCTAACAGTTCCTGCTGTAGAAAGAGTTTGGTTCAAAGCCAGTGGCAAAACATCTCCTAACCAGGAATACTGTACCTGGAAAAACTGTCCTACAGAACAGAAGAAATAAAAGTTTCCTCAGATAAAAGTGTAGGAATGCCGGGCAGTGGTGGTGCACGCCTTTGATCCCAGCACTTGGGAGGCAGAGGCAGGCGGATTTCTGAGTTCAAGGCCAGCCTGGTCTACAGAGTGAGTTCCAGGACAGCTAGGGCTATACAGAAACTCTGTCTCGAAAACCAAAACATAAACAAAAGCAAAACCAAAAACCAAAAATAGTGTAGGAAAGTGTAGGAAGTTTGTGACCACCAGATCTGTCTCAGAAGAGATGCTCATGGGAGTTCCTCATGGGGAAGAGAAGGAGCCATGATTTCCATCCAATACAAGAATATACATAAGCATAAAGTCAAACTCAGAATGTTCTAACAATGTGATGATGTGTAAACCATTTCTATACCAGAATGACGATTAAAACACAAAAGTATTGAGGGTGGGTGCTGAGAAGGTAGCTCAGGGTTAAGAGCACTGACTACTCTTCAAGAGGTCCTGGGTTCAACTCCCTGTACTACAACTCTCAATTGTCTGTAACTCCAGTTCCAGGGGCTCTGACCCCCTCTTCTGGCCTCCAAAGACATGCATGTGGTATGCAGATATACATGCAGGAAAAATACTCTACACATAAAATAAAAGTACTGTAGCTACAATAGTTTTTAAGGATACATAATACATAAAGATGAGATTAAAATATAGATGGAAGAACATTTTTCTGCTGTAATTCAAGTTAAAGTGTCAGCAGTTTAAAATAGTTTAATATAAGATTATTGTAAGCTTGTTGGGAGTTTATTTATTTATTTATTTATTTTTGCCTTTTCTTTGGTTGTTTCTTAGACAAAGGCTCACTGTGTATCCCTGGCTACCCTGGAACTCGCTACACAGATCAGTCTGGCCTCACAGTCAGAGATCTGCCTGCTTCTGCCTCCTAAGTGCTGGGATTAAAGGTGTGTGCCACCACCGCCTGGCTATTGTAAAATATTTTACTCTAGCCTCATAGAAAGTCCCAGGCAAGGACTCAAAAAGTTAAATATCACATGATTTCTATCATATTTATAGCAAGATTTTAAATAAATATCTTTTGTTGTTGATTTGTTTTGAGTTTTTTGGTTTGTGTGACATGAAAGTTCAAGAGGGACTTTGAGGAGGAAAGGCATAAAAGGAATGGGTAATGAGGATGAGAAAGGCATTATATAATATGTATATTACTATTATAATATAGTAATAGGGAAGTTGACTGTATTAAACACATATACAAACGCGCACCTCCTCTAACAATAACAGTAATAATCATAATAGTCATGATAGAAACCCAACGCACGCCAAGACACAGCCACAAACTATCTCTAAATGACGCTGGCCTTAGGGACAAGCACAGACTGGAAGAAAGGAAAATGCCATTCCATGCACATAAAAGTCAAAGAACACAGGTGGTCATATGTATGTTATACGAAATAGAGTTTAAGTCAAAACTGTAAGATGAGAAAATGAAGGTCACAGCACAGTGGTAAGAGGATCAGCTAGCTAGAGAATCTAACAATTACGATTAGATGCACATTAGAGAACCTAATTACATAGGCTATATATTGATTAATCAGAAAAAGAAACAGATTGCCAGACAACTATAGTGGGCATCTTTGATGTAGCAGTGCTGTTGATAAAGTGACCATCCAGACAGAAACCAAGAAAGAAATAATCAGGCTTTCGTTACACCCTGATGACAGGCTTAACAGACAGACACAGAGAACACTATCTGGCAGCAACAGAATATACATTCCTCTCAAGTGACCGAATATGTATGGATCCGGCTCCAGAACAGAGTATCTGTTAGGCCACAAAATAAGTCAGAGCCTTGAGGAAGGTCAACATCATATCAGGTATCTTCTCCAGTCACCGTGGTATGGAAATGAAAATCAAGAACAGGAAAATTCACAAGTACATGAGACTTAGGCAACCTGCTCCTAAAAATCCTATGCATCTCCCCTTCTCCCCTCCCCGCAAAACACAGATAATATTCAAAATATGCCAAGACAAACGAAGCTGAACTTATAAGAAATATTTGGTGGTTTGAACAGGTTTGGCTCTCATAGACTCAAGTGTTTGGATGCTTGGCGGTAGTGGGTGACACTATTAGGAAGACTGGCTTTGTTGGAGTAGGAGTTGCCTTACTGGAGGAAGTGTGTCACTGTGGAAGTAGACTTTGCAGCCTTATAAATATGCTCAAGCTACACCCTGTGTGATAGACAGCCTTTATCTGCTGCCTGTGGATCCAGAGGTAGAACTCTCAGTTCCTTCTCCAGCACATGTCCACCTGCATGTTGCCAAACCTCCCATCATGATGATAATGGACTAAAATCTGATCCTGTAAGCCAGCCCCAATTATAAGAGTTTTCCTTTATAAGAGTTGTCTTGGCCATCGTGTCTCTACACAGCAATGGAAAACCAAACTAAGACAGATACCAAACATGTGGCCTGGAAAAAGCGGGTAGAGGAGATTATAGCAATAAATGCCTATGTCAAAACAAATGAACAAGATAAACAGCCTACTATTACAATACAAGGAACTGGATTAAAAATAACCCAGCATTGGGTTAAGAGAAACAAGAGAAACAAGATAGGAGTCAGAAATAAACATGTAACACATAACAGCAACCAGAACAATAGAAAGGTCAAGAAAACTAGAGGTTGTTTGTTTTTGCAAAGATCAAGTTAAAATACTTAGCTAAATATGAACGATTAAGATAGGGATGAAAAGATGGCTAACTGGATAAAGTGCTTTCCCCAAAATGTATTTGAGTTTAGAGCCCTAGAACCCACATAAAAAGCAGGCACACTGTTGGCTGCCTGTAATCTTCTCTCTTAGGAAGCAGACGGGGATTCCCTCTGCAGCAGGCTGGCGAGGTGCAATAGCTGAAATCAGGGAGCTTATGGTCACTGAGGGACCCTGCCTCAGAGTGGGGAGTGAGTAAGGAAACCACTGAGCCTGCACATGCAGGTGCACTGGGGAATGCATTCAGGCCTGCACATGTCACCACATGCATGCTCCCACACACATGTAAACATACATATACACATGTATACACACACAGAGACACACAGAAAGAAGGAATGGAACTAGAAGATAAAGATAAAGTAACATGGAGATGTTAGGTTGGTGGCACAGGAAATAAATTGTGTAAGAAGCACTATGAAATCCATATGCTATCCTAAGAAGAAAATTTCCAATCAAACAAAAAGCCTCACATATCTAAGAAGTTGGAGAATTGAGAACAAAATCATAACATTTCAAATATGAATTAAAAGCCTCTATCAATAATTCGAGCTCCACTGAGTCAGGACGCAGAGAAAGAGAATGCTAAGCATGAACATAGAGATACACGAGACACATTTGTGAAGGAAAGATCAGTGAGGTGGCAGCAGGCTCATCTCAAAAGACCGCAGGACAACTCTGAGGAAAAGCCAAGACAGCAGAAAGAATGGAATCACACAGATGTGAAAAGAAAAGGCAGTAAGAAAATCGAAGTTCCTTTTCTTAGGATTCACTTGCATACACAAGACTCCACTGGTGCCGATCAGTCAGAGACATCAGTCATTATCAGTGAAAAGGAGCAGACGGTTAAGCTAGGGCTAAAAAAAACAAAAATCAAAATCAAAAACAAAAACAAAACACCTAGTCGAATGCAATGCCGAATGCTGTCTGGGTTCTGCAACTAAAAATTGACATCAATGGAAAATTGTTCATGTTCGAATAAAGCCTGAAGCTTAGTAGCAATAAACTGTCCCTGTTTGGGAACCATGGACCACAGTTACACGATCTGTTAAAGTCAGGAGGCACTGGGAGGAGGGCATCCTGAAACAGTCTGACCGTTTTGCATTTTGCCTTAAGATTATTCCAACATTAAAACTAAACTCGCAGAAACCATGCTTAAGTTTTGGATTCCATTAGCTCTGATGCTTCTAGCTACATCATAAGGACATTCATGACATAGTTTGAATGTCTGCTTCCTTTATGAGCCACAAAGATGCACATCAGCAGTTTCACTTTGAAGAACAGTATTACCTTTGCAAGAAGAAAAATGGGGGAACATATCAGATAAGAGTTATGCCCATGAGCCTAGCCTACACAGTAATGGGAGTGAATCCTCTCAAATGACAATAAAGGTAGCCAGGACCTGAAGAGTGATACCCAAGGTTGTCCACTGGTGTACACACACACACCACAAACACAGCACAACGCTACACACACACACACACACACACACACACACACAGAGTTATACAAATTATATGTTTCCTACTCCAAACCTACTGATGGGCATTATTAAACACCAAGAAAAGTCCTCCGTTGCTGTGGTGGCTTCTCCCTTTCAAGGAGATGCTGGTATTCCTGAGGCTACACACACCACGTGGAGCCCCCATTCTCTCTGCTCCTACAGGAAGATGTATGTAGAAAAATGCAGGCTGTAATTTATATTACTCCCAATAAAAACATCATATCCTATCCCTGGACAGACAGTGTAGCTAAACCATAATAAAAAGCTACCACAAAAGCAAGACTCTGAGGTGAACATAAAGAGCTGAAGCGATCCAGAGGTCAACATTTTCCAGAAGCAAGTTGGACAGGGACAATGAAAATCCTTCAGGGTATTTGGTTTAGAAAAAAAAAAAAAAAAACCAAAACCCCGCCGGCACATATTTATATAACTGTTATATTTATATAACTGTTTTAAATGAAGGCAAACTACGCCTGGAGTTCCACACTGGATAAGAAAGTGCCTCACATTTATCTGCCGTACCATATCATCATTTATTTTACTTAAGAACATCAAAAGAGTTCCGTTTGTATATTTTCCTCCATTTATGGAGGGGGAAGAACGTTCCGAGGGACCTTAGGCTAAGTGGTAAATCCTTATGAGCTGGTATATCGCCACTGTTTGACCAAATACCACTCACACAGTAAACACCACACGTCCTTTATCCTTATACTTTCGTAGCTACACTTTTGGAAGTGCCTATGAACTTTATGGGACATCCAAGGGACACAAAACTTGACCTGACCTTCACTGGCTCTGGAGGAAGTATAGGAGTGAACATTCTTTTCCCTTTGGTTTCTTTCCACCCAGGCTGAGATGGCCCTCCAGGGAGTAACAGTGCTCACAATGCCCATGTCCTTGACAGCCTCTGTTTGGATAAGCTGCTTCAGTTTCCTCCGGTAAAACAGGGGTAGTTGTCTTAGGGTTTTTTTTTTTTTTTTTTTTTTTGGTAATTTCCTCAATTACATTTCCAATGCTATCCAAAAAGTCCCCAATACACTCCCCGCCCCAGTCCCCCCCCCACCCCTTGGCCCTGGCATTCCCGTGTACTGGGGCATATAAAGTTGGCAAGTCCAGTGATGGCCTACTAGGCCATCTTTTGATACAAATGCAGCTAGAGTCAAGAGCTCTGGGGTACTGGTTAGTTCATAATAATGATCCACCTATGGGGTTGCAGTTCCCTTTAGCTCCTTGGGTACTTTCTCTAGCTCCTCCATTGGGGGCCCTGTGATCCATCCAATAGCTGACTGTGAGCATCCCACTTCTGTGTTTGCTAGGCCCCGGCATTGTCTCACAAGAGACAGCTATATCTGGGTCCTTTCAGCAAAATCTTGCTAGTGTATGCAATGGTGTCAGCGTTTGGAAGCTGATTATGGGATGGATCCCTGGATATGGCAGTCTTTAGATGGTCCATCCTTTCTTCATAGCTCCAAACTTTATCTCTGTAACTCTTTCCATGGGTGTTTTGTTTCCAATTCCAAGAAGGGGCACAGTGTCCACACTTTGGTCTTCGTTCTTCTTGAGTTTCATGCGTTTAACAAATTGTATCTTATATCTTGGGTATCCTAAGTTTTTGGGCTAATATCCACTTATCAGTGAGTACATATTGTGTGAGTTCCTTTGTGAATATGTTACCTCACTCAGAATGATGCCCTCCAGATCCATCCATTTGCCTAGGAATTTCATAAATTCATTCCTTTTAATAGCTGAGTAGTACTCCATTGTGTAAATGTACCACATTTTCTGTATCCATTCCTCTGTTGAGGGGCATCTAGGTTCTTTCCAGCTTCTGGCTATTATAAATAAGGCTGCTATGAACATAGTGGAGCATGTGTCCTTCTTACCGGTTGGAACATCTTCTGGATATATGCCCAGGAGAGGTATTGCTGGATCCTCTGGTAGTATTATGTCCAATTTTCTGAGGAACCGCCAAACTGATTTCCAGAGTGGTTGTACCAGCTTGCAATCCCACCAACAATGAAGGAGTGTTCCTCTTTCTCCACATCCTCGCCAGCATCTGCTGTCACCTGAATTTTTGATCTTAGCCATTCTGACTGGTGTGAGGTGGAATCTCAGGGTTGTTTTGAGTTGCATTTCCCTGATGATTAAGGTTGTTGAACATTTTTTCAGGTGCTTCTCTGCCATTCGGTATTCCTCAGGTGAGAATTCTTTGTTCACTTCTGAGCCCCATTTTTTAACGGGGTTATTTGATTTTCTGTAGTCCACCTTCTTGAGTTCCTTATATATATTGGATATTAGTCCCCTATCTGATTTAGGATAGGTAAAGATCCTTTCGCAATCTGTTGGTGGTCTTTTTGTCTTATTGACGGTGTCTTTTGCCTTGCAGAAGCTTTGCAACTTTATGAGGTCCTATTTATCGATTCTCGTTCATCCCAGGGATGCAAGGATGGTTCAATATACGAAAATCCATCAATGTAATCCATTATATAAACAAACTCAAAGACAAAAACCACATGATCATCTCGTTAGATGCTGAAAAAGCATTTGACAAAATCCAACACCCATTCATGATAAAAGTCTTGGAAAGATCAGGAATTCAAGGCCCATACCTAACCATGATAAAAGCAATATACAGCAAACCAGTAGCCAACATCAAAGTAAATGGTGAGAAGCTGGAAGCAATCCCACTAAAATCAGGGACTAGACAAGGCTGCCCACTCTCTCCCTACCTATTCAACATTGTACTTGAAGTCCTAGCCAGAGCAATTAGACAACAAAAGGAGATCAAGGGGATACAAATCGGAAAAGAAGAAGTCAAAATATCGCTTTTTGCAGATGATATGATAGTATACATAAGTGACCCTAAAAATTCCACCAGAGAACTCCTAAGCCTGATAAATAGCTTCGGTGAAGTAGCTGGATATAAAATTAACTCAAGCAAGTCAATGGCCTTTCTGTACACAAAGGATAAACAAGCAGAGAAGGAAATTAGGGAAACAACACCCTTCTCAATAGTCACAAACAATATAAAATACCTTGGCGTGACTCTAACTAAGGAAGTGAAAGATCTGTATGACAAGAACTTCAAGTCCCTGAAGAAAGAAATTAAAGAAGATCTCAGAAGATGGAAAAACCTCCCATGCTCATGGATTGGCAGGATCAACATTGTAAAAATGGCTATCTTGCCAAAAGCAATCTACAGATTCAATGCAATCCCCATCAAAATTCCAAATCAATTCTTCAACGAATTGGAAAGGGCAATCTGCAAATTCATCTGGAACAACAAAAAACCTAGGATAGCAAAAACTCTTCTCAAGGATAAAAGAACCTCTGGAGGAATCACCATGCCTGACCTAAAGCTGTACTACAGAGCAATTGTGATAAAAACTGCATGGTACTGGTATAAGGACAGACAAGTAGACCAATGGAACAGAATTGAAGACCCTGAGATCAACCCACATACCTATGGTCACTTGATCTTTGACAAGGGAGTAAAAACCATCCAGTGGAAAAAAGACAGCATTTTCAACAAATGGTGCTGGCACAACTGGCGGTTATCATGTAGAAGAATGCGAATTGATCCATTCCTATCTCCTTGTACCAAGGTCAAATCTAAGTGGATTAAGGAACTCCACATAAAACCAGAGACACTGAAACTTATAGAGGAGAAAGTAGGGAAAAGCCTCGAAGATATGGGTACAGGGGAAAAATTCCTGAATAGAACAGCAAAAGTCTTAGGGTTTCTTTGTTTGTTTATTTGTTTGTTTGTTTTCTGAGACAGGGTTTCTCTGTGTAGCCCTGGCTGTCCTGGAACTCACGCTGTAGACCAGGCTGGCCTTGAACTCAGAAATCCACCTGCCTCTGCCTCCTAAGTGCTGGGATCAAAGGCGTGCGCCACCACTGCATGGCTTAGTCAGGGTTTCTATTCCTGCACAAACATCATAACCAGGAAGCAAGTTGGGGAGGAAAGGGTTTATTCAGCTTACACTTCCATACTGCTGTTCATCACCAAAGGAAGTCAGGACTGGAACTCAAGCAGGTCGGGAAGCAAGAGCTGATGGAGAGGCCATGGAGGGATGTTACTTACTGGCTTGCTTCCCCTGGCTTGCTCAGCTTGCTTTCTTTTAGAACCCAAGACTACCAGCCCAGAGATGGTCCCACCCACAATCCCCCACCCCCCCATTTCTAATTGAGAAAATGCCTTAGAGCTGGATCTCATGGAGGCATTTCCTCACCTGAAGCTCCTTTCTCTGTGCTAACTCCAGCTTGTGTCAAGCTAACACAAAACCAGCCAGTACAGTAGTGAATGGACCTGTCTCAGGGCTTCTGTGTGGGTTAAGAAAGAAGTAATTCAACTGCCACAGTGAGAGAGTTGCTGGCAATAGAGATGCACTGAAGGCTTAATATATATTCCATGCATGAGTGGACACAGGAATGGATGAACATATGGAAGAATGAATTCTCCCACTTACTTCCGGAAAAGCAACAAGAAAATCTATGGCATGGTTCTCCTACTGCCTGGGCTATTCTTCTGAACAGCAAAGGATGAACAGGGAGGTGGAACTGATCCCAACAACGGGGACCTAGCTCAGCTGGAGATGAAACTCCAAACTGTTCCTGGCCTTCAGGTTACAATCTAATTATTCTGTTTCTAATTACAATAAAATCTTGTTTCCTTTGTCTCGCCCCAACCCTAACACACACACACACACACACACACACACACACACACACATACACGCACATCCCAACTGAAATATCACTAAGTGATTTATCTATTCTGAGGAGACATCTGTCACTATCAGAATTCATGGTGTGTGTGTGTGTGTGTGTGTGTTCACATACACACAAATAACTTTGGATTGCAATAGAGTTGTGTGGCTTCTCCTTTGATGTGATAGATCCCAGACATCACCGTTTGACCCAAAGTGTAGAGAGAAAAAGAACCTAATTTGCATAACGTTCTGTTTTCTCCACCAAGAAAGCCAATGTGGCAATTTCAGCATTGCTCCTAGAAAGGTGATATGCTTTTTTTCTCCTTACGCTGGGGTTGCCTGTTCAGCCAGCCTGGGTGAACTAGAGTTAATCTCCAGCCCAAACCTCCTGTGATGGTTTATATATGCTCGGCCCAGGGAGTGGCAGAGCTAGAAGGTGTGGCCCTGTTGGAGTAGGTGTGTCACTGTGGGTGTGGGCTATAAGACCTTCATCATAGCTGCCTGGAAGCCAGTATTCTGCTAGCAGCCTTCAGATGAAGATGTAGAACTCTCAGCTCCTCCTGCACCATGCCTGCCTGGATGCTGCCATGTTCCCACCTTGATGGTACTGGACTGAACCTCTGAACCTATAAGCCAGCCTCAATTAAATGTTGTCCTTTATAAGACTTGCCTTGGTCATGGTGTCTGTTCACAGCAGTCAAACCCTGATACCTCCCATGTGCCACTCACAAACAGTGCCCACCTGTCTTCCCATTCATGCATCTATCCATCTTCCTTCCCTTCCTACCATCTCTTCCTTCCCCTCCTTCTCTTTCTTTCTGTCTGTCTGTCTTTCCTTCCTTCCTTCCTTCCTTCCTTCCTTCCTTCCTTCCTTCCATTCTTCCTTTTACTTTTTGGTTCTTTGAAATAGGGTTTCTCTGAGTAGTCCCAGCTATACTGGAACTCACTCTGTAGACCATGCTGGTCTCAAACTCAGAGATCCCTCTGCCTCTGCTTCCTGAATGCTGGAATCAAATGTGTGTGCCACCATACCTGGCTTCTTCCAATTTTCTCAAACCATCCCTAGATGGATACACTCAACCATGCTGTCACTTACTTTTGTTCTCTGACACCTGTTTCCTTCTCTACTCTTGTCTTCATCGCCATTCGGTTCCTATTGTAAATATATCCCAGAATACAGTTTCCAGTTCTTAGCGTTGAGGCCTGGCCCTCAGGAGCCTGAGGCAGGGAAGCTGAATTTGATTTAAATTTGAATAAATGTGATAGGGTTCAGAGGTCTCTGGTGTTCTCTCATTCCGAGCCTCAGTTCAAAACCAACGGGAAGAAACTCTCTCTAACTCAAACAGAGAAGAGATTCAGAGGGACCAGAGTCCATACCATCACCTTCTGCAATGGTTTCTCTCCTCTTTCTTTCTCTTGTTTCCTAATCAAGGCTAGAATGATATGCTACATACAAGGGTCCTACCCCAAGTCACACACTCAAACTTTAGCGGCAAGGCAACTTAAGGGTTGGTAGAGAGATTAGATTCTTTGTGGAAGTTAGGTAATTGCTCCCTTTGTAACCTAGGACAAGCCCATATATTTCTTAATGTGTAAACAGATTTTAAGAACCCATTTTTTGGGGAGGAGATATCAACATACACACACACATACACACATACACATGCACACACAGGCACACACACACATGCACACACACGCACACACACATACACACACATGCATGCACATCTAGAGATTGAGAATTATTATGTGAAAAAGAAGGTTCTATCAATGACTTTGGTGACCTCAAGCTTTGTGCTCACCTCCATGTTTGTTTTCTTGCCTCTGCCTACCCAGTCCTGGACCATAGCCAGCAAATCAACACTGAAAGGAGAGGTATGAGTTGTACGAGACTGTGCGTGCTGGACAGTTTTATGTCAACTTGACACCAGGAACCTCAATTGAGAAAATGTCCCACCAGACTGGTTTATAGACAAACATGTGGGGCATTTTCTTGACTGATGATTGGGGAGTTCCCAGGATGGTAGGTGGTGCTATCCCTGGGATGATAGATATATCTATATATCTCACATCAAAGGAGAAGCCACACAACTCTATTGCAATCCAAAGTTATTTGTGTGTATGTGAACACACACACACACACCATGAATTCTGATAGTGGCAGATGTCTCCTCAGAATAGATAAATCACTTAGTGGTATTTCAGTTGGGAAGTGTGTGTGTGTGTGTGTGTGTGTGTGTGTGTGTGTGTGTTTGTGTGTGTGTTAGGGTTGGGGCGAGACAAAGGAAACAAGATTTTATTGTAATTAGAAGCAGAATAATTAGATGTTATATATATAAAGCAGGCTGAGCAAGCCATGGGGACCAAGTCAGTAAGTAGAATTCTTCCATGGCTTCTGCATACTTCAGCTCCTGCCTCCAGGTTTATAGCTTAAGCTCCTGTCCTGACTTCTCTGATGATGGACTGTGCTGTGTATGTGTGAGATGAAATAAATCATTCCCTCTCCAAGCTGCTTTTGGTCATTCTGCTTTACCACAGTTCCAGAAGCCCTACCTAAGACACTGGGTATACACTGCACAGAGCTGATGGTGGCAGGACCCCAGACGAGCTGTTGCTGGAGACAGAAAGCAGCCAGTTATAGGCAGTGATCAGAAAAAAAAAATGTCTCAAAGATGTCTTAAGAGAAAAACAAGCCCAAAGTGTCACACTGCTGATTAGCCACGCAGGCAGAGAGAAGCAGTATAAGGTTGCTTTCACAAAAGAATCTTACAAAGAGAGTCAAGGTTAGTGGTCCACAGAGGCGAACCCTACTGCATGTTGATGGCATTCCTGGCAACCAAGTCAGAGACCTACTTCTGTATTGATGCCTGTGGAAGGTTCTCCAGGTACTCTAGTGTATGAGGGAGAGGGCCGCATGGCTTGTCCATATTTTACGCGTTAAAGCAACTGAAGTGGCTGCAAAGTGCTTCCAATTCTCCCCATGTGCTTCTCAGGATAGTCACTCCACAAGCACCATACGCAACCTGGAGTCTTCTTGGCACGGCCACAGTGAGCTCTGGGCCAGACACAGCTGTGTCTTGGCATGACTTTGGAGCCCAAGACCAAACCAATGTCAGGCCATACCATATAGCTTCTTACTTAACCTTCTTCTTCCATAGGATTTGAGAGCTTGTTTGAAACAAAACTTGGGAGCCATAAAACAGAACTGTGTTCTGCTGCTGTCAAGAGACCCCCATGACCAAGTCTATAAATGAAAACATGTAATTAGGGATGTCTTCCAGTTTCAGAGGGCTAGTCCATGATCGTCGTGGCGGGGATAACGGTGGAAGGCAGGCAGACATGCCACTGGAGAAGTAGCTGAGAGTTCTGTATTCAGATCCACAGGGAACAAGGAAAGAGAAACTCTGGCCAGGGCTTTCGAAACCCCAGCTCTCCCATCCCCGGCCCCCATGACACACTTTCTCCAGTAAGGCCACACCTCCTAATCTATATCACATAGCGCCACTCCCTGATGACTAAGCATCTGAATAGAGCCTACAGGGGCCATCCTTATACAAACCACCAGAAGAACAAAACAAGAATTCTGTAAATGGAGGGAAAAAAGCAAAAAAGCATAGGCAGAAAAGTCATATCATAGAGGTCTGGCCAAAGAGGAACAAGAGCATTGGAACCAGAATGCTGGCCTGAAGCTCAAATCTAAGCAAAGGCCAGAGGCTGGAAAGCAGTATTACTAGGGGTTGACACGTGCACGTATGTTCTTGTCCTTGGACTTGTATGAAGCAGTACGGGTCTGAACACATACTCACAGACATATATGAAGACAGAGAATCTGTTGACTTTCTTATATCACCATTCCTGGGCCTCTAAAGTTTATAAGGAGTCCACTAAAGCCTGATTCTATAAAAGTAATCCTCTGGAGACTCTCTGTGTGTGTGTGTGTGTGTGTGTGTGTGAGTGTGTACTATGTAGGTTTGTTGTGTGGGTTGTGGATCTGTCCATATGTGTGTTGTGTGTGCAGATGCGATGTGTATATATGTGGTGTGTCTGCTCATATATGTTGTATATGAACATGTGGTGCATGTGGTATGTAGGTCTGTGTATGCACATGTGGCATGTGGAGGCATATATGCATATATGCTGTGTGTGTGTGTGGTATATGTGCACATATGGTATGTGTGTGGTATTTGTGGTATATGTGTACACATGTGGTATGTGTGGTATTTGTGGTATATGTGTACACACGTGGTATGTGTGTGCACATTTGGCATGTGAAGGTATATATGTATATATAGTGTGTGTGTCTGTGTGGTATATGTGCACATATGGTATGTGAGTACACATGTGGTATGTGTATACACATGGCAAGGGTATGTGTGATGCTGGTGGTAGTCCAGAGACAGATGACTCAAAATGAAGTTGGTGATGTGGGCATTTCTTAGGAGAGTTCTTAGGTCAGTCCTCGGATTAGGTCTCTCAAGCTGCTCACCACTCAAACGCCTTTTAATCACGTTTCCAGATCCAATTGAGTAAAGTATTTTGAACTTTTTTTTCTTGCCAACTAAACAAATGTATTCTTAAGTGCTTTTAAATGTTCATGCCTAATTATGAACAAATGTTTCATTTTCCAACATGCTTTTTGGAACAGTGAAAATTGCCTCATTGACTGAAACTATCCATGAAGACTGCCCTTGCCTTGTCAGAACCACATAGAAGCCATTTTGCCAGACAGTGTAAACTGGTACACAACTTAGGTATCAAGCACACAATGTGCCTGTGCTGTTGGCTGATGATCTGTCGCTGCTGACACCAGGTATGTGGGCTCTGAAGACCATGTTTAGCACAAGCAGTACAGATTCTAACTTGTATCAGTATCTCCTCCCAGAGGAGGCTAGGGTCTGGCCGCCTGACTGGCCAGCTTTTCTCTTTGGTTCCCATAAGCCCTCAACTGAAACTCTTGGCTGGTATATGGTAAGATACAGAAGTCAAACATCCCAGAACAGGGACCTTTTCCAAATGTCTCTAGTACAGTTTGTTGGAAACAATATGCTAATGGGATGGGCCTGCAAGGGATGCTGAGTGCAAAACAGGTCAACTCCCAGTGCAGGCAGGGTTAGTGCCTGTGCTACAGCTGGATGTGATTGCATATCTCAGTGTAACTAAAAATAGGTGTTCCTCCTGACAACTGTGATCAGAAAAGGTGAAAGGGCGGCTGATGGATCATGCACGGTACCAAGTACCGCTGGGACCAGGAACCAAATGATTGTGGGTCTGCTGACGGAACATAAGGAAGTTTGGCAATGTGGTTTAAAACGTAAGACCAGGGTCAGTGAGACAGCTGAGCAGAAAAAGGAGCCTGCTGCCAAGGCTGATGACGAGTGTCATCTCTGGGACCCACAAAGTGGAAGAGGATAGGTGACTCCCCCAAGTTGTTATCTGGTGTGTGTGTGTGTGTGTGTGTGTGTGTGCATCTGTGTATGTGTGTATGTATATGTGTGTATATATGTGTATGTGTGCATGTGTATGTATGTGTATGTATATGTATGTATATATGTGTGATGTGTGTATATGTGTATATATGTGTATCTATTTGTGTATGTGTGTATGTGTATATGTGTATGTATGTATGTATGTATATGTGCATGTATGTGTATGCATGTATATGTGTGCATGTGTGTGCATATGTATGTATGTATATGTGTATGTATGTGTATGTATGTGTATGAATGTATGTGTGTGCATGTGTGTGCATATGTGTGTATGTATGTGTATGCATGTATACGTGTGCATGTGTGTGCATGTATGTGTATGTATGTATGTATATGTGTGTGTGTGTGTACAATACACATTTTTTAAAAACATGAACAATGAACTGAATGTGGCGGCACATGTCTATAAACCCAGCACTTGACAAACAGATGCAGAATGATCCTGTGTTTGAGGCTAGCCTGGGCTATATAGCAAGACTTTGTTTTCCACAAGAAAAAAAGCAGTGGATGGGAGTGGAAAGAAGAGAAGAAAAGAACAAATAAAAGAAGAAATAAAGCCCAAATCTCAAGTTCTTTGCAATCAAAGGAAACAACCCAGTGGACACACATTAACCCAGTGCCCCGCCCCCCTTCCCCAACTTTTGACAGGGTCTCACTGTGTAGCCCTAGCTATCCTGGAACGATGTAGACCAGGAAGGCCTCCAACTAACAGAAATTCACTTGCTTCTGCCTCTACCTCCTAGGTGCTCAAGTTAAAGACACGCGTCATCACATCGAGCCTCTCTCTCTCTCTCTCCTCTCTCTCTCAAGTTAACATACAAAACCATGGGCCTTGTTGTGCCTTAGTTGTATCTGTGTGTACATACATACATAAACACACACACACACACACACACACACACACACACATACTCATGATCTTTCACTTTTTTAATATGCCACTTTCCAAACCTAAATTAATTCTATTTTTATTTTAATGATACAGAATCATGAGCAAGCTATAAGACTGACTTAATTACTGTAAATTCATGTGTGTCCATATGGTAAGCAAATTCTACACTGAAAAGCCAATGAATCATAAAAATCTTATCTTTTAAACAATTATTTACTTCCTCATTTGCATGTGTGTGCGCATGTGCATGTGTGTGCACGTGTGTGTGCATCGAAGCACACAGGTGTAGGTCAGAGGTCTGGCTGGTTCTCTCCTTGTACTATGTGGGTACTAACGATTGAACAGAGAAGCATCCTGCAGGCCTGAAACATCTTAATTTTTGTTAGCCATTTGTGTTTCTGTCTTGACTGCACTTTTATGCTTAGTTATGATCTCCCCACCCTGAAGGCTATGGAACAGGAGATGAGGAGGAAAATGTGATTTAAAAAAGCACCAGTGTCAGGGAGGTGGCCTAGTGGGTCGAGGTGCTGACAAAACAAGAGGCCAGCATCAAGGACTCTTCCCAGAAGAGAAACCTGCCTTTGGTGAAATGAAAGCACGGTACGTTTTCACCTGCACCAAATTATCCTGAATAGGAGAAGAGGAGGTTATGGGGGGGGGGGTTTAATCCCTAACAGTAAAATTCCAAAGGAAGGCATCTCATTCTGTAGTCCGCATCCTTGGAACCTAATACCCACAGAGCCGGTGCTAACCATGTATCGCCTGCCTTGTAGCTTGAAGACCCACATGTCAGCCATTCCTTCGCCAATCACTGTGCCTCCCTAAGCAGCACCTTGCCTCCCTGGGTGATAAGGATAGAGACTGTGGAAGAAAGCTGTCCAGCTTTTCTCTTCTCTCTAGAAGATAATTTCCCTAACAGCACAACCTGAAAGGCGGCGCTGGGGACATCTCAGAACCTTCCTCTTCCTTGGGTACCAACAGTCGGGAAGTGAGTCTGCTTTTCTCCTAGTGGGCAGTGCTTTCCAAACTCTTAATTTCTATAGGACATCTTGAAAGGAGACCAGAGCGGAAGGGGAAGCTGTGTCACTGGACTACGACACTGAGCACCTATGCCCAGAAGCCAGCTGCTCCCTGGACCTCTCTCCGGGTCATCCCAGTCACCCACCCTGGGTTTCCTCTCCCCCGAGTTTGGCAGATGCTAAGGAGTGGGTGTCAAGCAGCAAGGTCTGTGGGCCCCCAGCTTACAGGGAGATTATGATCTTGAGTGCTAGTCCTTTCTAGAGAGACTCTGCTCGCACAAAGCCTGTTTGTTAAATTCCCAGACAAAACATCTGCCCTCGGGGTCTTAGGTTCCCTTTATGGGACACCTTATCGTTTCTTATGTGTAATATTAGAGGGTGGGTCATACTGATGCTAGACACTTACATTCCTTACAAATACCCCAGTGCTTTGTATACTCAATGCATTAGTTAGAACACGCACATAATAAAGTTGAAAAGCCCCAAGTTACCAACTCCACACATTACCCTTCTCTGTTGAAATGTTAAATGATTGTCAACAAGGTTATATGTATTTGCAAGACAGTTTACACTACACACATTGTTATGTTAGATGTAACAATGCCTATTATTTCTTTGCTTTGGGTTAATGTTGCCCAGAGGAAGGATGTCAGTAGACTTGACGATGGGTGTGTCTGTTTCCAATGGGTGGGTAAGACTGATAAAGATGCAAACCTAAGGTTGTAAAATTCTAACTCACCAGGACAGCTGAAGGATGGAACTTCTTCAATGGAAGATCCTGGTGGAAAAGGGTCTTAGGCAAAGTATCTCTGTATTCTAAAGGCTGTACTGAGGAAGGGTAAGCCCTCCATCTACAGCCATGTGTGTAGGCAGGAACAGCTGACAGTGTGTGTGTGTGAGAGAGAGAGAGAGAGAGAGATGTACAGAATAAGCTGTTTTGAGTGATCCATGCTACTTTCCAATGGGATTTTGAGTAAGATTGTATTAAGATTATGAGCCGTGAATGATTTCAGGGAAGGCCTGCATTTGGTTCTGATTCAGGTCAGTCTATACCTACTGGCATAAGGCACCCAGCTTACAGAAGTGGGCCCACAGTGTTCTCAGACACCTATCTCTGGGAGGCAGCTCAGGGAGACAAGCATTACCAAACAGATATTCTCTGGAAAAGGAAAGACAGGATCCTGGCACTTCTGGCCAAGGGTTCTCTGAGCTCCATTCTCAAAGGCAAAACTGGGTATCAGGAAGCCAGGAGCATCACCTACCCTGTCAGTATGGAGGGTCCCCTGTCCATTCTGAGCTCTGCCTGCCTGGCCTGACATCTGCACGCATGGTCTGAGTCAGGAAGTATTGACAATCCCAGTCCAGCGGCTGCTTCTATGTACACATGACAGATCTCTCTCTCTGCTCCTCACTGGTGCCCTCTTGCCCAGGTCACAAACTTTGAAAGGGGCTTATGACTGGAGGGGCGTGAGGGCAGTGTTCTAAATCCCAACCTCATTGCTTCTCATTAGTACCAGCTTCTTTATTTACCTTGCCTTTCCCTCTCAATCTAATAAGCCTTCTCCACCTGTCCAATGGCCCTTCAGCACTCCTGAAGGAAAAAGCCCATTTGCTCACCTTCAGTGGCCCTCAAAGTCTGTTCCCTTGGAAACAGCTTCCAAGGAGTGGTCCAGCCTCATTCTGCACAAATCTGTGCAGGTTCCCAGATTTCTTGTTGTGGTAAGGCAATGGGCCCAGTAAAGCTCTGCTTCTAACCCCACAAGAAAACTCTGAATTGCAGAGTTGGTTTGCTCAGCAATGAAGGGGTTACTCCAGGGTGTTGGGTAGGGGAGAGGAAAGCTGCTGGCCACTCCTCGGCTTGTCTGATGGAGATGCAGCCTGGCAAAAGCTTTAAGATTAATGGAGAAAAGGCAAAATCTGACAGCTCTTCTGCTGGTTTCAGTCCTCCTGGGTGGGCCAATTGGTCTTGAATGTCACTAGCTACTTAATCTTGTGTATCTGAAACAGACTGGTGTGTTTGGGGGAGCCCGGCTCGCTCTGTATAGAGATCAATTGGAGAGACAGATAAAAGGAAACTGCATTGAATTTCCCTGTTAAGCCTTTCACCAGGCACTTTCTGACTGCAGAGCAGTGAGTGACCCCAGCAGATGCAGCCATCCTGTTCCAGATACCCCCACCACGCCCATGCTACTTACTGCTATGTCCCTGCTGAGCTGCTCCTGTTTAGTTCAGGGCAGACTGGTACCCCCATATGTCCAGTTTGGGGACTGGGGGTGCTAAACTACATGGCCTTACTTTAGGACATATTTGAAATGATGTGTGTGCTTGTGAGAGGCCAAAGGCATCAGATTTCCTGAAGCTGAAGTTATAGGCAGTTGTGAGCCAATAGATACGGATGCTAGGAACCAAACTCAGGTCCTGCTCAACCACTGAGCCATCATCTCTCCAGCTCCTTGCCCCCTCTCTAGAAGTCATGATGTCTCCCATGACCGAGACAAAGACCCACATGCAGACACAGATCTTGCAGGACAAGAGGAGGAACAAGAGCAAAATCCACCAGTGCCGCCACCTATCTGCACGCGTGTTCCAAACAGACAGGGCCCTACTCTTGCTTTAGATCCTAAATATTCACCCAGGAGAGGGGGACCTAGCATAACAACACTTTCTGTATTCCACTCAGTCAAACTGAACACATAAAAGATATACTCTGGTTAGATGCCAAGAGGGGAGGGAAAATTAAGAAAATAAGATGACACTATTTGCAGAGGAGGTTAAGATGGGCTATCTTTTGATGGTTTAGAAATTGAAATGTTTTTGTAGCTATCACATGGAATAGGGGTGAGTCTTGTCTGGTTTGGTTCTGGGGAAGGAGCCCCTGATGCATCTTATATGTACTAACCTCTAAGCCTGATGGTTTCAACTCTTTCCTAATGCTGAGCCCTTTTAACAGGGTTCCTCATACAGAGGTGACCCCCAACCATAAAACTATTTCGTTGCTACTTCATAACTGTGTGTTTGCTACTAATATCTGATATGCAGGATAGGCGGCGTAGGACTTTAAAGCAGACAAAACCCACAGGTTGAGAATCACTGATAGTCTAAGCATGTTGGTTTCTGAGAGCCTCCCGATAAACCTAGACAATAGCTCTACTTAGCCCTGAGCTCACATTGGTTTGTTCCAGATCATTTGCCCTAACCCTCTCACCTCCGCCTGCTGATCAAAAGGTGTGAACATGGTTGAGTACCATCAGCTGAAGAACAGCTGAGGTTGACTAAGCTTCCTCATCCTGGTATCTGAGGACACATGATTCTCAAACACGGGAGAAGAAATGATTCTTAAACATAGCGTGCACGCCTGAAACTTCCCACGGTGCAGACCGGGGCCGCGTGCCCTGAGAACGCGCATTTGCCTAAGGTGAAAGGTTTCTTTAAAACAGAACATCTCCCCATAAACATACGCAAGACTCATCATAAACTGGGTTATTTCTTCTGTCTGCCTGAGGAAGATGGAAGGCATAAACAGCCCAAGTCCACAGCAGTGTATCACAGCTCTGTAGTATGCCTTTGAAATATCACCGGGTATCTGACTATTTTAAAATGACCAGTCACCCCCCCCCCGACCCCCATCCCCCGCTGGCAAGGATGTCTGTCTGCTTAAAGAAAGACAAAGGAAGATACCGATGGGTCTTAAAATGAAAAATGAAATAGAAAACGACTAGGCTGAGAAGGAGAACTCATTTCAGTAATCATCTCAAATATGATGTCATAATTTACTTCTTCCCCTTCGAAAAGACACGGCCTCCGATAACGTCAAAGCAAAAAACTAGAACAGCCTGAAATGCTGTAGAGGAGATGAAGCCAGTTTCCCTTACAGACAGGAGCTTGAAGACTGGCGTTTCCATGGTTCTCCCACATGTGGCTGTAGGGAAGCCACTGGCCATAAAGCACCGAAAGGCACTGGAGTGGGTTTCATGAATATCGTGGAGTAACAGGGAAGGAAGGGAATGCATGTTCTAAGACAGGGTGCTAGAAGGAGACAAGGTTGCCCATGGGCATCTTTCATCTTCTTTCCCACTCTGTTTGACAAGGTTTCACTTTAGATCCCAGGCTAGCCTCAGATCCACACTCCTCCTGTTTCTGCCTCCCCAGCACTGAGGATATAAGTGTATGCTGCTACCCACAGCTCTTCAACCTCCGAAATGAAACACCTGAAATAACTTCTCCCAACTTCCAATTGGAAAAAAGAGAAGCCGACAGAGGATGAGTAACAACTACAGACAAGAGATCTAAGTTCAACATCCAGGCTACTGCCCAGAGTCTCAAGCCCAGGCTCTCCCTTCCACACAAAAGCTGGAGACCACCTTGCCCACAAAGAACCAGAAGGTCCAAGCAAGGAGACACTGGAGTCTCCCAGTGCCTGGAATCCCTGCCCCACTTGTTTCCCCACAGCTGGGTTCTTCCCAGTGTCACAGGACTGTTAATATACTCTGCAGATGGCCAACATGAATGCAAATTAAACTGGGAGACATCCAAGACCCCCTTCAAGAGAATGAGCCCAGGACACACTGGGCAGTTTGATTACACTGAGATATAAATACAGTAAGAGATAGAGTTGAAAAGATGAATTAAAAAAGTAAATCTCTGTGACCTACTACTGGCTCTTGGTCCTACAGTGGGCATATCTAGAAGGCCCATTCAGAAGCTCACCTGTGTTAAATGCCTTACCTCTTGGCCTGCTTGGGTGAAGGTGTTAGGGTTCTGTGTTACCCTGAGACTTCATCAAGAGACAAGTTATTCTGAGAAGAAGAGAAGGCATTGTACAATTGTCAACCCAATAAATGAACATCCATCTCTGTGAGCCAGATACTACATTGGAGATTGAGCAATAATCAAGTAGGCACTGTCCTTCTCCCACATGGTCGTAAGGTCTATTAAGGGGTCAGATGTTTGGTTAGGATCTCCCTGTCTGAAGAACATTTGGATGGGTTAGTACAGATATGGTAGAAGCTAGTGTCCGAGTTTAGGCTCCTGATGGCGCAGTGATGCCTGGTGCTCAGGTGCCAGAAGACAATAAGACAAGAAAGACAAGAAGTCAGAGATTGTAGGTTATACAAAGAACTGAATTTAAAAATACTACACCATAAAAAAGACAGAGAGGTGTGGCATGAAGAAAGTTGGAAAGCTGGGTATGGATTCTCATAAGACTCCTTGGGTACTGTCCAAAAGTCTGACTTCTGTTTTGAAGACTGGGAAGCCACAGCAGGATGCACTTTGAAGGGGGCAGAAGCAGATCAGATCATGAGCTGTGATTGTTGTGTGGCTGAGCAGAGACAAGGTTGGACTGGACTGGAGATGCTTTCAGGGAAACAAAGAAATTGCTGGGGTCCACGTGGGTAGCGATGGTGGCTTGCAGAGAAGCAAGTGTTTATGTCCTAACACACAAGCATTTGCAGTAAAGCTCCCATGGGGATCAGAGACAGTGCAGAGACAAGCAAGACAGCAGTGTGAACATCACATCCTATTTTTTGAAGCTGGATCACATTCATCTGACCAGAGACCAGAAAGGAATTAGATGTAGGCAAGAAGACTATAAAGATTACAAAGTGGGGGGGAGCTAAAAATAAATTCTGTATTCATATCCTAGAGCAGATGCTTTTAATCTATGGTCACTTCAGTGAGACAAGAATAGCTACGTAAGGTATGATGGGTGTAGCCAATAAAAAAATAAATGGTTTGGAGCCTGGTCAAAAGGCCTGTATGAAATGAATAGTTGTACCTAACACAAGTACTTAATTTGTTGAGTCGGGCCTGCCTAGCCTTGAACATATAGATATCCTACTGCCAAGTGCTAGATTTACAGACATGTCACTGAGCCCACCTAGCAAGTACTATTTTGAATGAGAAAAATAGTATAGTATTCATGAATATATGTGCTCGTGTAGTGTGTACTTAATATGTTTTCAAGTAAAAATAAAACATTTTGTGTATATATTGATTTATATATATATAATATATTAAACACATACACACACACATATATGTGTATATATATATATATATATATACCTTGTGTAATCTCTTCTTAAAATAATGTTTGGTTAGGGATGGTAACCCAATGGTACAACATCTGGCTGGCATGTACATTGTCCAGGATTCAATCCCTTACACTGAAAAACAAAAACCAAAACCCTACAATAGTTTCAATGATCTGAACAGCTCCTACTCTACTGACGCAGAAGACGTCTGCTATGGTGCCTAGGCTCTGAGGGGATGAGGCTATGCTCTAAGAGCAGACTGCTGGCTAGTGGGAAAACCAAATCTCACCAGAACCCCAACCTGTCTAAAACAAAAAACAAAAAAACAGAAAAAACCAAAACTCTTTTCTCTGCTGTACGAGGTAAGACTCCAGCTGTAACTATAGTGAAGAATTGGAAACCCTTGCCAGAACTGTCGGTATCTCATTTATAGCCCATTATGTAAACACACTGTGAATGCTCAAGTTTAACATGCAGCAAGCCATGCACACTTCTCATTTCACACCGTGTTTAGCATTCACAGTTAATCCTCTTGCATCTTCATAAAGTTCTGAAAGAAGGACTCTTCACAGCTGTCGCTGGTGATCATGGTGTGACCCAGTGGGCTCCCAGACAGGCTGTCCTCCATACACGCCACCTCAGAGTTACAGATACCCAAGAGACTAGTCCACTGAAGGGAATTACCATTTTAAATGGTAGAGAATTCTGTGTATACTGAGTTCTGTCGATGGGATTCCAGGCTCTAGGAATACTTAGAAACAATTGTATATGAATATTTTCAGGGAGAACAGTGCTCAGCTTTCAGCAGATTGTCTAAGGACTTAACTTCCAAAGAAGTTGAGAACATCATATAATCATATAATCAAAAACAGAATCAAGCATGTGTTTTAGCAGGTGTGAACCTTGATAACATTATGTGGAATAAGAGAGATCAGTCATGAATGATCACACAAATATGTACCCACCTGCATGCAAGTCCAGAAAAGAAAAACCTATGGAGATAGAAACTAGAGTCGTGACCCTGATCTTTTGATCCTCCTGTCTCTACCTCCCAAGTTCTAGGACCATGAGTGTACACCACCACATCAGATTGCATTTTTCAGTGCAATGATTCAACCTTGTGCATAGTAGGCAAACACTTTTCCAAATGAGCTATATTTCCAGACCCCCCATGGAGCCATTTTTTAAGGGAACATTGATATCGATGTATACTCAGTCATCTTGTTCATAGTCTTTACTTAATGGGATAGATACTCTTGCATTTACAAATAATTAAGTGAATATCCATGGGTCACTACTGTGTGGCCTTTATAAGTTTTCTAAAACCAGAAGATTCCATTTCCTATCATGCTAGAGCTGGTGGCCAGTGATAGACCACAAGGGTAGCAAAAGCATGGCCTGGGCAGCCTGGACTACTTGCCATGAACAGGGCTGCCATGGAGGTATGTCTAACCCATGGCCAAGGATAGCTATGAACACAGCCCAACATAAAATCTAATTAAAACATCATGGGATTTTTTTTTTTTTGTAATTATTTTTGGTGTGTGTGGGGGGGGTTGATCACATGGTTTTTAGATGTGAATTCTGTACATGACAGTGCCATTCCTAGTGTCAGGGGGTTGAACACCCCTGGGAATGGCCCTGTCCTATTTACTATCCTGGGTGCCTGCTCTGAAAACTAACATTATGTAACAAAGCAAGCGTTCACAAAGAGGATTCGACACTTTATCTAAAGAACCTGGCGTGGTGAGGCTTGTCACCAGGTTTTTAGGATCCTTTGTGAACTGGCAATGATTTTGCGACAAGTGACAAAACCTCAGTTGGACCTTGCTGAGGGCAAGGAAGGAGATGCATTCATGTGACTGGTAAGCCTATCGGGCTGCAGGGGCATCTGGAGCCAGGAACTCAAGTGACTGATCATATCCTGGCTTTATCCTCAAGGCTAAGCTGCCAGAGGCTCACATTCTACCAGTTTAGCTGCTGGCATGGAAGAATAGATAATGTTGTGTCAGGACAAGCTTTAGGAGAGATCCCAGGAAGAGTCATTGGCCTGGCTAAGATACCATCTTTCTCTGAGCCAGTTTCCATGGCCAAGGGGATGGAATCCCCATCATTGGCTGGGCTGGAACCATGTGCCCCATCTGTGAGTAATGGATGGCCCAACATCCCCATCCCCAAACCAGCACCATATCCATATCCACTACACGTCTTCGGACATTTGCTCTCTTTCCTAGGGTAATAGCAAGGCACAGACATTTTACAATTCAATTCTGCATGTGCCCGATCACCTACTCTGTGGGAGGCACGGATCTATTTATCTCTTTCCACATTCTGTGTGTGTGCATGTACACCAACCCCCAGACACATGGGGAGCCTGCCAGATGCCAAGTCTAATGAGGCTCTCGCATAATCAATTATACACATTTCATAACAACACTAATCCCTTCCTGATGGGGCTTCAAGTAGTTGTTGAAGTCTGGAGGAGACAACCTTTGTGAGAAATGTGGATAAAATTATATGGCATGGGTAATTTTACTTACTGAATATTTTCCTGCTTGTGAGAGGAGGGAAAGAAAAAAAAAAGACGAAAACACAAACGAATGTTTCGGGAAGCGCCTGCTGTGTCAGGCAGGGACTGATGGGAAGAGGCCAGGAATGGGTTTGTATTCACAAATGAGCAAAGCCCTACAGAGTGAAGCTCTGGTTTCCCTGAGGACCAGCACCCCACCCCCACCCCAGGTTGACATGGGTGTAAATCAGATGCATGCCACTGCATTACCCACTCCTCAAGTCAATCCGTTGGGGGGTTTGGGTTGGATCTGTAGGTGTCTTTTCCTTTTCCAAAAGCAGAGCTTAGAATCATGGGAAATTTAAGGCTCCAGGATGTGTTGCTGAGTTGTGGCCTCCACTGGGGCCTCTTTGTCATCTTTAAGTGTTTTCATGGGTGATTCTCATTATAGTCAAGTCATGCCATACATGTGTGTCTTCCCTGCCTCAGGAGGGACCCAGGCCCTGTTGCTCATTATCACTAATGAAAGCAGCTTCTTTGTTGATTTCCCATGGTCAAAGAACCACAGTAGAACATGACAATGAAGCCGTAAACAGTGGAGATTGTGGACTCTGATCCTATGTGTGATCTTTGCTTACTTCCACTTTTCCCGTTTACCACCAGAGCACACTGAGAAGCTGTGGCCAGTGGGAACCATGATGTCGGATGGCTCTCTTTGTTCTCCTGGATTAGAATATAAACCCAAGGACACAGTCACCTCAGTTGTGCATAGGATAGCGCCAGGCAGTTCAAGAGGCCCAGTGTTACTTGAATGTGTGAATGTAGAAGATGCCATTTAACATGATTTCTGGTTTTGTTGTTAGCATTTCATGCTGGGTGAGTTGAATGATGTGATTGACCATGAATGGGGATAAAATCAACACAGAAAGGCTCACCCTTCTTTCTACTGTCTCCCTACTCCATGGACCTACAGAAGGTGATAAACTGAATATTCGTACTTCGGCTAGTGTGGATTCTCCTCTCAAGTTTGATTTGTACATTCTACGTCATAAGCTTTCTGTCCCAGGCTTTAGAGAACCACATTTTCCTCCAATGATGTCTACCTCTAAGAAAAACATAAAAGTCAACCACACTTTGGTAAGAGCTGCTGTGTCTTTTGTGAATTTAAAAACCTCATGATTTGTCTTGTCTGTATCTGTTTACTAGGATGGACCAAAAAGCTGCCTAGGGTGACTGTGACTCTTGGTATCTCAGGAGACTTGTTTCTAACCTCTTCTCTAAGCCCATTTCTAGCACGGGTCATGTGATTGACAGGCCCAACATGGAATTCCCTGTGGTTCTGCCTCATCTCAAGATGAATCCTCTGAAGCTCAGTTTTCCTAAACTACACAGCCAAGACAACCAGAAGTACCTGCCAAAGGAGGACAAAGCAGGAAATATAGAGGGGATCTTGCTAAGTAGAAGGTTTGGCAAATGGCCATTGAGGACTCTCCATGTACTCTCTCACTGTACCAAGGAGCATCTAGGATACAGGGCAGAGCCTGTCCTCTAGTTGGCCTCATGGATTTACCTGAGAATATTCCTTATTGGGACACCTATATCCTGCCAGTCTAAAACCTAGATGGTTTGTGCTTTTTGCTACCCAAAGAACATGACTCACTTACCACCATCAGAAGGAGAAGGCGTTTTATCTGAACAGAGACTAAGAGGATTCTGCTTGGGCACTGGTAGCATTTATTTTGGGGTAATATCTATAGAAGAAAGCTGTCAATGAGGAAAACAAGCAAACATAACAAAACAAAGCAAGGTGGTTTAAAGGGCTGGAAGAAAGAGGGCAGAGCTCCAAAAGCAAACAAAAAAAAAATTGTAAGAGAAAGTACAGGAATTGGATTGGTACTTTCCAGGCAAGGCAAGTACAGACTTCTCTTGAAAGCAATGGTAACACATGGAGGATATATTAAAGATGACTCAAGGCCTCAACCCCTACAAGAAGCAGTGTTCTGGAACCATGGCCCTTTTATAGTAGACATTTTAGGCCTCGTGGGTATATCAGATTAAACACACAGGGCTGAATTCTGTTATTGTCGCCATAGTCAAAAGTAATTTGAAGAAACTACAAATACTAAAGGGAAAAATAAAGTGAATTCCCAGAAAAATAACCACATCTATTATTAATGCCCAGTGGGTGAATTATTTAAGTGATTTACTGTTGCTTGTATGGATGCAGATATTCACCCATGCGATGGTAATTAATGTCATTACCTATACAGATGTAAATGCTGAGACTCTACCAAGGCTTTTCATCAACCACAAGTCGTCATTTCTTTCTTGATAAAGAACATGAACTGAACAAGTCAAGGCACCACCACACACAATGACAACGCATACCCTTGAGGGAACGAACTTCTATTGTCCTTTCCAACAAGCTTCCGTGATTCTGTGTCAGGATGAAGTGATCATGTGTCACAGGGATGCCGTGAAGTAAAACCTCCAACCAAGAGAAAGCTTAGAGCTGACGATGGCTGTTTCCTCTCTGAGCTTTCTAGGTTTAGAAGTCACAGGATCAGGAAATTTGAAATAAAACATCCAACAATCCTATTTCAGGTGGAGGATACAAGAAAAATACATTCTACCAAGTACTCTAACTCCACCAAGTGCCAAATAGTATGGACCTACAGTAGGATGAATCATAGTGGGGTACATTCCCCACTGCACAGGAGATGTGGAGCCTGTGGGGTTTCCAAGTTTCTGAAGAGACTGACGCTCCTCAAGATCCCTGGAGCCCAGGTTGGTTAATGGGAAAGCAATGGAAAACATTCAGGGAAATTCTAACAGCACGGCATAGAATTAGAGTGTTTGCAGCTGTGTGGAAATGGGAGGCAGGGTGCACAGTGCACATGTAGAACTCATGGTGTGAGCTCCATTGAGGCTTGATTTTGGCCGCCGTGGCTCAAGGTGGAGTCTTTACTATGGAGAGCTATGTCCACCACCTAGTAGGTACTGATTAAATGCCTGGTGAAACAGGAACACATGTGAGATGCTGACTCTGTTAACCAGCTCACCCATCCCTGAATCCCACTTCTTCGCTTCATCTTTTCTGTGAGCTTCTCTCCAGATTTCTCTTCAGCCAGGGACTTGTGGTCCTCTGCCTCCACCACTACTCTTTGCTGTTTAGTTCTGTCTAGCCAGTTTATGGGGCTCCTTGGTGAATGTTTTGACTTCACTTGGGAACACAACAAGACCTCGGTGTTATTATTGTCACCTGGCTCAGACTCCCCCAAGCAAGCCTGATGTGGAAGGGAACGTCAACGGGAAGGGTTTGGTCTGCACCTTCTCCCTGAATGACATGGGTTAAAAATACTTGATGCCTCTGGATACTGAGTGTGAACTGCTTTGTCACCTTTGCAGAGAAACACTTCCTGAGCCTGAGAGACATTTCCACCTGCAGTGAGTGGCTCCAGAGCCCCACAAGACTGAGCAGTCGCACTGTGTAAAAGATGTTTTAATACAGGAAATAAAGATTATATTAAAATGGGTACATCCATCCTAGGACTTGAAGACAAGACCAGTATGGATCTCTTTGCTATAAATAAGAATATACTGATATAAATATATTTATAGAATATAAATATATTTATATTTATATTATTCTATAAATAAGAATATATTGTTTTGCCTGCTACATTATAAAAAAAAAGGATTTTCCTATAAACAGAGCCAATATCACAGATAGACAGGCATGTAGACAGACAGAAACATAAGAGAAGATTTAGCATGAGAATTGGCTTACCTAACTATGGAGGCCGACAAGGGCCATGGTAGTCATCTGCAAGATGGAAGATCAGGGAAGCTGATGGTATAATTCAGGCTTGTCCAAAGACCTGAGAACCAGGGAAGCATGGCAGAAGGTTTGAGACATTTCAGGGCATTGATGTAAGTCCCAGAGTTTGAAAGGCCCAAAAATATGGTGTCTGAAAAGGTGAAACCGAAATCCTGGCTCCAGGAGATACATCTTGTCTGACACCTTCTATCTCTATCCAGGTTCTCAGCAGACTGGCCATTGCCCACTTCTGGAGGGGAAAGGAAAAGTCTTTCCTATGTCATTCAAATGCCAATCTCTTCTAGAATCATGCTCTCAGACATATTTAGATTCAGTGCTGTATCAAGTCTCTGGGTATTCTTCGAGCTAGTCGAAGTAAGTGCCAACCATTTCACCAGCACGGAGGGTGCAGGTGGAGTACTTGCCGGGACTTAACGTAGAAGAAAAAATTTCCAGAGTGACAGCAGCTGGGAAAAAGTTGTAGCTAGGGCAGAATCACAGCTGACTTAGATTGTTGGATTTCTTCTCTGGTGCAGCTGAGTGCCAGCCATTCTCCATTTATCCCCGATTTCTCCTACTTTCAAGTCTAAGGTCCTTGTCATCTGTTGAACTGGCATGTGGTTGTGCCTGGTGTTCACTGCTCTGCCTGGATCCTGTAAAGAGAGTGGGGCCTGTGACTTGGGTAACTAAAAGGTTTTTAAGTTGGCTAAGCAGTGGGGCTAGCAGTAAACACAGCAATATCGCTCTAGGCATGCAGCCAAATTCTCCACTAGACAGTGAGGACATCCTATGGTGCAGATTGTCTAGTGACCTTCCAAGGGATATGGCACCAAGGAGCCACTAATACTGAAGGTGCCTTCTGCCTTGTGCACTGGGGCCCAGATGCGGGGAGCAGGCTACTTTGTCTTGCAGGCAGTATCAATCTGCATACACCATAGATGTAGGCATTGGATGGAGAAAGAAGAGTACCAAGGGTACATTTTTCTGCTAAATCCCATGCCACAGCTTGCCTAGATGAACTTGTGGCAATAGGTGGCACCAAGGTTACCAGAGGGTAGAATTCTATTTACCTTGCTGTGTCAAGGAATCCCTGTTCCTTCTTGGCAAGCTTGGGAGGGGAGGTGTGCAAACAGCCGAGGAGAGTCTGCGTAGGTATTTTACCAAGTCACAGCTTAGAACCTCCGTTCCCTCTCCCAGCAACACCCAGATTTTAGAGTCCCTTCGTATGCTCTGAGGACCTTGCTAAGATGCAGAAACTAATTCAGTGTTTTGGGGGTGGTCTTGGAGGAGGTGAGGCTGAATGGCAGACCACACATTCTGATAGCAACCTGCCTCCAAGTCCCCTTCCTGAGACGAGCAGAGAGTAGAATCAGCTGGGTAGTGTTCCCAGCTGGAAAACCCACTCAGTCTGAATACCCAGAGATTCCGATTTAATCGGTTTGAGGTTTGCCATACACGTTGGTATTTCTTTCTAAACTTCTAGGTCATTCTAATGTGTCTCTTGGGTGGACAACTTTGTACTTGGTGGCATTCTCAGTACTAAACGTCAACTTCCGGGCTTGGCCATAAAACACTCAGCTTGGGCCTGTCAGTCATTCTCATTCTGTCTGTCTGTCTGTCTCTCTCTCTCTCTCTCTCTCTCTCTCCTCACTACTTTAGTGCACTGGTTCTCAGTCTGTGGGTTGTAACCCCTTTGGGGATCAAATGACTGACTCACAGGGATTGCCTATCAGATATCCCGCATACCATATTTACATTATGATTCATAACAGTTACAAAATTACAGTTATGAAGTAGCAACAAAGTACTTTTAAGGTTGGGGGTCACCACAGTGTGAGGAACTAATTAAAGGGCCGCCGCATTAGAAAGACTGAGAAGCACTGCTTTAATGCCTTGACACACAGAGGGCTCCTCCTCCCTCTGCTCCTTTGCCATGCACACATCTTTCCTCTTCCTTGGCTTCAAGTCATGCATCCCATCTCTTAGCGGGGAGGCCACTCATTGGAATACTTGACAGGGATAGAGTGAAAACCATCCACTCCTAACACCACATATTGGGGCCCGCTTCAGTGCCTCCAGGACTCAGGATCTGTTTCCCAGGAATTACAGGTGGCGCGAAGAACAGGGTCTTCTGAGATTGAGACAGATAGGTACTACTTAAACCACTCTCGAATCCATCTCCGTGCCCCCGGCTACTTCTGTTAGGCCCTTTAGTAGTTGGGAAGCAAGCTAGACACTGGCTACTTCTCGGGGTTAGGAACAGTTTGGCCTCTCCCCATTCTACCCGTGGAGAAATAGAATTAAGACTTGCCACTTCTTGGTGCCCAAAGAGGAAGCTTACAGCCTTTGGGTCTTAGAAATGCTGCTTTTTATTCTTGGATGGGGAGATCAAGATTAGGTAGAGGGATGTGGCCCACTAAGGAATTTACTGTCGTCCACTGAAGTTTTATGTTACTGCTTTTCACTCATTTTTTGTTCAAAATCTTCCATCTCCTAGCCACAATATTAAACTCCAAAAGCCTAGAAACTGAAACCTATTTAAACGAGGTTAAAATGACTTAGTAAGAACATGTCATCCAAAGGACAGGCACAATTGAACGCACGCCTTTGCCGATTATCCAGTGAATGTTCGTTAAGCTGGACAGTGGAGATAAAATAGTAAGTAAAATGGCATGGCTTCTGCTCTTTCACAGTTATAGTTGAGATTACTTAGGGAGAGCTACTGGGCATGTTTTAGTGGACCAAAGCCTGTGCTCCCAAAGGAAGCTATATGTAGAACAGAGCTGTCCAATCAGATGAATGCACACGCTGACCAATAGGATAAATGCGCAGGCTGACCAATAGGGTGCATGGACAAGCTGACCAATAGGATGAATGCACAGGCTGACCAATAGGATGAACACACAGGCTGACCAATAGGATAAACACACAGGCTGACCAATAGGATAAACACACAGGCTGACCAATAGGATGAACAAACAGGTCAGTGCTAACTACAAGAGTGCCGGACAGTTCCACCTCTGGATCTGTAATCTGGAGTGAAGCCCATGTGGACGGATGGAGAGGCAGAGGATGACCCTGGTACCAGTTCCTATTATTGCAATATACCAGGAGCACTTAACCCCGAATTGTAAGATGCACCCAAGTTTGGCTTCACTCATTCTTGACGCTTGTCCTTGACGTGATCAGTTCCCGGGGAGCACCAAGACAGATTTGCCTCCATGTTTTAGCAACCCTCTTCTAGAGGCTCCCTGAGAAAAAAAAGTCCTAAAAGCTAAATGGTTTTCGGTATTGAAGTCTTTGAAAGCATCATTAGTCTGTCTACATCCCACCCACAGAGAAGTAAATCATAGCTTAGAGAATGGCAGGCGGAATTGAAAATGGTGAAACAAAGAGTAACATAATTGCTATAAATTTATTACGACATAGAAATGTCAGCAGTAATCCTTAACAGTTCTCCACTCCTGAAAAGAAAATTCGGATATGCTACCAGAGGACAGAAAGGAAACCGGAGGAAGCAAAAACCAGGCAGAGAATTATAGGGTGAAGATGTCCTGCCTCCATATAGTTGGGGACTGTTTCATTTTCTCTGCCCCGTAGCCGATGTGTAGTTTCTAGCACCTTCTAATGCCTTGGATACATCACCTTTTCTATTGTATAAAGACTGCTTTTCCTTGAAGGCAGGTTTCATGTTGTCTTCCATCTCTCCTGTTCTGAAAACTCACTGTTCATCTTTCTTTTACTATATGCACCACTTGATCCAGAGACAGCCACCAATCTATCAGTTCTATAAAACTTTTATTCCTCATTTTTTTGGATACCGTATCCCTGTATTGGCCACCTCTGGCATTTTTGGAACTCTAGTTATACACTGAATTTCTTCAGTTAATTAATTGTATTTGTATTTGGGTGGAGGGGACATTTCCACCTTATCTTAGGATTCTATTTTCTAGAAGCTTCCTTCTATCCTATTATTGCCTTTTTAAAAGAAAATCAATTTATTCTCTCCTATATTGCATCTGGGTCACAGTGTTCCCTCTCTCCTCTCCCTCCAGTGCCCATCCCGATCCACTCCTCCAAGGGCAGGCCTCCCAGGGATATCAACGACACACAGCATTTCAAGTTGCAATAAGACTAGGTACCCCCCCCCCCATATCAAGGCTGGATGAGGCAACCCATTAGGAGGGAAGAAAGTACCAAAAGCAGGCAAACTTCCCAGAAATAACCCATTGTCCTTCTGTTAGGAGTCCTACAATGAGACGAACTACAGAGATGCAGAGGGCCTAAGTCAGTCCATGTAGGCACCCCGATTGTCAGTCCAGTTTAGTGAGCCTCTGTGGGTTCAGGTTTGTTGATTCTGTGGATTTTCTTGTGTCCTTGACCCTTCTGGCTCCTACAATCCTTCCTTCCATTCTTCAGGATTCATTGAGTTCTGCCTAATTTTGGCTGTGGTTCTCTGCATCTATCAGTTGCTGGATGGAGCCTCTCTGATGGTAATTTTGCCAGGCTCTTATCT
This sequence comes from Mus caroli, assembly GCF_978045245.1. Taxonomy (NCBI): domain Eukaryota; kingdom Metazoa; phylum Chordata; class Mammalia; order Rodentia; family Muridae; genus Mus; species Mus caroli. Next base: position 7,212,159 of record NW_028227270.1, read on the forward strand.
ATAAGAACAGCAGAATATCATTAGGAATCATTTCATTTATTTATACATACACACGTACTTATACATATACATCTAGCCAGGCATGCTTGGTTCTATACTAGGTCTTTGGGTCACCTGGCCTCTGGTTTCTGGTCCTCCAGGCAGTGTCAGCTTCCCTCTTGTTATGTGGGTCTCAAGCTGGATCAGTCATTTGTTGGCCACTCCCACAATTTCTGTGTCACCTTACCTCAACACATTTTTCTGGCAAAACAAATTGTAGGTAGAAGGTTTTGTGACTGGGTTGTTATCCCACCTCTCCACTGGAAGTATGTCTTGGTTAGAGGAGATGGCTGTATCCTAGCCCCCATTACTAGGAGTCTGAGCTAGGGTCACCCTAATAGATACCTGGGAGTTTCCACCTTCAACCAAAGAACGGAGGAAGAAAATGTGGCGCATTTATACAACAGAGCATTAATTACTCAGCCGTTTAAAAAAGAAAAGAAACATGAAAATTTCAGGCAAGAGGGTGAAACTAGAAACAAATGATCTTGAGTGAGGCACCCCAGACCCAGAAAGACAAACAGGGTTTGTACTCACTCATGAGTGGATATCAGCGCAAAGGATAAATCATAATCCACAGACCCACAGAGGCTACGTAACAAGAAGGGCTTAGGGGGACTCATGGGTCTGTGGGAAGGGGAATGTCTCCTATAGCATGGATGGACTGGGGAAGGGAACAGGAGGGACCAGGTTGTGGGGAGGATGGAGGGAGAGAGGACTGAGAGACAGCTGGGATGGGAGGCAACTAGGGGACAAAGTAGAACCCTATTATTGAATGTTTAATTTCAGCTCTTTCTTTTTAATTCCCAGGGGCTTTCCCTAATTTTTAAATCTACATCCTATTATAGACACAATAATTTTTCCCCCTCAATTCTCTGTGGAAAGTAATGGAAGCACTTTAAAGCTGACGTTTGACTTGGCTTCTGGTTCCTGGCATTTTTATTTCCTCTGTTTCACTGTTATCATTTTCTATCGATTCTTACTATGGTCTTCATTTTGAAGGTTTAAAGAATGTTAAAGTTGTGTGGGCCAGTGAGATGGCTCAGTTGATAGTGACGCTTGCCGCCAAGCCTGGTGACTTGAGTTCAGTCCCCAGGACCCACGTGGAAGAAGGGGAGAACCAACTCACATAAGTTGTCCTCTGATCTGCACACATGAATCATGGCCTGTGGGTACACACTAAATACTTAAAATGAAGGTAAAACAAAGACACTTGAAAGAAAAACATTAATTCTAACGGTGCTAGGGAAACTGAATATTCACATGTTGAAGGATAACACTAGATCCATATCTGTCATTCTGCACAAAGATCAACTTGAGATAAATTAAAGTCTTTACCATGGACTCGAAACGCTAAAGCCACTGAAAAATAAAGATATCACTTTAAGGTATTCGTATGGATAACTTTCTGAACAGGACTCCAGTCGCTCAGGGAATGAGGGCAACCACTGAATAATGGGATCTCATAAAATGAAAAAGCTTCTTTACAGCAAAGGAAAGGAGAGACAGACTGCAGAATGGGAGAAGATCTTTGCTGGCTACACTCCTATCAGAGGATAAATATCTCTACTACAGAAAGAACAAAAACAACTGCACAAGGAAACAACTTGATTCATAACTGGGATACCGAACTTACCAGACAGTTCTCAAATGTCTATGAAACATTTTAAAAAATGTTCACCATTCTTAGCTATCAGGGGAATGCAAATTAAAACTACTTCAAGACTCCATCCCACCCCAGACAGAATGGCTAGCATCAAGAAACAATAACAACAAATGCTGGTGAGGATGTGGGGAAAGAGGAACCTTATTCTCCTTGATGGGACTGCAAACTGGGGCAATCACTATAGAGATCAACCTGGAGGGCCCCCAAAACCTCAAAATAGAACTGCCATGTAACACAGCTCCACCACTCCTGGGCATATCTATACCCAAGGCCTCTATATTCTATGAAAGACACACTTATACATACATGTTCATTACTTCTCTGTTCACAATGGGAAGGAAACAGAGTCAGACTAGATTTCTAAGAATTGATGAATGGATAAAGAAAATGTATACATATACACAATGGAATCTCATTCATCTGGAAAGAAAAGTGAAATTATGAAATATTTAGGAAAATAGATAGAACTGGGAAATGTATTGAGGTGACTCCGGCTCGGAAAGACAAATACTACAAATTTTCTCTCATACCTAAGTCCTACCTTCTATTTTGTATATGTGTCTATTTATGTAGGAGAGTGGGAGGTAAAGTCAAAGATCTAGAAAGGGACCATGGGAGAGGGAATGGACAGACCGGTAGAAGATCCCATGTGGTATGAAAGTGGAAAGTGAGGTAAACTCTGAGAGTGGAAGGGATAAACTTGACAGGACATGGAGGAAGGGAAGGGCCAGGACTGTAGATCAAAGCTCAGCATGTGTGAGAAAGTCAAAAGGAAAAAAAAAAAAAAAAACCAGTTACCGATTCTCTTACACATTTTAACACTTACTTAGATAGAACTCTTTCCTTTATGGCTTTCAGCTCTTCCAAGGCCAGTCTTTTCTGGTAGGATTAACTTTTTTGTTTTTAGGAGCTCAACTGCAATTCATTATTTACTGATCTGGAGCACACCCTCAGATAATGCCTTCAGGATATAACAAACTCATTCCCCTAGCCACACGGAATACCATAGTCTGTGACACTCAGTGGATGCCTGACTCCTTAACTCTATATATACTATCTTTTTCCTATACACTCCACATATGATCCATTTTAATTTACAAATACCAAGAAATGAGTAGCAACAAAGTAGAAAACCTTTAACAAATACACTGTAATAAAAGCTATGTCCCTCCCCCAACTGAATTACTTACATGGAAACACTATGGTACAATGAGAGTTAATCTGATAACCAATATGCCTACTAAGGGATAGGTGCAGTCCACATCCATAGGCTTGACTGATAAGTCACACTCTTCAGGAGGGAACAGGGAACAGATTTTACCCTGCTTCGCAGACCAGTACACAGCGCCTACCTTTTTTGTTTGTTTCCAGAATTTTCCACTTGATAGTTTCCCTGTACCCTATAGTATTGAATCACCATGTCAGCTATGGAGATGTGCCATTCAGAACTCCCTTCCAGAGAGGTACAGCTGATTGACAGCACTCGCTGCTACTGCTTGGGATGTCCTCCACTCTGCTGAGACTATGTGCCTCTTGGGCTGTTGCCAGCCAGTGCTACATGTATAGAGAGGTTCTGCAGCTGCCTAGCCTGGCCCTGCAACTGTAGGACTTCTGTAACAGGTATCCTTGTTGGATGAAGCCCTATTCACCCAGTGAAGATCTTCTCAGAATGGCTCTGTAGGCAGGAGTCTGACCTCCCGAACCTTGCTTCATCCTGTTGCCCTCTGTCTGAAGGCCCTGGCTTCTGTTGTTCTTTCCTCTTTCCCTTCACAGACACTTCCCCAGTTCATCTCTTATATGTCAAGTTCCAACCCGGCACCTGCATCTCAAGAGGATTCAGGGGAGGGAGGCATTTTACTCAAAAAATAACAAAAGACATGCTTAGCTCCCAAATAACCTTTTCATTTAAGGGAGCCAGTGGTTATCATCAGAAGCAAAGACCTAGACAAATGAGAATTAAAGGAGAAAAAAGAAAAATCTGGTTATTCTTAAATTCAAACTAAAGCAAGGTACACTGTGCTCTCTTTAACTGAAGACAATCGAGTGTATAGCTATTGGGTGTCAGCCATGTGCCACAGAGCTAGTAACACAGTGAATGGTGGGACAGACACAAGACAGCGTCCTTGTTCTCCTGGAGTATCTCCTGAATGACTTAGTTCTGAAGTTTTCCACGGAATATCTTCAAACCATGGTTGACTATGGGTCACTAAAACCATGCAAAGTGACTCCAGGTAGAAGGAGTGACTGCACACAGAAGAACAGCTCAGGTATCCAGGCAGAACTGCACCCCTGCTGCCTTCACAGATTAAAAGCAGTGAGTGCAGTATTCCTGCTTTATAGAGATTTCCTTCCAAACTTTTGTGAGCACAGCACTGTTGTTTTTCTGGCACTTATAATGTTGGAAGAAAGTTGAACTCTGGTCTGATTTTGCTCATTTGTGGGCTATTTTTCTGGCTAGATTCACGCCAGTGGATTCACTGATCCTTGTAATTCAAAGTTTTCCTAGCTTTTCTTCTTCTTCTTCTTCTTCTTCTTCTTCTTCTTCTTCTTCTTCTTCTTCTTCTTCTTCTTCTTCTTCTTCTTCTTCTTCTTCTTCTTCTTAAGAGCAATTCTTGGGCTAAAGTAAGGTTTTTATGTGCAAATTTAGTTTATTTTCTTTCTTTCCTTCCTTCCTTCTTTCTTTCCTTCTTTCCTTCTTTCTTTCTTTCTTTCTTTCTTTCTTTCTTTCTTTTCTTTCTTTCTTCTACTTCTTCCTCCTCCTCCCCCCCCTCTTCTTCCTCCTCCCCCTCCCCCTTTTTTTCCTGATTTCAAAAACAGTTTATTCCCCACGCTGTGGGGTACCAGTCTTTCTCTAAGTATTCTAAGTTTGCGGTTGTTTTCCAGGAAGTCTGTGGCTCATGGTTGGTGCTCTCTGTTCCCCGAGTAATGCCTTCTTAGTCACCATTTTTCCCTCTCGCTTAAAAATGGTTTTCTCCCTCTTATTTTCTGCTCTGAAAGAATTCCTATACATAGCTGGCTTGAACTCTACTATTTCTGCATCTAATAGGGTTTACTGTTTTGTTCTGTGTTCTGTTTGAGAGAAGGTCTTTCTGTGTAGCCCTGGATGTCTTGGGGCTGACTCTGTTGACATGCTGACCTCAGAATCACAAAGCTCCACCTATCTCTGCTAGGATTAAAGGCCAAGCTCTGGGAGAGAGTTTGTTGCATTAGAAGCACTTTCTCACTGTCACCTTTGACTGCTCCTGGTTCCCTTTTCTTCTCAGCCAATCCACTTCCTGTTGCATCCTGTGATATGGTGGCTGCACCTCTAGTTGTTCACTTTTAGAATGTTCTCGTTCGTGATGCTTTATTCCAGTTTCACTGGGGCCACGTTGCATTCGCCGTGTTAACAATGCTTATTCTCTTAGTCCCTGTAAGTCATCAGCTCCAAAGATATGAGCATCATCTGAGGATGTACGAGATTGACTTCCGGGCCCCATCCTATGACCAATCAAGCAGCGCTTGAGTTCTAGAGCTCAAGCAGGATGCAAGTTCTATCAGCTTAGGTCTGTGTGCAGACTTTCTGCTCACACACAGGCATGCATTACATTAGTTCTGCTGGAAGCAGAGAAAATAATGTCTTATGTCTAAGTCATTAATCTCTGAAATGATAAACCAATTAATATATCAAAATCTTGTGATTGCAAATCGTGATCTCAGCCAGAGCCATTTGTTTTTTTTTCCTTCCTCTGTCTGCAATGCTTCATCCAACATCAACAATGCCATACCACTGTCTACCCAATGAGAACATGACTTGAATAGACATAGGAGCCCACCTTTGTTAAAGGAGCATGGCTTCTAAGCCCATCGAGGAACAAACACTTTGTATCTTTGAGCAAAGGACAGGTGAGTAGAAGAGAGCCACTTGGAGAGCCTCCCTCTCACAGGTCAGTGAGCAGGCTGGTTGCATGCTACAGAAGGGAGTCTAGCTAACCTGTGGCTTGGTTTGTATATTATTTTTCCCTTTGATTTGTATCTATCAGCAACATTAAGAAGCCTTCTCGGGCTCTGTGTCCTCTGCTTGGGAAGCTGAGGTGTCTCCGCCACGGGATTTGTTGCCTTGCCAATGGCTGATGCTAGAGAGATGCATAGGAAAGACACGGAAGCCAGGAGATGCGTAACTCCAGAATTCTGTGTTTCCAAGAGCAGAAAAAATGAATACTGCTCTGTCGTTGATGTCACGTGAGATGTTTCTGTGGATTTCACTGGGACATGGATGATGCTCAGGGAACTCTACAAGAGACATAATGCCAGAGTCCTCCAGCAGCCTAGTGTCGGTGGGAAAGGACAGTACAAACCTGAGCTCATCTTCAAGTTGTAGCAAGGAGCTGGGCCCTGGATGGCAGATGCGCCATAGACACGCCAGAGGAGGAACTGCTATCGAAAGGTCAGTTGAGTTGGCCAACATGTCAAGCATCAAGGCCAGAGCCAGCATTTAAATGACATCAGGTCATGTCTAGAACGGCTGACCTCTTGAACTTTTTTTAAAATTAAGAATAATTTCAACTAGCAAAAGTTTAGAAAATAGTTATTTTCTATTGTATATGAACTAAAGCCATATTTCCCCCACTCTCAGTGGTACTGTCTACACATATAAAACATGTATAATAGTCTACACAGTCATCTATGTTTGAACCTGTATATATAATTCCAAAATATCCTAGGAAACAATTTGTGAAAGTGTTCCAAACAAGAGCCAACCTTCTAATATCTCCTCATTCTCCAATATTCCAAAGTTTATAAATGTCATGTTTTAATTATTTTTAATCTCTGATCACAACAAAGGGAACAATATTGAAATCATTGCATAAAGGTGTCAACAAACAATATTTTCCTGTGGAAAATTAAAAAAAAAAATAAAGGCAATTCACAATGTTGAGAAGCAATGGGCCAAACTTTCAGTTTCTCCATTTACCTGCAAATTTCATAATTTGATTTTTATTTATAGATGAATAAAGTTCCCTTGTGTGTCTGCATAGTGCTTTAACTCCACCCCTCCTTCAATCTTCCTCCTAGCTGTTATGAAAAGAGCTGCAATGGGCATGGTTTGCAAATATCTCTGTAGTAGGATATAATCTCCCTTTGGTACATGCATAGGGGTGGAATGGCTGGGCCCCGTGATGATTTTATTTCCAGTTTCTGAGCAACCTCCAGACTTCTTTCCAAAGTGTCTGCATTAGTTTACACCCACATGAGCAGAGTACAAGGGCCCACTTTCCCACACACATGTGCCTGTATTTGTTGCCATTCTGAATTCCTGATGATGACCTTTCTGACTGGAGTTATACTGAATGAGTTAACGCTGGCCCTGACAGAGTAACGTTCCATGGTCTCTCTTCTACGTAGAGTCTAGCTCCCAGTCTATCGCTATATGTGTCCGACGTGGAGTACACATAGAAGCCAGGAACCTGGACAAGTCCCATTGGAGTGAAGGGATACAGTACAGGTAAAATGAGAGCAGGGAGGAAAGGTATCAGAATGGGGGCGGGGGGGGGGGGGGGGAAGCTAGGGGGGAGGAGTGACCACAATAAGGGGCATGTGAAATGTAACTCAATTAAAAATATTACACTTATGGCTCAGTGGTTAAAAGCACTGAGTGCTCTTCCAGAGATCTGACACTCTCTTCTGGTGTGTCTGAAGACTTTGAATAACTTCAGATGGGACACAGGGTGCATCAGGAACAGGAAGGTAAGAAGATGGACTCTTATTCCACATTTCGGCTCACCATTTTGTTCCACTTCCTATGTGGTTCGAGCCCACCCCTCATGCTGTCTTATTTCCCCATTCTTTGGAAATGCAGCCCCTGGACATCACTGGACCTGATACAGGACACCTGTAAATACATACGGCGCTTGTCAGGTTAGCTCCAGGAGTCCCTAAATAATACAGGCTCTTGTCACTCTTAGTTACCACCAGAACTGCTGCAAACACTATTGTTAAGGATGCCAAGCACACACACACACACACACACCTCATGATGTTGTGGGAAATTTTTAAAAAGATAGAACAGACACATTCCCAGGCTTGTGTCTCTGCCCCTACAGCCTGGTTGACCATGTACTGGTGGGCAATGGCTGACCCGCTTTTATCTCCTGGAGATTGCTCAATAGGTTTCCACTGATGAGTCGTTACCATGCCAACCCCATGCTTCAAATTCCCCATGGCTTTTGTGGTGCACATCTGGCATGTACCTTTCTCTCTTGAACCCAGACACACTGCCGCGTGAAGGAAAACTCAACACAGACTTAGTTCAGAAACAATGGCAACTCAGTCACTGGGTGCAACAACTAAAACCTAATCTTGTAAGCCCTATTAAAATCTGATTCCTCTGGTGGCGAATCCTTGCGGATCCGCCATGATACCGGGAAACTCTAGCAGCTAGCTACATCTTACAGCTCTGCTGTCCTGTTCCCAAGAGGAACTAACTCCCTCCGGCTTCCTCTCTTTCTCTCTCCAACCTGGAAGTCCCGCCTACTCGCCCAATGATTGACAGCTTTATTCATTAGGTGACTGGTTCACAAGAGCAGCACCAGGCCCATCCACAATATTGTGCAATCCTAACAGGACAGCACAGAACCAATTGCTCCGATTGGATTTTGAGACCTGCTCCCTAAGAGAACCCATGCGTGGTCAAAACCATCTGAGTAGAGAGGTCATCTGCCCTAGTGAGGAATTCACTACTGTTGCTTTAGTAAAAGGGACATGAGGTTAAGCTGCCTCCTGAACACCTATGTGTATTCTCAGACAAATAGTACTCTTGAAAAGAAATAAAACTTGAGACCTGTGATTCATGTCAAATAGCCCAAAGAGTTGTTTGTGAGCTTTAAAACCTGGGGCTGAGAACATAGCAGAACAGGCCAGGACATGCCTGGGCAGGCCCGTCGTTACATGTGCTGACTGGCCTAGTGCCTCCCTATCTCCCCCCCTTCTGTTGATGTTTAAATGGACCAATCATGTAAAACCACGCCAATTCCTCCCCTGACCCCACCCCTTTTCTATAAAAGTCCCTAGCTTCCAAGCCTCGGGGTTGAAACCACTGTCTCCTGCGTGAGATACGTTTCAACCCAGAGCTCCGCCATTATGGCTCCACCATGTGGTCAACACCTCTGTCTCCTGCCGGAGATATGTGTCGGCCCTGTTCTTACATCAAGTTAGCCGTCTGTTCGTGATTCTTGGGTGCACACCGAATCGAGAATTGAGTGGGGGTTTCCCCACTAAGTTCTTTCACTCTCAGCCTCTAGCGAAGTTTCTCTTTGTAGTGAATGCAGACACTGAAAGCTGCTTCAGATGCTGAGAGCAGAAGACAGTTGAGTTCTCAGCAGGAAAGAAGACATTCATAGTGCCCCTTCTAAGACTCAGGGGACACCACACACATGCACACGCACACACACACATACACACACTCAGATGTTAGTCTGATAATCAAAGGTTGACAAAGACAAGAATTAATGAAACTCAACTGCTGCTTGGTGTCGGAGTATCCTAGGCAATGGGTGACATAGTTGAAGTCAATGTTTTGTGGGAGCATCACGCCTTATAAACCCATGCACTTATGTTTCTAAACAAATCCCTCAGCTCCGCCGGATAGGAGGATTTGGTTTGTGGAAAAGGAAGCACTCTACTCCATCTAACTACATCCTCATCTGAGCCTTCACAGAAATGTTTGTCAAACTGGAAGCTAAAAAAAAAAAAAAAGGCAGCAGTGGCTGCTATCTGGTAGCTGGCACATTCAATAGGAATAGCGATTTCATCTGAATAACTTCAGGTGGGACACAGGGTGCTTCAGAAAAGGCAGGTAAGGAGATGGCCCTGTCTTCCACACTCCAGCTCAGGCTTTTGTTCCGAGTTCTATGTGCCTTCAGCCCACCCCTCACGCGTGCCTCACTTTCCCATTCTTTGGGTGGATAGCAAAGGAACCCTCCCCCTTCCTTTCACCTCTTTCTTTTCCAACCAAGCTGTGCTCTCTGGTCCTAGCAACTTGTATGCTGCAGGCCTCTCCTGGCTCAGAAGAATGTACTTGAACTGGCCGTAGCAGTACGCCCTTCCCCGGGTAGATGCGGATGCTGACATTTTCTGTTCACGCTCTTTTTGCCCACACACTTGTCTAATTACTTTCCTCCTGCATCCCTCCTGGCTCCTCAGAGAGCTGTCATCACTTAGGTACATGCTTTTTCCCTATGTTACTTGGTTAATGTGTATATCCACTGTGTCCATTTCTACGGCTCCACTGCACAATCCTTAGACCAAAGGGAGCCCTATCTTCCATTTCCTTTGTGGCTCCCCACAGTGGGTTCAGTGCCCACACACAGAGGCCCCTCAAATGAAATGATTCCATGTTTTCTTTTGCCTCTACATCCCTAACTATAATGACAGCTTTCCCCATCTCTACAGCTTCTGTTTCTTAATAACGTATTTCCCTTCCTGTTAGCTTCGATTCTACAAGGCCTTGGATGGAGGTTTGGTACACCGCATCCAGGCGACCTCCACTCTTCTTCATTGTAGGTATCTACAGTCCTGTAACTTTATACAAGGCATTTAATGTCAGTGAGCTGTGGATTCTAACACATCTTTGCAAGGGTGGTGGGGGGGGGGGGAAGATAATGACTTTCCCATAGGGTCCCTGAATGCACTGCGAATGACCAGCTCATTTTGTTTCTAGCTCTACTGGGGCTCATGCGTGTTTCTTGTTTTGGTGTTACTGTACATTCTCCTGCCTCAGGTCCATTACAGTTCATATTGACTAAGATGTTTTTCAGCCTAGATAGTAAATGAGCCCAGCCTTGACAAACAGGAAGGCCTTCACCTGACCCAAGTCACAGGCAACACTTTCTATAGGGTGCCTGTGGGTTCTTCTGAATGCACAAGTTCCTAGGGTGGGATGGAAAGGACCTCCCAGATTCCAGAGGAAGAGTCCCTCTACATTAGAACAAGCCCAAGGGTCAAACTCACATCCTCATGTTCCCTGCTCAGAACTAAACTTTCAAATTGGTTCTGGTATTGCAAGCCCAGCAGAGTCATACAATACCCTTTATGGCTGCCATTCCATTCCCCAACACTGTGTTCTCGGCCCTATTCTAGAGTAACTTGGAGGTGTTGGGTTCCTTCCAGTAACAGCACTGGCTTTTCCAGTGCCTGATTCCAAGTGAATCATATATGGTCTTATTTCTGAAATGGACATCAAGTGATGTCCGGCGTGGGATTCGGAGAACAGCTGAGATGTTTATGAGCGCAGTGCCAGTGTAACTGTCTTCTCTCAAGCTACAGCATCCTCTCCAACGAGGATCGGGTTTCAACTCTAGGTCTCAGCTGTTGGCTGAAACCATATGGGCTTCTAGACACTCAAGTCTAAATCTTAGCATGGTGCCTGGTACAAAGCAGGTACCTTCATAAACCTTTCTGGGGAAAGAAAGAAAGAAGGAAAGAGCCTAAGCCCTAGAAGGGACTTGATGAGAAATTAATATCCTTACATTTCAGCATGAAGTGTGTGGGAAGAGACTTGATTTCCCCCCTTCTAGGCAGTAAGTGATAAAAACGGCCAGTTTCAATATTCTCAAGTGTGACTTGGGCTGGGATGCAAAGAGGGTTGTAACTGCTAAGTAATCTTGTTAACTTGATTCTCTCTGTGTAGTTCAATGCCAGCTCCCATTGGCAGTTCCTGGATGTTCCCAGCCAGGGGTTCTACCAATGGTGAACATTATGAATCTGCAGCTCTGGGCATAGCAACCTCACCTGTAAAGTCTGTCCTGCGTCCTCTATGCTCTTGAAGACGCTCTGTGCACACCCCTGCCCCACACACATCCCATTCCAGCAAGGTAGTCTCACGTCAGAGCACTGGTTTTTTGTTTTTAAGCGTCTTCCATCTGTTGCTATTCTCAGTCCTTTGCTGAAGCTCAAAGTGTGGTCCACAGATTGGCAACGGTAGAATCATTTGGGAGCTTGTTAGAAATGGAAGATCTTGGACGGCTCCCCAGACCTACTGAAACAGAATCTGCATTTTAACAAGATCCCAGGTGTTTCCTACACACAGTAAAGTTTAGAAACATTTCCCCTAGTCCAGTTCTAAGAGAACAGAACTTGATGTCCGCCAAATGCTTTGTTTTGGAAGAAGGTTCCCGGTGGTGGTGACACAGCTGGCCTGCCTTTTAAGTAAAGGAGCTTTAGATTCTTTCAAGAATGTATAAACCCCACTCACAGCCACCTGGACCACCTGTGGCTGCCTCCAGGCACGAAGGCTGATAGCCCTTCCATCTAGGATACATTGTGAGTCTGGTGTGACCTATAAACCAGGAGATCTTGGGCCACTGTGTATTGATCCCCCTGGCCCATGTTCAAATGTCTGCTTTGAATGATGTCGAAGGGGCCCAAGCTTTTGAATTGTGCTGGAATGTCCCTAGGTTGTTCTAAAGGGTGGAGAATTCTGATTGAGGATTAGCATACTCCCGGCCTCCGCAATCTCTTATCTCTCCTGCAGGTCTAATGGTTTGCATCTGGAAGAGTTTACATTCCCCTTTCCCCTCCCGTGTCTACTGCCCTCCAGCAAACACCAGAACTAGGGTGTTAATCAAACTCAGTTGCCCCTCGGTAAAGAGTATAAGGAAATAATGTAACAGGCTCCGTAGTAAGGTGTGTCAAGGAATTAATTATGAAAGTGCCATTGTTTTAAAAATATATATATAACCACACACAACTCCACAAGGTAGAGCAGAAACCTTAACACGCCCTTTCTGCTTCATAGGCACGCACCTTGGGAGAAAATCCTAACGACCCAGCTTTCCTGTGCTCTTCCCAGTCTTCTGCTAGGGATGGCACGTTCTTTCTTACGCCACTTCCTGCCTTTTACATCCTGCTGGTCTTTACAGGAAGTTAGAGCATGAGTTTCCACACTCCTCTCTTCATGGATTAGGGTAGTGCTGGATTCTGAGGGACGCGGTCACTGCATTTCTTTTACTTCTTTTCCAAGCCCTGAAGCAGTTGAACCTAGACAATGGAGGCCTAAGGCTTGAGACAAGAATGTGGGGCTGCTGCTGACAAAACCGGTCTGGAGAGCACAGCTCAGCTCTTCCTCACATGTCTCAGAAGCCCAACTTGACATTTTCTGCCCAAACAGCAGGGCCTGACCTCTGTTGAGCCAAAGCCCAATCCCAAGAAAAGAGAAAACGCCGATTGACGTGGCTCTTCCTAGAGAGTAGAAGGGGCTAAACACATCTATTAGGTTCCCCACCCCAAACTCACCAACCAGAGAAGCCGGATAAAAAGATACCCAACATGTTGCCACCATATCCTGTGGAGAGCCAAGATGGAAACCACCAGACTGAGCATTTCTGGTCCAAGCCTCCTGCTCCAGTAGCAGTGCATAGGGGTGGCCCATCCTGATTGGTGCTCGAAGAACCAACAATGAAAGAACCAGCCAATCAGGCTCTGACTTCTGAGCTCCTGTGAGGTTTCCCCCCCCAAGTCTGAGGGCGATCTTGTCAGTCGTGATGGCCTTGGTAAGGGCTCCTCTGATTCCCATCTGCTGCAAAAATGCTGTGTGTTTGAAAAGAAGTATATTGTACTCCCACACAGCCAGTGGCATTGCGTGCGAGCCAATGAGAACTCGAAGCTGCAATCGCTGGAAGAAAAAAAAAAAAGTAGAAGCTTGGTGCCAAGAGATTTTCCCAGTAAAATTGTTTGGTGGGGAGGGTGGGGGGCGGGTGGGGTGGGAGGGGGATAGAAAATACAATGATCAGACGAAGGGACAGACTTCCCGGGAGAAGCTTGGCAAGTCTAATTCCAGAGAAACAATGCGAATGAGAGCTTCTCTCTTCTTCCCTAACGGGAAATGTGGCTGTGGGGAGGAAGCGGGGCGGGAGACTAGTGCCCATGGCTGGGGAGGCTTGGAGTGCACACTGGACATGCTGCTGACATTTAGCCAAGCCCAGGCTAATGGCTTGGAATTGCTTTTTCTTTTTACATTTACCCTTCTAAGCTGGGGGTGTCTCCCAGGCATTGCACATGCAATTATTGTCGGTTTTCCCCCCATCTCTGGTTTGGGCTTCTCTTTGGAAAATCAGCAGAAGTACAAAGATTACTTTTGTTTTAAAAATTATTCAGATGATTTCCTAGAAGCAGACTGAAAATCAATAGGTATACATTTCCCAAGAATTGCTTATGTGAAAAAAAAATGATAAGAAAGCAGAACGTGTTTATGATACGTGGTGAGGGAAAAGGGAAGGCTGAACCAGACATGGTGGGTCACACCTAGAATCCCACATTTCAAGAGGGTGAAGGCGAATTCAAATCTTGCCTGGACTACCAAGGACTGGGGACATAGTGAGAGAGCTCACCTCACATGCTCACAACCCTGGGTTCCAGCGTCCCAGAGGGAGCTGATAAGGGGGAGTGGCTGTTGAATATAATTAATCACAGAAGGCTTTGCCATTCTCATTACTACGCAGATCTGAAGCCCCCATTATGCTAATTTGCATTGTTACAGGCAGTCAGGGATGGAGTAGAGGGCCTGAGACCTGCCTGTCTCTGTCATAAACACGCCCTGTGTGTTTGTTTTCTTTTCTTTTATCCCTCTGAATGAGAAATACTTAAACTTGAAATGGGTGCTTTTTACAGCGCAAAACTCGCATCATATGTTCAAAAGCTGTGGCAAAATTACTTTTTGGCAAGAGCTGTGTCTCCTTAGAAAAAGTCAGGTCCTGATGTGTGTTCCCAGTCGAGGATGAACCCCAGATTGCCATCTGGTATGCCCAGTCAACGCGCTGACTCATTTTGGACTCGGTACTGGGAATCAGGGGTCTCAGGAAGGTGTGAGGCCAGTACACCACCTCAAGGATGGGTGCTCCCTGCTCCTGAGTGAGGGAATGACCCAGCAGTCACCACTGTGGCGGGATCACTATGTCCCAAACAGGATGGATATACGATGCTAAGCCCACTGAACACGTCTAGATACTCAGCCATTCATGGCTTTGGCTATCTAAAAACTTTATTTCCTGTGTTGCAAAGTATGTTTCCCAAGCATCTCATTAGACTCTTTGGGACAATATTCCAAAATAGGCTTAAGAAGGAAATAAAAGCAAGATTCAATGAGGTGGCTATCATTTACGAACTAAATTGACTTCATCTGCTACTCATAAAATGAAGAGCCAGGGGCTGGAGAGATGGCTCTGTGGCTGAGAAAACTTTCTGCTCTTTCAGGGGACTAGAGTTCAGTTCCAGCCCCCACTCCGATGGCTCAATACTACTTGTTATACTAGCTCAAAGGAATCCAATGCCCTCCTCTGGCTTCTAAGGTGCCCACACTTTCATGTATGCATACACCCACAGACAGACATGTAAATAAAAATAAAATAAATCTTTAAAAATACCCTTAGCCGGTTGGAGAGATAGCTTATGGTTAAGACCAATGACTGCTCTTCCAGAGGACCTGGGTTCCATTCCGAGTGCCCACATGGTGGCTCTCAACTGTCTGTAGCTCATGTACTTGGTACATGTATACATGTACAGACGAAATATCAATATGCAGAAATACAATTTTTAAAATGTCCTTTGTCATAGATCAATATTGCTGTGATGAAACATTGTCTCAGGCTCTCCATTGCTGTGAGAATACACCACAACCAAGGCTTATAAAAGACACTTAATTGGAGCTGGCTTACAGGTTCAGAGGTTCAGTCTATTATCATCAAGGTGGGAGCATGGCAGCATTTAGGCAGACTCCAGGCTGGAGGAGCCGAAAGTTCTTCATCTTGATCCAAAAGCAGATAGGAAGACTGGCTCCCACGTGGCTAGGAGGAAAGTCTCAAATCCCGCCCCCACAGTGACACACTTCCTCCCTCAAGGCCACACCTTGTAATAGCGCCACTCTTTGACCCAGGCATGTACAAACCACCACAAACACGATGACCAAAAGTAACTTGGGGAGGAAAGGTATAGTTGGGTTATATATCCTGAATTACAGTCCGTTGCGGGAAGTGAAGGCAACTCAATTGGGGCTGGAACCTGGAGTAGGAGCTGATGTAGGGGCTATGGACGAGTGCGGCTTACTGGCTTGCTCAGCCTGACTTCCTACAGCACCCAGGAGCATCATCCCAGGGATAGCACCACCCAAAGTGAGCTGGGCTTCTCATGTCACCAATTAAGAAAATGCCCTACAGGCTTACCTATTGCCAGATCTTATAGAGGCAATTCCTTGACAGTCGAGGTTCACTACCTCAGATGGCCACACTTGTGTCAAGTTGCTATGAAACTAGCCAGTAGCTCCTTAGAACCAACAGGGTGAAAGGGCCCCAAATATCAACCAACACACTACGATCCCTTGTGGCTATGGATCTATGTAGGCACACAACCCATTCTTGGGCAGGCCTGAATGCTCAACTTTACTGAGACCCATTCTAAGCACTGTCATAAGTTAATAAACAATAAAAATTCCTCTCTAGGTTAGTAAGTAGTACCAAAGTGTTTTAGAAATTTATTTAATCTCAATCCGAGACTTCTACTCCACCTTTGGTTGTTCATTTCCTTAAAAAAAGACACACACAACCTTTGTGTTTATAATAAGTCGTAATCAGCACTAGAGCCAGGCAGAGATCTATCCTCTATGCAACTATGTCTATTTCCCTGCCAATAACCCCACTATATGGTTTGCCATGTTCTGTCTGGGCCACTCTTAACTCCAATTAGCCAACCCACATGGCTACTAAGATTCTTACTGGATAGCATCTTCTATCTCTGCCTTGCTCTCCTCCCGTGTGGGCTCCTCAGACCCTAAGCCCGGGAACCCCAAACCCTGCCTATGTTTCTTCTTCCCAGCTATTAGCTGTTAGCATCTTTACTTAACCAATAGTTTTAAATTAAGGAGCAAGGTCACATTGTATGTGCAGATTCTCTCATTCCTAGGAGCAACCGGGCCTTGGGGTGGGGGTGGGGGATATTTAACATTACAATACATATCAAAAGCTAAAACCTCAACACCAAAGCAAAATGGAAGTTTCTGTGAACTGGGAAGACAGAATTTATGTAAGTTAACTATTTTCTTCTATGAATACCATTTGGGTTGAAACCAGTAAATTGCCACTCACTGTTTTGTGCACACCTGATATATCTGAAATACTTGTACAGAGGAGAAGAGGAGAGAGAGAGAGAGAGAGAGAGAGAGAGAGAGAGAGAGAGAGAGAGAGAGAGAGAGAGAGAGAGAGAGAGAGAGAGAGAGAACAAGAGCAGGAGGGGGGCACAGAATCCTTTACCATGAATCTAGTTACAAATGGAAGATTTATGAAATTGGCCAAATTTGAAGAGTGGGTTGCTAAGCAGTGTGCCTCTTTCACTAAACCTGATTGTTTTAGTTAATATATGGAATGCTATGCTTAGGCTTGCGCCTGATGTATGTCTATTGCTAGGGATAGCTAGCAGCCACCCAAACTCACAGCAGCCAATCAAGCCCACACGCATAAGGACTGTGGAACCCGCCTGGGTCAGAAAGTCTTAGCTGTTGAAGGAGAGAATGTTGGGCTACTTGCATTTACTTTCGGCTTGCTTCCTCTGTGTTCAGGTCTCAGTTTGGGAGGCAACAGAGAAATGCCTATGGGGCAGGCTTCTGTCATTGTGTGTGCCTATAGCAACACTCCCTGCCCGGAGCACCAACTTCTTAGGATTCTGGTGGGCTGCCCTGCTGTGGAAGTTGGTCCAGTGATGGACATCCACAGCAGCACAGTTCCTAAGTTCTTCTCATAGGACTTCCCAGCGAAAGAGTTCTGAATTCTTCAGCTATGCAGCTTATGACTTTTACCCAGGGCTGGCAATAAATATCCATGTTTCCAGGACCAGTCTTGGGGAATAAAGTTAATACAGAGGAAGAAATAGAGAAAGGAGGAAGAGGACGGGGGAGAGGAGGGGGAGGAGAACATGCAGGAGGAGGAAGCTATTTTTTCTTGGCTTGGTTGTAGCAATTGATATATACCCCTCCCTCGGGTTAATTTAGTTTTATAAGTTAAAAATCAGGGTTCTCTTCCATTCTCTAAAACGTTGTGAGTAAGATCGTCCCTAAGATTTACAGATACCTCCTGTGCCCTAAACTGACGAGATTTAGGGACAACTAAAACCAGAAAATTCTGCCTTGCTCTCTTCTGGAACAGACACTGAACGAACGCTCAGGATGTAGACCACGCCCCTTTTCTCTTGGAAAGTATTTCTGAGGCTCAGGGTATGCTCTCCCCCCCCCCAACAGTGACCTTTGTAGAATTGGGTATTGATTCCTTGTCTGCAAGTCATGAGGACACTGTAGACCAAGATCCAAGTGAGGCCAATCAGGTGTTTCTTCCAAAGAATTCAGACTAATAACTGGCTAATCCTCAGGTAGCTGGGAAGATATTGTATTGATTCAGGGGCCATAGGAAGCCCTATTCAGCGATTTTACCAGAAAAAAAAATTGAAGAAAGCTGTCTTCACTGAGAGAAAGGAGAAGGCCCTGTCCTGAGAGCAGGAGAAATTCAAGGCAGAATTTGTTAGCAAGCTATAGCTATGGCTCCCAGACATAGTCCTTCAGACTGGGCTGTCTCCCTGCCTTGGGCTAAATGAGATCCTCTTATCCTTATACCACCCCACACCCGGCTACACATATTTTGCTGCAGCTAGCTCAAACTGATTCCTGTTTCTTTCATCCAAAAGAAACTGAAGTAATACCAAGCAAATATCTTCTTGATGATTTTAGAGCTCAGATATTCCCTCAACAATTTACGGGCCAAGCAAGTCCTTGTCTGTATCTTGCGCTCAAATCCAAACATTGATCTGTGCCTTCCCTGGTGGAGGCTGAACATCGAGAAGAGGGGGATGGGGGGTGATTCCCCACGCTACAAAGTCCCACGGGATCCACATGGACTTAATTGGGACAAAAGTCAGAAACATTTAAGGGTATCTTCTCCCCTTACTATGTTCTACAACTTGGTGTTGAAATATAAATCTGGGGTGTAGAGAACGATTTAATATAATGGCTTGCCCACTCCATATTTGCTAATGGCGACGAGTCATAAAACACAACGATTCACGAACGTTCAACTGAACCTTTTGTAGACTGCTTCTAGGAAAACTAGGAAAGAAATGGAAGTTGTTGATTTTTCTCCAGCTCCTCTTCCTGTATGCTTCTCCCTTTGGGGGCCTCAACAAGCCCTCTATCCATCTCCCCCAGAGGACAGTCCCTGACAAACTATATTACAGCATGGTGTTAGTGACAATTTGTTGCTTCTAATAGTTGTCTTTGCTCTCTCTCTCTCAATCTCTCTCTCTCTCTCTCTCTCTCTCTCTCTCTCTCTCTCTCTGTGTGTGTGTGTGTGTGTGTGTGTGTGTTTTAGGGATAGCTATTGAGGTATTAGAGTTGGGGGAAGAGAAGAGACACACACACCTCTAAGGCATAAGCTCCTAATCTAGAAAGCCATGGTGCCCACAGCCAGTCAGCTCTGCATGTCTCAGGTCCCTTTTCTACAACAGAGGAGTTGGGCTCCTCTTGCATGAGATCTAAGATCCTTAGCCTGGCTAGGCAGCTAAGCAAATAAGCTGTGGGCTGTCCAGCAGGAGAAAATACGCTGTACTCAATGAGCCACTGATCCCATAAGGAATGGACCTAGAGATATCTACCCACCTATAACATAGGCTCAAAGACCCAGGAGAATGACTTTAGCTAGTGTGGTTAATTAAGCCTTCTCCCATGGGTTTGGGTGGGGGGTGGGGGCTACATGCAGCAAAAAGGCCTGCAGGGATGGAAATGACTTAGCTGTGTGCTGTGTTGCTCACTGATGGAAGGACCAAGGCAACCATGCATTTCACTTCCCCTGGACCTCAGCAAGGCCTTCTATTTGGTCAGCAAGGCTGATCTTGGGAACCTTCTACACTCTATAGCTATGGACAGCATATTTGGAAAGGGCTTAGGGATATCTAAATGATTTCAAAGGCTGAAGTCTATATAAAAGGGTGAAGTTACTATGAAAAGTATTCAACTCAAAAATGGAATACTATGTGGTCCAACAATTCCATTCTAAGTATATAACCTCCTACCCTATTAAAATTAGAATCATAGACCAGTTTGCATACCTATGTTGTGGTGCCATGATTCACAAGCATCAAAGAGTGAAAACATTTCACATCAAGATGAATGAATGAATAAAACGCGGTATATACAAACAAAGGAATACTCTTTGACTTTAACACAGATGAGCTTTGAGAATACTGCACTATCTGAAATAATCCCATTACAGGAAGATAAAGACTGTATGAGGGGGTCTAAGTTCTTCCTCTTCTTAGTGTTTGGGATCAAATCCAGGGCCTCACAAATGGTAGGTAAGGGATGTAAATTAGTCAAAATCACAGAAAGAAGAACAGTGGCCAGAACTGGGGGGTGTGGGGGGGTTCGGACCATCATGGACGTTTTTGTGGCTGGAACTGGGGGTAGGACCATCATGGACACTTTTGTTCTATGTGTATATAAGTTCCACGTGTGTGTCTTTGTAGTTTTGCAGGATTAAAAAAAAAATCTAGAAATTATTGTGCAACAATGTGGGAACGGCTGGTTACTACTGACCTGTAACTTCAAAGTCTTTACAACGGTCAATTTGATATTACGCGCTAGAAAACCACAACGAAAAGAAAAACTCAGGTGATCTACAGGGAACAAGCAATTTCCTCCTCCTGAGAAGGGGTTCCTGGGAAAGGAAACACACTGGACAGAGAAGGTGGTTCAGGTTCCTACCTGATGTGGGAAGCAAGCCTACGGACACATTTAGCAAATCCAGGCCCATGTCTGGGCTGTTGGTTCTTTCAGGAGCCGCCCCATAAGGCGCCCCATTCTTGGGTCTTGTCCTGCACTCCCTGGGAAGTAAACAGAGCTGGGAGACTCCCTGTTCTAGGAAAAAGCTAATCAAATGATCCAACCGCTCTGCTCCTCGTTTGGAACCCCGAGAGAGGTACCAGGAAACGCAGTCTTGGCTGAGAGAATGTGGCTATGAATAAGGAAAGCTGTCATAGACAACTGCTGTCTTGCTCGGGTTCAACCCAGCCCTTTGCCTTTGCATAAGGACCCACAGTAGGTATCAGCCAGGGGGCTGGAGTCAGACCAGACACAGGGAACACAGTCCTCCAGCCTTCCGCCTCTGCATTTTGGAAGAGAATCGGACTTCTATCCTTGTCCCATTATTTAGTGTTTGGGAAAGGACCCAATTAGCTAGGAGACTGGGAGCTTAGAATTTCTGCGAAGGTGGACTGTGGCATTAAGAAACAGTTATGAAGTCTGTAACCCCAAACCCCTCTAACAGTTTCCTAACTATCCCCAGGAGACAGACACTCTTGGCTGAGATAGGAGGGAGGAATATGGCTTCCGAGAGATCCGCTTCGCCCTCGCCCTTGCCCTCGCCCTCACCCTCAGTGGTGGGAAACAGCGTTCTTGTGACCCGATTTCAGTCTTTGCTAATGAACCACTTCAGAACAACTGAAGTTTCTGGAGTCACTGGTAATTGCATACATTTTCCTCTCTCTCTCCTCTCCTCTCTCTCCTCTCCTCTCTCTTCTCTCTCTTCACTTAAGAATCTTAAGTCTCCATCCATGAAGCCCCATTTTTAGTAACACACTGGATCCTGCCAACATCCTGGGGCTGAGTTTGCCTTTCCACTTCTAGGAATTTCCACGGACATGCAGGAGGGGGTTTCCAGGCTGCCAAGATGGCTGTGAATGTGTGTGACCATCGAGGAGTTGGCGAAGTCAGAAGGTTGAGGTCAAAGGTCTCTCTCTCCAAAGCACCTGAGGTGAGCTGCTTCAACCTCTTCAGAACAAGATCGCCAGTTCACCTCAGCCACAAGGTGATCTGGCGCCAGAATTGTTTTTGTCACTCTAACCGGTCCCCAGGCCCACTGCAACACAGCATCCAAAAAAGCCAAGCGTTTGGAACCACAAACCCCCACGGGGGGGTGGGGGGGACGGGACGGGGGGGACAACGGAGCTCTGTGGTGATGTGGTTTATGGAGCCTCATTTTTAAAATCTGACATACTTACAATGAAAGTCGCTGTGAAAAAAAAAAACAAAAAACAAAAAACAAAACCGAACTGGATTCCCCCCAACTCCTTTGCTATTTATTGCCTTGCATGGTATTAAGGTTATCTCAGAACTCAGCCATCAGGGACAAGGCCTTGAACAACTCAGTGTTTCACCCCAAAGTGAATCTGCAGTTAACCCTTTGGACAACAGAGCAATGTGATTCTTGCCACATAGTGTTTAAAAAAAAAAATACTGAAGCCAGAGTAACAAACACAAAGGAATTGAGGCCCTAAGTGGAAACACCCCCTCAGGTTTTGTAGCGCCTGCCATGTTCACCACAGGGCCTCTGATGTTTTTATAGTAGAGACTCTGATAACCAAGCCCTACTTTTCATGTAAAGACTCAGAACCTTCCTTCCCTCCTGTGGCTACTCGTGGGCGCTCTTCCCTTCAGTCTCTGTTCCCTGCAGTCAGCCAGCCAGCCAGCCAGCCAGGGAGGCATGTTGCACTAAGCCTTATTTAATACGGCTGACTTTACTGGGTGCTTGTGGCCCGGGACCTTAGTTTTTGCAGCTCTTAAATGCCATCACAAATCCATTACAATGTGTGGGTGAAGCTAATAAAACCACTCAAAGATCAAGACGGCATGACACCAACTTCATAGGCATGATTCTACAATAAGGACATGTATTCGAGGTGAGCACCATTCGGTATCTGGCTACTCTTTTCCAAGACTCTGCTGAGAGGTTTGCAGAACTTCCGAGGCCAGGATCATGGCTCAGTCAATGGCATCAGATGCGATGTTGATCTCCCTGCCACCAATCCATCTATAGTTAGGAGAGGAACCGAACTGGGCCAATGATTTGCTCAATTTTACATGGGCCACATTTATAGAGGCAACACGAAATCTGCTCTCAGATCTCTTGGGAACGCTCTAATCAAAGACCACAGCTGAGTTCAAAAAGTCCTTGAGAAAGCCATCTGGGAACTTTTGTGTGCTGACAAGTTTTGTTCTCGAAACTCACAAACACACTTGCAAGATCACAAGCAGATACGGTAGACTTCTGAGAAAATGCAAGACCACATTGTGGCCTGACAAAAAGCCGCAGGCCCTTGAAGGTCACAGATCTCTTCGGGAGCTTCACTACCTGTACCCTATAACCACAGGACATACTGTTTTCATGAGAACTAGCTGAAACTTCCCCGATAATGGCTTAGGTATGCGCCGGCTAACAAGGAAGTGAAGTCAGAAAACTAGTCTAAAAGTAGCCACAATTTAAGTGGCTACTTACACATACTGTTTTGTTGAGCTTGGAACATATGCTATGTGACTGATCTTAGTCATCATTTTATGACTATTGCTATCTTCACCTTGCAGATTAAAACACTGGTATGGGAAGAAACCTGTCATAAGACATACAGCTTTTAAGTAGCATGCCCAGATTCAAAACCATTCATAGCTAGATGATGCATAAAGGCAGTTTGGTCCAGAACAGATACTTTGGGTGATGGTGGCTACCTGAAGATTAAAGTCAAGCTTAAAATTTGCAATTGCATAGTAATGCTGTAACCATTACACTGTCATGATGCAATGCTTTATCTGTGTGTCTACAACAATACTAGTGCCAATGACCTACTGCATTGCTGGCCATTTAAAGGAACAGCAATGTAGTTATATATTATGTGCCACACGTGCGAACAAACGACCGTGCTTCTGGCTTGTGTATTTCCTGTACCAGATTTGCTGTTCCTTTAGAGTCTTCCGCTTGCTTCTACTTATTGAAAAATGGTGTCACTTCCCTGCAGAAGGCTGGCCAGCCTGCAGCAACCACATGTATCTTGTGTTTATAATAACTTTGTGATAGTCCAGCAATGATGAAATTGTCTGATGAAACATCTCTCAGCATAGCCCCGGCATTAAGCAACACATGTCTGCAGTTTTGCTCCAGCCACGCTCTTGTCCCAACAACACCTGTGTATGTGCTGTTCTTCATCCTCCAAAGCCTTGTCCCTCGGATGCATTTTACCCTGTTTGCAGTCATGGCAGCGAGCTTCCCTCAGCTTTGCCTCTCTGTGTGAAGACCACCCTGTCTTCACAAAAGCCATACACATTCTTTTTTCAGTTTCTGGATATTTTATGCAGAACTTCAGTACTGCATTAATCTGATTCTAATTGCAATTGTTTTTATGCCAGTCTGTCTCCTGTTGAAGACAGAATTTCTTAAGGGCAAGATTCATGTGTGTGTGGCCCATGCCCCTAGGACTGACATAAGTTTCAGATTGGTTAACCCTTAATGAATATTGCTGAATGGATGGACAAATGGCTAGGTCCCTAGGAAATCTCATGTTTTCAACTGTGGTGAAAGTATTAGATCTAGCCACAGAAAGCAGAAATTTCTATTTACTTGTTTATTTACTGACTTATTTATTCACTGTTCTTTGAAACAGGGTTTCTCTACGGAGTCCTGGCACTCACATTGTAGATGCGGTTGGCCTCAAACTCATAGCCATCCACCTGCCTCGGCCTCCCTAGTGCAGGGTAGTGGTGTGGGTAGTTTCGTGTATTCTACCTAATAAATCCATTACAGTTCTGGTGACAATTCAGAAATGTGACTGGTTTTCAAATAGATGTATTATGTTACACACGTGTTTTTAAAAGGGTCTTACGTAGTTTAGGGTGACCTTGAATGTCTGATCCTCCAGCCTCCACCTCCCAAGTGTAGGAATTAGAGGTGTGTACCACCACACCAGTTTATAACGTACTGGGAAATAACTCTAGGTCTTTGATTATGCTAGTCATATACCCTACCAACAGAGCTATATCCGCAGGCCAAACTTCACGTGTGCAAACGAATTATTTAAATCCCAGTTGTCGTACTTTCCAGAGACCCTGACTTCTCATACAGTTCTGAAACACTAAATACTGCATATTCATTCAGAACTGATCGGCCTTTGAAAGTCCGTTCCCTACCCAGTGCATCCACAAAATCAAGCTAGCATGCCTGGAAGGGAAAGTCTTGCAATGGCTGAGAACGAGATTGTATGCCTTTACTCTGGGCGGGGTACGTCTCTGTTCCGTCATCTGGAAGAGCAGGGTTGTAGTAATGTCAGTGTCTCGGGGTTACCATAGCTAAACTGAGATGACCCATCATAGAATAATGTTCAGGTTATATGCAGGGTTCGGTGAGGGTTAGTGGTCTTATTAATACTTTAGGATTTGGTCCCTGTGACATCTTAGGAAGCAACAGAGTATAGAATGAGAGATACGCAAACCTCCATGAGTGCTCACTGCGAAGGCTGTGTTCCTATTTGGATATTTCCTGGACATTGGGGCATTTCCCCCACAGAGAAATGGAGCATATTGAAAGTGAGGGAATTTTGCAGTTTTTCTGGACAACCAAAGCCTTGTCCTTTATTTTTCCATGTGGCATCCCGGCTCTTAGATTCTCGCTGGCGCCTTTTATAGCTTCATGCTCTCTTATTGTACAAATCTAAGTCCAGCTGTGGTGGTGTTTGAAAATAATCAAGCTGGCGTCACCAATCCCCTTCTTCCTTTTCTCTCTCCCCAAAGTTTCTTTCTTTCAAACAGTTTTAAAATTCCATTACCAAATTTCCTCTTGCCTTTTAAATATATTACACATTGTGTTACGTACTTGTGGTTGAGATAATCACATGGACCCATTTGTTTTAAATTAAATGAGTTTAGGCAACAAAACTCTCCAAGTGTCCTGGTAAAACGGTCTCTGCATGCAACATGGGCAGAGCCTCGAGCAAAATAATTAGGAACTAATTTGTCAGCATTGTAACCTGCTTAGGACTTTTGCACTCTATCTCTTTGGACTCCTACATAGAGATAACATTCAGGTTTCTGCAAGTTTAGCATAACCCAGTAGCAGGGGCTATGTTACAGTTAATGGGACCCCCTTCTAAATTATAACCAGATACAAGACCCTTTCTCTGTGTCCTTGGTTGCGTACTGACAACAATGTTCTGAAACCAATTGCATATTTGGGGCCAATTAATCACAGAAATTATGCCTGATGTATTCTCTGTTATGTCATAAAATGAAGGGAAAAAAAAGTCTGCAGAGATATAGGGCAGCAACCAAGTGACCGGAGTCAATAAAGTACTCACACGAGCCTAAAGCATGCGACCTCCTCACCACTAAAGTCTGCATGGAAAACACTGTCTGTTTATACTTACATATGCATCGGCCCTTTGTATACATTCTATACATGCTGTCCAGGAAATAACCAGGTAGGAACACAGCCTTGTGGTGAGCACTCAGGTAGGTATACATTGTATCTGGCTCTCTGTTAAGCATAGAGGCGTTCAGAGTCCATCCATGATGTTAATTAAAACACAGGCAGGCTATAGCAATGGACTTCAAAGGGCAGGTGGCAGGACCATATTGCTATTATGTTACTGAGTGTCTGGAGATGTGGACTCCCTTACTTGATTTTTAAAAGTAACTTAAAATATACTGGATGTGATGGCGCATGCCTTTAATCCCAGCACTCAGGAGGCAGAAGCAGAAGGATCTCTGGGCTTTCAAGGCCAGCCTGGTCTACAGAGGGAGTTCCAGGACAGTCAGGACTACATAGAGAAACCCTGTCTTGAAAAATAAAAACAAAGAAAACAAAACAAAACAGCCAAACCAAAACCAAAACCAAAACCAAAAACTCCAACCAACCAACCAACCAAACCCAAAAACCAAATCAAAACAACAAACCCAAAACAAAAAAAACCCCTCTCTATTCTCTGCATGGATTTCTGAAGCAAATCTGTATGTCAGTCATTATTTTATAATGATGGACATCTTGGTTTGACCTGAGGGTTGTCTCCCTGCATGTGTCTCACCATCGCTTCATGTACCCAAGTCAACAAAGCCAGACAGAAAAGCAGTTTATAGATTAGAGGAAGTTCCTCAGAAATCTATGATTTCTATAATCCGGTGATGCTTGTATTAATAATGGTAAGGGAGGCACGGTGAGCGAGGCTGGCTTTGAGAGAAGTCAGGAGTTTGAGGGCTCTGCGTCATCAAGCGCTGACACTCCTCCAAATAACCAAGTAACTGGAGTCTTTTCCAAAGAAGCTTGTCCTCAACGCGGAAGTGACGTCAAGAGGACAGATCCTGAGCGTTAAACATCAAAATGTGTGTGGAGTTAAAACAAAACAAAACAAAACAAAACAACAAAATCACAAACATTGTACCAAAAGCCAAATGTTCAGCTGGGGAAAATGTATTTTCAATGTAAACAGCGAAGCTTTTCAATATTCTTAAATAGTATGTGTCCATGAAGAAAAAAAAAAACGTTAAATTACTTTATAAGTGAATAACCTTAAGGTAAAACCATGCCAATCCACCGCTTTTTCAGTAAATATGGCTATCACAATGACAAAAAAAATTGTGCAAAATAATTTGTTGCTAAAGCTTGTGTATAAACAATGACTTAAAAGTGCAAACTGGTTCAATCGCTACAGAGCAGAACTTGACAATTTCAAATGTGCTCCATATGTGTTTACTCTTTAGCTCATTGATCTTCCTTTTGGGCCTCTATAGTACAGAAATACAGACAATTAGGATAATTCAGAGCAGTATAAGTTGTAGTGGCCAAAGACTGGAAGCAATTCAAGCAGGAGTCTGGTTGAATAAAACATAGATGCATCTACTCGTGAAGCACCGCAAGGCTATAAGAAGTGAGACTATGGGGGCAGACGAGATGGCTCAGTGGATAAAGGTGCTTGCTGCCAAGCCTAACAATCTGAGTTCAGTCCTTGGGAAACACATAGTGGACAATGAGAACTGATTTCCACAGTTTCTCTGTCTCTGTCTCTCTCTCTTTCACACATGTGTGCACACAAAAATAAACAATTTTTTAAAAGTGAGAGTAACAAAATTATGACCATATTTTTAATAATATAAAATAAAAGTTTTCTTTTCTTTTTTTTTTTTTTTTACTTATTCACTTTACATCCCACTCACTGCTGCCCTCCCAGTCACCCCCTCTGACAACCCTTCCCCTATCCCCTGTCCCCTTCTCCTCTGAGTGAGTAGGCCCACCCTGGGTATCCACCTACCCTGGAACTTCCAGTCTTTTAAGAGGCTAGGAGTTTCCTTTCCCACTGACTACCAGACAAGGCAGCCCAGGTAGAAGAGCATATCCCATAAATAGGCAACAGCTTGGGGAAAGCCTCCTCTCCAGTTGTTTGGGACCCAAATGAAGACCAAGCTGCACATCTGCTACATATTATCGAGAAGGCCAAGGTTGGTGGTTCAGGCTCCGAGAGCCTGCAGGCAAAGGGGATGGACCAGAGACTTTTGGAATGGGCAACCGATAACTGGCCCAACTTGAGACCCATTCCATGGGCAAGCACCAGTCATTGACACTATTAATGATAATCTGTTATGCTTGCAGACCAGGAGTCTGGTATGGCTGCCCACTGAGAGGCTCTACCCAGCAGCTGATTCAGATAGATACAGGCACCCACAGTCAAACAATGGATGGAGCTTGGAAGAATAGGGAGAAGGATAGCAGGCCCTGAAGGGAATAGGAACTCCACATGAAGACCAACAGAGTCAACTAACCTTGACCCTTGGGGCTCTCAGAGTCTGAACCACAAACCAAGGAAAGTAACTTATAGACAATGAAAACTGAGAGAACAATTCCCAGTTCATTCCACAACACGACCTTTGCCTTAACACAAAAGCAAACAAAGTTCTCACAAGAAAATAAGACTACCAACCAGTAGATCTTGTGAATATAAACATATAGCTTCCCCCAAAATAATAAAAATATACATAGAAAATGTACAATGCAACAAACTAGGGTTTACTTCAATAATGCCAGGTTGGTTTGACAGCTGAAAATGAAATAATATAATGTACCACATGCATAAAATGAAACAAGCAAACAAATACAAAAAGAAACTATGAAATTATTTCAATAGACACATAAAAGAGCTTGATACAATCCAACAGTCTTTGAGATGAAACACTCAATAACTGGACTTAGCGACTAAGGTCTTTAGACTAAAGTCTTTCATCCCGGCACTTGCAAGGCAAAGGCAGGCAGATCTCTGTGAGTTTAGTGAAACCCTGTTGAAGAAGATGAAATACAAGAGGAGGAGGAGGGAAGAAGGAGGGAGGGAAAAAAGCAGTGGCTCAAGGAACTAGAGATAGAAAGGAATTCCATCCGATGAGGAACACCTATGGAATACGCACACCCATCTTCACTCTATTACGGAAGAGTGGGCAGTACCTTTGACATTCAGGAGAAAGACAGGGATATCTACTTGTGACTTTTACTCAAGATTTTACTAAAGATTCTGACCAAAACAGACAAGAAAAAGATGCAAAAGGCATCCCATCCAAACTAGAAAGACTGAAGTCCAACTATTTTGATTTACAGAACCAGTCCATCAAAACGGAACCACAAAGCTTCCTAATGATGTTTCTAAGGAGAAAGAGGAGAGGCATAGAGGCTAGGTTCCTACAACTACAACTTGCATTGCATACTTCTAAAGAGAGACTTCATTTAAAACAAAGAAGGGCTGGAGAGATGGCTCATCACTTAAAACTATTTACTGCTCTTCCAGAGGGCCAGAGGTAGGCTCTCAGCACCCACACAAAGTGTCTCAGAGCTTTCTCTGTAGCTCTGGCTCTGAAAAGAACTGATGCCCTCTACTAGCCTCCACAGGGACTTGCACACATGGAACATGTACTCAAGCATGCCCATAAAATAAAAATCTGAAAGACTAAATGTCTAAAATTAGCAGCTTCATATTAGTGTGATGGTGAATGCCTTTAATTCCAACACTTAGGAGGCAGAGGTAGATCTCTGTGAGTTCAAGGCTAACCTGGTCTGGTCTACAGAGTGAGTTTTCCAAGCTAGCCAGTTACATGTTGAGACCCTGTCTCAACTCCCACCCACAAAGAACCCCTCTAAGACTAAAACTACCAGTTGCCTGGATATGTGCCTTCATATGTCTGTTCACACTTGTGAAATGTACAATACCAAGGATCAATAGTAAGGTGAACTACGGTGGGTGACAATGGACATCACTAATAGGTTTGGCAATGTTTGACTCTAGCAGGGATATTGGTAAGGAGATACTTTGCATGTGTGAGGACTGAGGATGCATTCAAAATCCCTGTATATCTCCATCAGTGTTTTTTGCAAACTTAAAAACTGTTCTTAAAAATAACATTTCTTAAAAATATTTAAAAATTAAAAATAAGGCCAGCAAGACAGCTCAGTAGTTAAGAGCACTGGATGCTCTTATAGAGGTCACAGGTTTGCTTTAGACTACCCACATGGCAGCTCACAGATTTCTGTCTTTCCAGTTCTAGGGAATCTGGAATCCTTTTTAAGCCTCTTTGGGCACTAATCATGCACATGGCAAACAGACATACTTACAGACAAAACACCCAAACAAACAGAATAAAATATATATTTAAAATAAATGAAAAATAAATGAAATGAATGACTCTGACTATGCCCCAAATGTTGCAACCTGACTACATTGACTGAATGACAGTATACACAATTCTTTCAGTGAATATTCTAAGAAAAATGTACCCAGAGAGATAAAAGAATTGCGAAAGTGCTTTTAAATATTGACCTGCTTTCACTAATCATATCAGCGATATGCTCTTCTGTTATTTTGAGACTTTTGTCTGTGCCTTTGCTCTGGGATAAAATGAAAGTAATCGTATCGTGCCTTTGAAAAGCAAGACTATGTTCACTTGGAGTCATTGTGATAGCTTCATGGGATTGTGCTCTGGAATCCTGAATATGAATCTGAAGTGAGCTATGGATTTACAGTGCATTTTATCTGTAAGAAATAAGCCTGTTTCCACTGTCCTTTGGAAAGGCTTAGAAGTAATAACCAGACAAATAGCAGCCACTCTTATTTCTCCGAGCGAGGTCTCTAAGTATCATTTCCAACTTTAAAAGGCTGATTCTGCGTCTTATCCGGAAATGTAAAAGCAAGTCTACCATTTAGCCTTACCAAAACCAATACAATTATCCCAGTGTAGGATTGAATTTTGTTTTTTTTTCAAATGTGTTCATGATCTCACCCCTGGTGCCTATAAATATGACCTTCGTTGGAAGTAGATGCTGCTGTATTTAGTGAACACTAACCCTATAGCCATTGAAAGAGTCTCTGTCCTAGGCTCAAAGGGAGGGGTCATCACATGAGGAAGACTGCAGTGATCCACGAACTCTCTGAGCAAATCAGGGTAATGGCCTGAGTGAGGAGAGTGGCAAGAAGGTTCTTTCTCCATCCTTCCATTCTTCCATTTCCACCAGCCTTCTAGAAATCTTGCCAGAACTGACTATAACCCATTGCTGCCACTTTGAGCCACTCGATTTGAATTCGTGTTAATCCACTACAGTGCTCCTAGGAAATTAATACAGGAATGTTGAGTCAGAAAGACTCATTCATTTTTAAAAATAAATCAATACAGGAATGTTGAGTCAGAAAGCCACCATCATTAGCTGAGTGTAGGGCAATCTAAGAGTCAGCATACAATAATAAAATGAGGCAACTCTAATAAAATGAGGCAAATTTTTGAGGTCCTAAAATCATATCTAATTAAATAACTGAGGAGGAGGAGAATGATTTGATCATATGTGTGAAAAAGAATCAAGGATTCATCCACCCTTTCGATGTAAATTATGTCACTGGGAAGCTATGAAGTAGGTGAGGGAAAATTCCCCTTTAGAGATGCACTTCTGCTATAAATGATAGGATGCTACCATTTCACATCCTGTGGTGAATTAATGAATCCAGGGAATTAACAATAACCCAGGGAATATTTAAACGACAATGAAAGAGGGCGGATCACATATCTTCTAAAGGAAGCACAAACCACTTTGTGTGTTGAGGACATTCAGCCAATATGATTCGATCTAGATCCAACCAACAATGCTCAGAAAATGCAAAAGACAAAATAAATTATTAGAGACACTGTGGGGAAGGCATCAGAAAGTAGCACAAATTCTGTAAGAGAAATGATTTGATTTATTAAATGAATTGTAAGACGGGGAAAGCAAGGTAGTCAGGGAACCCCTGGATTAAGAGTTGAGAGTCAACACCTGCTGTAATGTACTCTAAAAATCCATTAGAGGGCTGGTGAGATGGCTCAGAGGGTAAGAGCACCCGACTGCTCTTCCAAAGGTCCAGAGTTCAAATCCCAGCAACCACATGGTGGCTCACAACCATCTTTAACGAGATCTGACTCCCTCTTCTGGAGTGTTTGAAGACAGCAACAGTGTACTTACATATAATAATAAATAAATAAATCTTTAAAAAAAATCTATTAGAATTTTCAATGAAGAAACTAAAGGAAAAAAATTCAAATACTATGAAAAATACTTAAGTAAATTGACTAGACATAAAGAAATTGTTATTGTTTTTTAGATGTGACAATTTTCTTTTTAAAAAATAAATCCCTATCTTTTAGAGCTTTTTAGGGATATATGTCAAAATATTTACAGATCCAAAGACACGGGTCTTGATTTGTTTTAAAAATCACTTTCAACCGGGTGAGAGAAAATGAAGGGATAGATAAAATTTGATTGATCACGTCTTTGTAATTATTGATGCTAAGCACATAAATGTTTATTGTATTTTCTTTTTACTTTGAATATTTTAAATATTTTTTTTATTTTGAGATGGTGTTTCTCTGTGTAGTCCTGGCTGTCCTGAAATTCTCTCCATAGACCAGGCTAGCCTCAAACTTCTGCCTCCTGAGTGCTGGGATTAAAGGCATATGCCATTACTGTCTGTTGAAGTATTTTCATATAAGAAAGTTATAAAGGGAAAAAAAAGTTAATGGAAAGATCTTCTGACTGCTGGGAGCTTGTCAGTCAGAATATCAGTGGCCACAGCTGAAACCCAGCAGACAGGGAACCAGGGAGGCCTACCCCAACTTTGACTGTGGCAAGAGTGAGTGAAGGCTGAAAGCCATTTCACAAATACAGAGTGCTGAGTGGTTGACAGTTGTCATCGATGGGCAGTTCTCTTTTCCTTTCTGAGTTTAGACACAGGGCCACATTGGTGCTTTGAACTTGTGAATTTATTACCGTGTTCGTGGGACTTTAAACACAAAGATAGACACAGACACCTGGCTGTCAGCCCACCAGTCTGATATCTAGCTCACCATCTTGATAACCATGGCTACTTCCTTTTCAAGAAAATATTTATGGAATATTTTCCTGCTTGCAGGATGGAAAAAAAATCTAGCATTTGGATTCAACTCATTTTCTTCCAGATCTCATTTAAAACCAACATGCAATATATTGAAACCATGACATGGATTGTTTCCATTGGGAAAGGGCCACAAAATAAGATATTTCATTGCAGTAGGGTTGTGGCCTATAACATACAGTCGCTATTACTAGAAAGATACCTTGAACATAATGAATCACTAGCAGAGTAAATATCTATGAAGTGAACAGTCATGACTTCCAAAATGATAATTATGATTAATATACACACAGCACAGGCAAATCAATAGACCTCTTCTTGCTAGTGTTGCCTGTAGGGTTTCTGGCTACATTCTTAACTGAAGGTTAGTATAATTAGTAACAATCACAATTATATTTGGAATCTCTATGTCCCCTCTGCGGCATCTCTTAATCTTTACAAGCTCATGCACAGTGTGATTACCTGCATTGTAAACAGTTTTACTCAATACACAGTAAGTTAAGAATGTCCAGAGGAACTCTTGCTCTGCCGGGTCACTTTAGAAAGTTCACTCTTACACATAATTTTTTAAAAGATATATGCTATTTTCAATATGTATAAATTGCTTCTTTGTGTGAGTTTGTGTAGGTGAATGCAGGTGACCATAGAATATGGAAGAGTATGGAAGAAAATGTCAGAGCCCAGAGAATAGGAGGTTATATGCCCCTTGATGTGGCTTCTGGGACCAAGCTGGGACCTCTGGAAGAACAGGAATTGCTTTAAACTGTTGAACTATTTCTTTAGCTTTTATATAACATTTGTAACTTCAAAATGTGTTTAAATACAAACCTTTAGACAAGGATACTGTTGATGAAAGGTGGTAAAATGCTTGTTTCAGGACAAAAGGAAACAACCAAAAACAAATCAAACAAATTAAAACACATACACACATAGGCACATATACACACATATACACATACATATACACATTCATATGCTACATACATATGCACACATACACACCACACACATACACATATGTACATACACATCACATACATATACACATAATACGCACATTCACACACATACTTTCACACACCAATAGAAAAAATATTGATAAATTGTACTTGATCAAAATATAACATTTCTGCTCTTTAATGATGTCCAGAAAATGAAGATATCTCACAGACTGAAAAAAAAAATCTTTGCAAAAGACAATTTACACACACACACACACACACACACACACACACACACACATATACACACATATACATCTTGCATTTCAATATTGAAGAAAAGAAATTTTAAGGTAAAATATCTAAACAGGAACTTTATCAGAGAGGACATGCCCATGGCAAGGAGCAAACTACGAAATACTTTAAGTCATTTGTCAGAGAGTAATGCACATTTTAACCGCAGGCTGATAAAATAGATAAAATTAAATTAAAAGGGCTAGTAATACAAATTTTTGGCAAGGATGCTGAGTAACTTGAAATATTGTCCTTTGAAGGTAGACATGTAAGACTTGGTTTTTGTTTTTTGTTTTTTTTGTTTTGTTTTGTTTTGTTTTTTAAGAAGCCATTTCTTAGAAACTTCCATTGATTGTATGACTTTTGTACATTTTACCAGGTTTCCATAGTAAAACTGGAGGAAAATGTAATTCTAACAGGTGGAGGCGAAAGCAAACCATTTTATCATACATCACAATCCTCTGTTCTTCATAGGCATCTCTTCAAGAGAAAGTTAACAGGAACCTAAGTTGCTTAGGTATCACCAGAGATAACTGGCAAAGAAGAGACGCCTACCTCAGACTTACTCCAGTTGCCCTGTATGATCGAAGGGGTAGAGAAGTCCATGGTCCGTAGGCACAGAGTCGGCAAAGGATGGAGACATCGTCAAAGACCTGTGGGGTGTTTCTTCCTTGCCTTCTCCTTCCCACATTACTAGAAGTCTACACAGTTCTTTTTTCCCAGTGCACTATGTTCAGCTATCAAGAAAAAAATTACAAGGCATGCCAGAAGGCAAAATAAACCATTTGAGCAAAAAGAGCAGGCATTCGAAATCAGATGTGGCAGGCATGTTGGAATTGCCAGGCTGCGGATTTAAAACAGCTAGGAATGACACGCCAAGGGTCTTAATGGATCAAGTAGGGAACATGCAGAAACAGATGAATAGTGTAAACAGAGAGATGGAAATCCTCAAAAATGAACCAGAGAGAAATGATAGTGATCAGAAACACTGCAGCAGAATCGAAGAATGACTTTGATGGGTTTATTAGTAACAGGGCATGACTGGAGAAAGAAGCCCTGGGTTTAAGGCTATCTCAGTAGAAATCTCCCGAACTTAAAAACAAAGAAAATACGAAGATGTTGGGGGAAAAAAGGACAGGGTATCCAAGGACAACTATAAGAGGCATAAATACATGTTATAGGGATACCAGAAGGAGAATAAAGAAGGAAGGGAGGAAATGCTCAAAACAATAATGATTCAGATTTCTCCAAAAATAAACGTCAGACTTTAATTAAAACAGAACCTGAGTGTTCAGAGAGCATCCAACAAGATAAATGCCAACAGCTGCATTTTTTTCAACCTATAGAAAATCAGTGAAAAAGAAAAAAAAAAACCTTATGAAAGAAGACAAAGTAGAAAAATGTCCTACATATAGAGAAACAAAGATGACCATTATATCCGATGTATCTATCCTCAGCAACCAGGAGGGAAAGAGGAGGGCCCAGTAAAATCATCTGGAGAGCGATGAAATGAAAAGCACACCTACAAATGTGGACCCTGAGAACCTGTTCTTCAGATGTGAGCAGAGAGGACTATAGATGGGCTCAGTGGTGAGAAGCTCTGGCTGCCCTTCTCCAGGGTCCAGGTTCAGTTCTCAGCATCCACATGGAGGTGAACAACCATCTGTCATGCCATCTTATGGCTTCTGTGGTAACTGCATGGACACAGTCCATATACATACATGCAGGCAAAACACTCATAGACATAAAATTAAAATAAATAACATCTTAAAATGTATTTTACATCTGTAATCTCAGCACTGAAGCATCTGTACCCAGAAGGTCATAAGTTCACGGCCAAACCTGGGCTACCAAGTTATGCTCTCTTCCAAACAAATATTTGTGGATATTTCAAATGGGCAAATTCAGGAATACTCTTGAACTCAATAACATTTCAATCAATCGGACTGAACACCTATAAAAAAAACTTCTCCCAGCCAAAACCGAATAACTATGCTCTCAAGCTTGCTTGAACTACTTACTGTAGGAAACCACATTGTAGGCCATAAAACACACCTTAAATTTTTAAAAAATATTTTATTACATATATTTGTATAATTATTTATCCTGTGTGTATGTGTGTGTGTAGGTGCACATGTATCATGCTATAGAGAGAGAGGTCAGAGGACAAGTTGATTGAGCCAGTTCTTTTCTCTACCATGTGGGGTACAGAGCTTAAGTTCAGGGATCAACCACCTTCATTCACTGAGTCTAACGGTCTTGCTGGCCTAACATCTTGTTGGCTCTCAGATCACAATAGAAATCAACTTGAACTAGAAATTAGAAACCTCCCCAAACATGTGAAGTGTACATAAATTTGTAAATAATATGGGTCAAAGAAAAAAATCTCAAAAGAGATTTTTTTAAAAAAAACCTGTTAACCTTAATGAAAACATAGCACAGGAAAATGCAACAAGAAAAGTAAACAACTTGATTTTTAAAACATGGGCCAAAGATCTTAATGGATGCTCACCAAAGCCCATATATCAATAACAAGTAAACATAAAAAGATGTTCTACATCACATGTTATTAGGGAGATGCAAGTTTTAAAATGATGCCATTATACACACATTAACTTGACCAAATCTGCAACACAGAGAATGCCGAGGACTTAGAGTGATTGGCACCTTCCTGCAGTACCCATGGCCTTGCAAAGCACTACAGTCACTCTGGAAGACAGTTGGATGGGTTTTAATGAAAGTAAACACACGCTTACCATATGTTTAACCAGTGTGTTCCCTGCTATTTATCCAAAGGAGTTGAAATATTACATTCCCAAAGAACCTGTATCCAGATGGTTGGAGAAGCTCTGTTGATAATTGCACAACCCTAGAAGCACATAAGATGTTTTTCAGTAGGTTGATAGACAAACTAACCATGGGCTGTCCAGGTAAAGGAATGTTATCCCATACTACAGAGATGAGAAGGTACATAGCCTTAAAAAGATAGAGGAATATCCACTCCCCAGAATCTTAAAATGTTCCTTACTGAAGGAAAAGAACCCATCTAAAGGCTACTGTATCCGTGCAACTCTGTGACATTTTTTAAAATGTAGGAGTATGAAAATGATAGAGAGATCTTGAGTTGAGGGTCAGGGAGTTAAGCAGGCAGAAAGCAGAGGATATAGGGGACAATGAGAACATTCTATACCATGTTGTAATGATGGCTGTCTGTGAAGATGTATTTATTATGCAAATGCATATACTGTGCAATCAGGGACATGAGCTCCAGGTCATTCATGAATGATATTTGAATGATTATGATGTGTCACTGTGGGTTTGGGTGTGCCACTCTGATGAAGAACAGTGGTGGTGAAGCCTATGCATGTGTCGGGGCAGGTGTGTATGGACACTCTGTATTTTCCTCTCTGGATTTTATTAACCTAAAACTGTACACATCTAGCTATTTTGTGGGCACACATGTTTTGGAAGATTTTTCAGTCAAATTTCAATGGACTCTGGTTTTACAACTTTGTCCTCCGAGTCTTCCATTTGTTCTGAATCCTTTGGGGGGTTTTTTCTTTGTTTGTTTTTGGTTTTGTTGTTTTTGTTTTTATTAGATCTTCTTTGAACCAGCTCTGTGAAAGGTTAAAAAAGGATAGAAGCGAGCTGTTGTTGCAACAAAAAGTGAGCCTTAGAAGACATCTATCATGCTAAGGGCATCGTCTAATAAAACACAATGCTGTTTTTAAAAATTAATTTTGTAAAATCAGTTGCTCACAAGATGGAGGTGGGTTGTTCTTGGTGAACATGTAGGTGTGGTACTAGATACTGAACCCAGTTCCTTGCACATGGTAGGCAAGAACTCTACAATAGTTACATCCCCTGCAGAGAACGTTCTTCATTTGTTACTCTGAGAGGAGGGCTGGAATAAGCTGGCCTTTTCAAATAAGTTAGCCGCTAGACTTCTGTCACATGGGTAGTGGGAGCCTTACAGCACCTCTCACTATTAACTTCTGAATGAACAAGCTTCTGTAGGCTCATTAACAACCAGTCTCACGTATGGAACTAAAAGAAAAAAGCGGTTTCCATTGTGTTGTTACAAATGGCTATGATGGGGGGCCGAATATGTGGCAAGTATTATGCTGTGGCTTACCATGTGTGGTCTCTGCTCACCATGTCTTGGCAAAGTGAGCATTAATCCTGTTCTCCAGATGGGAAAACCAAAGTTCAATAATGCTCCCAAATATTCAGTAATGGAGTGTATTCCGAACCAAGACTAATGTGATGTCACAGTTTATGTCTTTTATTTTTTTCCAAGTATAAGATAATTACATCATTTCCTCTTACCCTTCCTTTCTCTAAATTTTCCCATATACCCTCCTTGCTTTTTCTCTCTCAAATTCATGGCATCTGTTTCAATTAATTAATGTTTTACACACACACACACCTAAAGCCAAGACAACCTACTCAGTCTGTATAGTGTTACTTGTATGTTTTCAGGGCTAACCATTTGGTATTGAATAGCCAATTGGTGTTCTCTTCCATGGGGAAGATTGCTTCTCCCATTTTCAGCATTCTTTAGTTGTCTGAAGGGTTTTAAAAATTATTATTATCAATTAATCTATTTATTTTTATTGATCGAGGCTCCCCGGGATTTTCTCTTCCCCATCCACATGAGCATGCCCACTGCTGTCCTCGCTCAGCTCAGGTTTTAGATAGTCATCTTTGTGAGTGTAGCTCTTGATATTCCTCGGAGACACAATATCACAACCAATTAACTCCCTCTTATAATCTATCCACCTCCTCTTCTGCAACGTTCTGAGCCTTGGGTGTGAGAGTGTCCTGTATACATATCAATTTGGACAAGGCTCCACAACTCTGCATTTTGATTGGTTTTTGGTTTTCTGTAATGGTCTTTGCCCATTTCAAAGAGAAGTTCCCTTGGTGAGAAGTGAGGACTATACTTACCTGTGAGTAGAAGAACAAATGTTTAGTTGTAGTTAGAGACTATGCTGGTGCAGCAAAGCATGGCTGTAGATCCTCTTTCAAGATCGACGACCTCACTGGTAGTTGGTTAGGCTTTCTGTGCCAGGCATGGTTTCCCTCTTGTGGAGAGGGTCTGAAGTCCTATTAGACAGCTGTTGATGACCACCAAGGTATGTGTGCCGCTACTGTACACATAGGGCTATCAAACCATGTAGGTGGTTGCTGTGGTTCACAGGTGTCATAACTAAGTAGAATTGTTGGTTGCTTTCCTCTTTTGGAAGTTGCATGGGAGTGTTTTGTTTTGTTTTGTTTTGTTTCATGAAAGCTAGTTGTCAGGAAGGCTTCTTTCAGGCCAGGTCCAGTACAGGGTCCTCTAGGCCCTGCGTCTGAAGTACATGGTGTCTTCAGCCATAAGGATTTACCTTCCGCCTTTAGGGAGCTGGGAAGGTGACCAAGGGCAATAGCAATAGATTGTAATGTTTGGGGAGTGTCTTAGGCAACTATGACTGACAACTCAAAGGATAGGCATCCCATGCCCAGTGCTGGGGTTTATTTGTTAAATAGTCTTTGGCACTTAGAAGGAGCATTGTCAGCCCAGATGAGAAAATTCCATTTAAATTCTACATGTGTACTTATATACTGGCTTATGTGTATTATAGGTATTTTAAGGTAGATAGTAGTATGATTCCTTATGGCTTTTAAAAAGACTATTATATTACTATTATATTACTCTCCTCCATTCTTTTTTGTTTTTGAGATAGGAAATAATATATCCTTGGCTGGTCTCAAACTCACTATGTAGCCAGGGATGACCTTGAACCTTTGTTCCTCTTGCCTATACCTCCTGAGAGCTAGGGTGACGGGTCTTCACCATCACAGCCAGCTTATGTGGCTCTGAAGATGGCCGGCAGGGCCTATTGCATGCTGAGTCAGCACCCTACGACCCGAGAGCTACACCTCAGCTCCTGTGTCATAATCTTGACTTTGTGTCCCCGACAGGACTTTTACAAGTCCTTCTTGATCCGCACGTGGTACAACACTGCTGCTGGAACAGAATGCAGGACCTTAGCTCCATTTGGAGATCCCAGAGAGGAGGAGGAGGAGGAAGCAAGGAGGGAGCACTGGGAGCAGCTGGAGGGAGCGCTGGGAGCAGCTGGAGGGAGCGCTGGGAGCAGCTGGAGGGAGCACTGGGAGTAGCTGGAGGGAGCACTGGGAGTAGCTGGAGGGAGCACTGGGAGCAGCTGGAGGGAGCGCTGGGAGCAGCTGGAGGGAGCGCTGGGAGCAGCTGGAGGGAGCACTGGGAGTAGCTGGAGGGAGCACTGGGAGTAGCTGGAGGGAGCACTGGGAGTAGCTGGAGGGAGCACTGGGAGTAGCTGGAGGGAGCACTGGGAGTAGCTGGAGAAGTATGTAAAGGCCCCAGATGAACTGTTTCCTCCCACCGCACAGAGGAGGGGCGCAGAGAGGAACACTTTGACGTCTCACACGCCAGAGCGCCAGACTCTTTAATAGCTTGAAATAAATGTGCAGACTCATTTCCCAGTCTTCTCCACCTGGCCATTCTGTTTATTTCCCTGCAGTTTTGAACATGCCGTTTGTTTCTAATTTGTATAACTATGTGAACCTCATGGGGTTTGGATGAGGCAAGGAGCTTCCATGCAATTAAGTGCATCTTAATAAAGTCCTGTGATAGGCCCGAAACTGAACACCAAACACCTTAAACCCACCTGCTGCGGCTGAAGACGGCAGCTCTGCACTACCCCTCGCCCCCTTTATGATTCCTCATGGTCAGGAAGAAAGACGCTAAAGACATTTTTCCCGTCTTTAGATTTCAATTAAAATTTCCTACTATGGTGGAAGGGAGATATCACATTCTGACATTTCTGCATGCAGGACATGGGCAGGTGAGAGATCCATGATTGCTGAGGGCACAGGTAGTTATGACACAATTATTTTTGGGTGCTTATGACACAATTTGATGAAACAGGCAAAATGGAATATCATGTGTGTGTGAGACATACTTCAAGGAAAAATCATTAAGGGGGTGTGTGTGTGTGTGTGTGTGTGTGTAGACATAGCCTTTTAGGAGATCCCTTTCTGACAGTCCTCCTTAACATTCATTCTGCCTCCCAGAGACTGCAGGCTCCACACTCAGTGAGAGCCTGAGAGGTCAGCATAGAGTGCTCCTGCACGCTGACGATTATATGGTCTCCTAGAGGTGGGACTGCAGAGGACTCTATGGAAGAAAATAGCTTTTCCTTCTGGCTAAGAGATGAGAAGAGTCACCCCATCACATCAAAGGTGCCATGTTCATCCGCCAGCAGTGGGGCCATGGCCATCCATCTGCAGTGTCACCAGCTCGGCAGCCCAGCCAGCCACATCTGGAAAAGTTGAGTGAGCTGCAGAGTTGACACACATTAAGGAATGTGTCCAACACAGCATACTGACACCAGGCTAACACAGCTTTCCTCATCCTATGTGTGTCAAGCCCAGGAAGTCGTTTGGAAGTTAACACTTTGAGGGATAGTCGGACAATGAGGAGACTCTGTATGTACTGTAAGCTAATAGCAATTCTTCGAAAGGAAAGAAGAGACAGATCCCACGGGTTCAATAGCACCCATGGGTGCTTCTCCAGATCCAGGAGAAGCCAAGAAGGGTCCCGTATGTGCACCCCAAAGAAAACTGAAGCTTTTAGTTGTGGTGGTGGCACATACCATTAATCCTAGTACCTGGGTGACAGAGACAGGCAGATCTCTGAGTTTGAGGTCAGCCTGGTCTACAGAATGACTTCCAGGACAGCCAGGACTACACAGAAAATCTTTGCTTCAAAAACAAACAAACAAATAAACATCAGCAGCAACAAGAACAACAAAACACACTGAAAAACCTAGCCCCTACACCCCCAAAAGAAGCTTTAGTTTCTCTTCCAACCAGAGACTGGCATATCACTAGTTTGTCTGTGTCTGTAATTATAACTATGTGCAGCTTCGATGGCTTGTGCTGGAGAGATGTCAGGACCTTCCCCAACTGTCCTAATGGTTCAGATTCAACTTCTCAACTCCTAACAGGCCCCATGAGTTCAGACTTCCCATTTATTTGTCTTTGTAGCTTTGATGGTCTTGAGGAAGGTGCTACATGGAAGATACCTCATATTCTAATTGAGCATCAGATAGGACTGCCTGGTTCAAGGAAAAGAGGTACGAAAGTTATCAGTGTTAGCTTTATCTTTTTTCCTTTTTCTTTTTTCGTTCTTTCTCTTTCCTTCCTTCCTTCCTTCCTTCCTTCCTTCCTTCCTTCCTTCCTTCCTTCCTTCCTTCTTTCCTTCCTTCCTTCCTTTCTCTCTTCTTTCTTCCTTCCTTCCTTCCTTTCTTCCTTCCTTCCTTCCTTTCTTCCTTTCTTTCTTTCTTTCTTTCTTTCTTTCTTTCTTTCTTTCCTTTTTCTTTTTGAGACAGGGTTTCTCTGTGTAGACTAGGCTGTCCTGGAACTTACTTTGTACACCAGGCTGGCCTCAAACTAAGCAATCCACCTGCTTACACGTTCACCAGTACTTCTTGGCTAATCTTTCATTTTTAAAGGAACTTCAGTCTTAGTTACAGGAAATCCCTCTCCAATGTCACCCTTACTATCCCTACTTGCACGTGGCTTTCTACTTAAATTTTCTTTTTAAAATTTCATTACTGAGGTGTGTGTCTGCGTGGAAAAAGGTAAGTGCCCTGGTATCTGTATAGAGGCCAGAGGACAACTATGTGGATTCTGAGATTAAACTCTGGTTGTCAGGTCTGTGTGGCAGGTGCCCTTACCCACCAAGCCATCTTGCCAGCCCTAAAATACTGATTTTTATCTCACACACACAGAAACTATTCTCTCCCTCTCCCTCTCTCTCTCTCTCACATTCTCTCTCTCATTCTCTCTTTCTCACATTCTCTCTCTCCCTCCCTCTCTCTCACATTCTCTCTCTCTCTCATTCTCTCTCTCTCACATTCTCTCTCTCATTCTCTCTCATTCTCTCTCTCTCCCTCTCTCTCTCTCACATTCTCTCTCTCTCATTCTCTCTCTCTCATTCTCTCTCTCTCTCATTCTCTCTCTCTCTCTCTCTCTTTCTCTCTCTCCCTCTCTCTCTCCTTTAAATAGGGTTTTATGTATCCCAGGCTGTCCTTGAGCTCACTATGTAGCCAGTGATGATGCTGACCTTTTGATCTTCCTGCTTTTACCTCCCAAATGCTGGGATTACAGGAACATGTCAGGTCTGGTTTACCAGAGGCTGTAGATCACACCCGGGGTCTCTCCTATGCTGAGTATTCTCAGCCTGAGTATGGATTCTGATCAGCCAGTCACTCTACCAACTGAGCTACATTCCCAAGAGAGATCATTACTTCCAGGAAAGCTCAGGGTGGTCAACTTCCATTCCCAGGGAACTGTAAGCCTTGCTGCCCAATGGCAGAAACCAGTGGGAGAAGTTCCAAATGAGTCATGTGGGGGGACAAGACCTCAGATCTGGAGCCTCTTGCACGGTTACCTGTTTTCTCACCATTATGTTTAGCCGACCAGCTGTGTGTGTGGTCCCCCAGGGCCACACTGTGAGGACAAAGATGGCTGAGTTCCTGGAGGTCTGAGCTTCACTTCGGACACCGATTTGGACATCAATCTAATGAAATGGTTTTACTTGAAGAGACTTCTCAGTGAAAGCAAGGCTGTCTTCCCTATACCATGTGGCCTCCAGCCTGAGGCAGGACCTACTGAAGTCTGAAAGGCAGGTCCTCGCTAGAGATCAAGGGTGGTCCATTTGACCCCAAAGCTTTGTTGTGATAAAACAAAAACCAAACACCTTATATCTGTCTCGTTGACTCCCACTGCTCCCATCCCGAATGACTACAGCTCTTACCTGCTGTTTCTGCTCCTTCTTCCTATGAATAAATAGTAGAGTTCTCAGTCTGAGTATGGGTTCTGATCAGGCAGTCTGGGTTAATAGTTGTCTCTACCTCTTTATAACATGAAGCAACTTAAAAACAAAAACAAAGGAACACACACACACACACACACACACACACACACACGAGAGAGAGAGAGAGAGAGAGAGAGAGAGAGAGAGAGAGAGAGAGAGAGAAATGCCTAATTGAGTAAAGACCTTATAACAACACAAGCCTGAAGATTTCAGTTTGATTCCAGGAAATTACTTAGTGGTGGAAGGAAAAAAACCTGACTCCACAAAGTTCTCCTCTCCCCAATATGCTGACTGCTGTGGCGTGTGGGCACCCAGTCCCCACCACACACAAAACAACAGCAACAAAGAACACAACAAAAAATCCTGCCTGTGATGTCACACTGTGCTGAAGATTAAGTGGGCTGGTCTATTAAAAGGCCCATGCCAGTACTCAGAAGGGCCTGGCTGTTGCTCACCTGAGGACCCATACAGAACTCTTACATGATGACAGGCAATGGCTTCTACACAGAACGAGTCCAACCTCATGATGCGAAAGCACTGAGTTCTTGACTTAAACCAGTAAAGTTCATGATATGTCGAACCAGGAAGCTCAGGACAGATGGGACCCTCCATAGAGCGAGCCCACCACTCTGCCTGTTCAATCCATCCCTGGAAGGAGGAAGCCCCCCCACCAAGCACTTCTGGGCAAGGGAACCCGCTGCACCATCTCACTGTCAGACAACTGCAGGCTCCGGATCTGTTGTACTTGGCTCAGCTAAAAGCCCCACTTCCAATTTTCACACTATCTGTAAACGTTTAATTCGAAAGGCTTTCCTATTTAATATCAAACAAGTGAGAAAAATTTTTTCCT
Organism: Mus caroli; assembly: GCF_978045245.1. NCBI lineage: Eukaryota > Metazoa > Chordata > Mammalia > Rodentia > Muridae > Mus > Mus caroli. The sequence continues at coordinate 7,257,119 of NW_028227270.1, forward strand.
CAGCTCATTAGTGCCTCGCCAGACTTCCACTGGGATGTGGCAGCAGCTAGAGTTCAGCTGTGTGGAGGCCTCGGTAGGATTTCTCAAATGGCTGAACGGAGAGCAATACATCAGCCTACTGAAATCTCGCATGCCATTTGGTTTAAATATTAAAGTTCCTTTGAGGTTAAGTATTAGAACCAGAAGGAAGGCAGGTTTGCAATCTGTTAGCCTGGCCTCCACATGCTGCTCTTGTCTCAGAGATACCTCCTTTCAGCAAGAGGGGTCACTGCTAGCCTAAAATCTCCCATCTCCATTTACCAAGGAGAGCTAGGCTTCTGCATGCTTACCAACTTTTGCCCCCGGGCCTGCTCAACCCACAGTCTAGACTGACAGACTGTCTAATGGACTATAACAGCAGCCACAAGTGGGAGGCACACATCATTTTAAATGTTCTGTAGGGATTTTTTTTTTTAAATTAAAAAAGAAACAGGTGACACAGATTTTGACGGAGTATTTGAAGTCAATATATTCAAGATATCACTCCATCAAGTCATCAATTCAAAAGGTAGTCAACTTTTTTTTTTTTTTTGTACTAAATCTTTGCCATCAAGTGTGTATTACAAACCTCTGTCTGTGACAGTCACCAATTGGCTGGACCAGGTAGGTGGAGGCTTTTGGTTAGATTATTTCTGCACTTTGCTTTCCATCCTACAACCATGAACCAGTACTGAAAACCCTAGCAGAAGAGGAGGAAGGGTCCCCAGAGGCTGCCTGTCAAGGGACCCTGTGAAACGAAATCTGTCACCAGAGTTCCTTTTGAAGTGCATTTGTTTGCAATAACTTTATAAACATGATTGCCCCTCTCCCTTTGTTTCACAGTTCGGGGGGTGGGGTGGGGGGAGTCGATTTATCTCTGACTGAGGCTGAGTAGTATTTTCTCAGCTGCAAATCATGTTAATTGGGCAGCAGATAGCTAGGAATGCGGAGTAAACAGACCTAATATCTTTAAGGCTTTTGATGGCTTTTCCAGGCGTACTGTAGATACTGTATTGAAGTGGGGAGCTGCCCCCACCTCCTCCGCAGGGTGACAAGGCCAGCAACTGTAGGGAGGTAGGGACATGAGACGATGCTAGCAGATATGATTCTTTGTTCTGTGCTCTGACACTCAGATATCTTGGTTCTTTTGGTCAGAGCAAGCACAGATTGGAGTTGTTGGTAACCGCTTTGTCTAAGAGTAGACAAGTGGAGTGGTGTTCAGATTGGGAGTGGGGGAATGTTCCGGAATAGGGTGTGTTGGGTACAGCACTCATTTCTTCTTGGGGGGATGGCTTTTATGCCAGTTGCTTCTCCTTCTACATTTCTGTTCCGTCAGCACACAGGGCATTAAGGGTTCGTGACAGGGCTATTTGCTTCGTCTAAAGTAGGTAGAGATTGCCACCTTTGGAAGTCACAGGATGCTGAACCATCCCAGCATCCCCACTACAGAACAATTTTAGGGATAGGTGCCTATGTAAGTGGAAGAGTCTGAAACTGGTTTCCAGAAAACCATGCTGCCTTGAGTCATGAGAACATCTTCCTAAAACCCTCGGGTGGGTGTAAAGCAGCTTGGTATCTGCGGGCTTGCAGCACTCCAGGACCTTGCTGGGTTTCCCACGCTTTTGCCAGTGTCTTCAGCAATGACCCCTCTCTCTGTTTCTCAAATTCAGGGGCTTATTCCACCTGCAGAAGACAGACCGCTGTATGTTGCTACAGATGATCTAATGAGGCACTCAGAGCCCCCACACTTCAGGAGACCATGGATTCCAAACTTGGGACCACACTAACCAGATCAGGAAGCACACGGCCAACACAGCCCGGAAAAGCATGTCTCTGTGTTTCCTTGATATCACTTGCTCCCTTCTGCCCTACTTCACAGTTGAAGTCGTGGTCCTCAGACTTGCAGAGAGAGCTCACAGATACAAACAGACTCCCAACCGCCCAAGACTGCATCTGTAAGCTGACTCAGGTTCTGTTCGTCAGTCTTCGACAAGCCACACTCTCAAAGCCCCATTAGAGGTTGGCTGGAGCGCTGTTGTTTCAGTGTTGTTGGGGTGAGGTCAAAACCAGTGTAACTTGGTGCTGTGCATGAAAAAATAGAAGTGTGATTTCCAAAATATGTTCTAAATAGGTTTCTTTCTGATCCAAGAGTAGTTAAAACAAACAAACAAACAGACAAACAAACAAACAATGTCAGAAAGCCCTATTCCCATCCACCTGCAGTTTCAAAGATCACCTTATGAGCCAGGCTTCCACCTGGACATACAGGGCAAGGTGTGGGCTAATGACGATGCCCCCGCTAGAAAGAATTAAGATTTTTGTACCGCTGTGAGCTCTAGTCTGGAGTTTTCCTGTACCTTCTATGAGGTGGTGGACACAGTCAGAGGGGTCAGAGATGAATGTGCTACCTGGAATCAGCCACCACTAGAGCAATGAGGTATGAACACCAGGCTAACCTGAGGGGCTGGCATTACTGCAGCCCTCCCTCTTCCATAAAGGGAGGACAGCCTTGGAAGTGGGCGGAGCAGGCCACAGGGCAAAGGTGCCCCAGAATCACAAGGCAGAGGACCACCAGAGTGAGGTGGCAGTAACGGAGGTGGACCTGGGACAGCTAATGTTCTTCAGAGATGTGAGTGCTAACACTCAGGACACCTGCTATGTGGCAGCCGCCGTGCTTAAGTTTTGGTCTTAAGAGTTTTAAATTCCGTTCCTGTAAAGATCCTATGGTGATTACACATAGACTGTTAAGATTCTCATTTTATACACAGCAAATATAGCTGGGACCAGTTAAGAAAGGCAAGGAGGCTGCCAGTCAAGTCTCTCTTCATGTGAGCTAGGCCTTAGCAATTCTACTGTTGTTCCCAGTGACAAATATTCCTACTACGCCTACCCTAGAAAATGTCAATTATATTAGTGTCTTTTAAGACTGCTCTAGGGGGCTGGAGAGATAGCTCAGGATAAGATCACTCTCTGTTCTTCCAGAGGTCTTGAGTTCAATTCCCAGCAACCACATGGTGGCTCACAACCATCTGTAATGGGGTCTGATGCCCTCTTCTTGGTGTATCTGAAGACAGCTATAGTGTACTCATATATAAAATCAATCTTAAAAAAAGAAAAAGACTGCTCTAATGCCAATTATCACAAAACAAAATTAAATTTCATTTTTTGCATGTTAAATTAGGGCAGAATAAAAAAAAAACCAGTTCAGTAGAAAAGGATGCACAGAACATGAAAGAATGAATGGGGGTGGGGGGCGCTAAGGGCAGGGGGAAGTTTAAGGGTTGAGGGGCGGAACGAAGGAGAAATTCAAATACATTTTGTTTAAAAATGTCATAATTATGTCTAACATGTTGTATGATGCTTTAAAAATAAAGAGATAGTTAAAAACAACAACGAAACAATAGCTCAAGTTCACAAGGAATCAACAAGTATGTAGTCACTACCAGGAGCTGTGAACTGGTACGGCTTAGGAGGGTAACTGGAAATTCTTAAAGACCTCCAGGTATTCATACATGTTGGTCTTGTGCTTCTGATTAGACTTCATAATTCGATTTATATGTATCCTATGGAAAAATAAAGGAATGTGTACAGTGCAAACATTTAAGCCAGAGATCTGAATACCCAATGATGAGGGAATATTTAAGTAAGTTAACACTAAGAGCTAAGCAGCTACTGGGGATCATCTTTTAGATGATAGAAAATTTCAGAATATATTAGAACATAAAAGCATGCCCTGAAACAATACACATTCTAATATTGTTAAGGTGTCTAGAGAGAAAGCCAGCTGTGGTGTGCATGCCTTGAATCCCAGTATTAAGGAGGGCAGGGCAGGAGGATCAGGATCAAGGTCAGGCTGGTTACATAGAGACTTTGTCCTGTGTAACCAGAAATATGTAGAAATGGAAATAAAACGGACGTGAGATGCACCACAGTGTCCTGTGATTTAAACCCTGCCTTCTAAAGTTCCCTCCAGTAACAGTGTACTGTTTTCTGTAAAGAACATGGATCGCCTTTGTGATATTGTCAATGAAGCTCACTTCAATGCAGTCCCAGACCTACGGGAGAGAATGTATCAGACATGGAAGCCTTTCTTTAAATCAAAGATTTAGTTATTCAAAACAATGCATGCACACCTTCACACACACACACACACACACACACCCCACAGTGTGTATTCTTTTATATTTATAGAATTAAAAAAAAAAACAAACAAACCAGAAGACAGAAACAGCTTATCTACAACACTAGAGTCAATGAGTGGTGTAAGATAGATCGTCTTTAGAGGTCACCGGAGGGAACTGCATTTACTGATCTAGAAAGAGTCCAGGACCAAATAAGGGTGGTGTTCCGAGACCATGTGGTAGTGAGTGCAATTGATTCTAAACCATCGTCTTCCGCAGAGCTTGGAAAAGCAAAGGCACAGCTGCTTCAAATATTCATTGCATCCTTCACTGGGTGCTTTCTTAGAACCTCAGTACGTCCGCAGACTGAGTACTTTCTATCGACCATGATATTGAAGTCCTTCATAACACTAGGAGGTAGATATATTGCTTTGCTATGGACTAGAAAACTGAAAGGTGGACACTTAAACATGGTTTGTCCCATGTCCCGTGGCTAGTGAGGAGTGACACCAATGTCTGAGCTGCTCATGGCTGACTCAAATGGAGATCAGTCAGCCTGCTATGAATGTCCTTCTTGGATTCTGGACACACATTCTCAGTGATGATTAACATGCCAGGTGGCTTAACTGCCTTATTTTTCTTTGTACTGTCTTTAATTTTAGTGATCCGAGCGAGGTGCGGCACTATCTTGCAGTTGTTTTTATCTGCATTTGACTACTAACACTGGTAACGGCCCTTTAGCCATCCCTTTTCTCATGAGGTGCCTTGTCAAGCCTGTTGCTAACTTGTCCACTAGAATGAACGTTTCTTCTGCTTTACAGCACTTCTGAATCGAGCTAGGCAATATGCTTGCCTTTGCATTACGGTCATTTTCCATGGCATACCTTGTTTTAACATCCTGCCTACCTTCCTTCCCCAAACTTCTTGGGCGGTTGGGGTGGATGTCAAAGTATCTGGAGCTCTGTCACCATCATTTGACTATGGTGGCATTAGGTAAGACTCAGTGTTTCACCTGTCTACTCTCCTTAATAGATTATTCTGGACTAAATCTTGAGCATCATAGTAATTTATCCATAAATATCTTGTCATGCACCACTGATTTAACAGTTTTCTCTATAATATGCAGTCACAATTTCATGATTACATATACAATCTTATTGTTTAGTGCATACAATATCCAGCTATACAGATTTTTCTACAAGCAGCTCATATTTTATTTTTGCATGTTTGTGCTTGTGAGCAGAATGTAAATAAACCATACACTCTACAACTCTCTGATAGGACTCTTTAGATCTTTAATGTGCGGTCCTACATTGCTTCATTGCTTTTTTTCATTTTTGCCATTTATTTAAGAATCAACTGATTTGTCAGCCAGATTTCCAATAGTCTGGAGTTTGGTTATTTCACACGTCATTGAACAAGTGTCATATTCTGTCCTGTGCAATATTGTCAGTTACATCCAGTTGATCAGACTTGTGTTATCTGACAATGCTCTCGGTGGGAGTAAAGGCCACCCAGGGCACACCATGTCTGCTTGCTTGCTTGCTTGTTTTGATATTAGTATAGTGAGAATCATTGCCCAGGTCCATCATCCTATCAGGGGCTGAACTCCAACTGATCCATATATTTTAATAAATCTATTTTCATATACGGATCCTTTTGTTTACTTAACATTTTGAGTGATTTGTAATACAAGGAAGTGAATGAAAATAGAGAGATGGTTTTATTTCTATTCATTTTTTATGTGATTCAGCCCCCCACTCAGCATATATATATATATATGTATATATATATGTATATATATGTGTATATATGTATATATACACATATATATAATGGATATCAGATTAGTAGCATATCCAACACTGTGTTAGGTACATGCTTTTAGCAATCTGGCAACAGAAGAGACAGTCCTAGCTTTATGGGGTTTTGTTTAGAAAGATGCTAAAGAAGACATAGCCCTTTCTACAGATGTCTGTGTTTAAGTTTCTGCTTTTACTAGTGGTAATACAAGATATTAAATGGCATTAAAAATAATCCTAAATTAGGAGAACTGAAGACCAGGAATTAGGAACAAGAACAAATATTTTAATGTAGAAATTGACCCACTTAATGTCTAGGCTCACAGAAATAATCCAACTTACTCAATGTTTATAAGAATTCAAATTCTACAAGAGTGAAAGCTAAGGCGACCACTTATTGTTGTATTCCTGGCATCTGATGCAACAACGCCTGACACATAGTAGGGACGAATGAGTGAACAAATGCCTGGAAATGCTTAAAGTCCAAAGACCTAATCACGAAATAAAAACCCTGCAAAGGAGACTGGTAAGTTGGGCCCGGACAAGCTGTCCTTTCAAAACTCCCACTGAAGCAGCGAACACCCCATGTGTAGGAAGATGGAAAGGAACTGGAGACCGACCAGAGACAGACTTGACTTGCTCCAGAATATGGAGCCTGACAGCCAGACTCACTGTTTGCATTCCCGTCTCTGCCTTTTGGTGAGCAGTTTCTGTTCCAAGCCGATTTTGTTTCTTAATTTACTCCACTATTTACGTCTAATGATTTAATGCGTCACGCCAATCTGGCCTTCGGGGTGCCCCTGACATGTCCTTTTTAGACAGACCTTTATAACATCGCCCCACAAACCAAGCAGACACCACTCAACCCAACAGGAGCCTCTCTCAGGTTGGGCAGTGAGGTTTCATATCTCACCCCAGAAACAGCCTTCTTCCCAGACTCTGTTTGGAACCAGTTCCCCCACCCCCACACCTTCTGTAAACTTGTCCAGACACGGGGAGCATCATTAGGCCGGGTCTTGCAGTCCTTCCACTGCTTGCAAACCAATCATTTATAGGCATTTGGTGTATCGTCTGACATCTGTTTGATGCTGGAGCTCCAGCTTCGGTCTCAATGAATCACTTGTCAGAGGGGGGCTGCAGTCTGTGTAGCTGAATTTCACACCTTTGGGAAGGCTGGCTGGGACCTAAGTGATCTTAGGTTTTCTTTCAAACAACCCCCAGTGTCCACAAGGAAGCAGGGAATCGGGGGCAGGGGGGTCGGTGTGCGGAGAACCTGATGGCTATTCAAGGCTTATTTTATTCTGTCCCTAGAGGGCTTCCAACCCTCCCACCCTGCCTCCTTTGGGGAACACCCAGCTCAGTCATCTCCAGGGCTGGAATGCTGCTATCCAAAGAGCCTCATGGGAATATCTGTGTAGAGTATTTTGAAAGGACCAGGAGGAGTAAGAGGTTTTAGAAAAGGGAACAAGGAAATTCTCCATTCTTTGAATGTCTACATCAGATAATTTCCCCCCTCCACCCAAGGTATCATTCGGTAGCTGCATCCACGTTGGTCACAATGACCTAGAACGTCAGGAGATGGAGGACAGGTCAGAATTAAGACTGGGTTATAAACCTGGGTGAGACCAAGATGGCATTCAGTCAAAAAGGTCCTTTCCTTTTTCAGAGCTCCCTGTGCCCTCACCACGTGTATATAGCAAGCTAACAAAGTATATACGGTAAGCAAATCTGCTTTGAAAACCACAAGGCCAACAATAGTGTCTTGTAAAGTGATTATTCATAGTAGCCTATGGAAATGCCTAAGGAAGGAAAAGAGGGAAGCTTGAGAACACTGCAGGACACTGGCCTTTTGAAACTAGGGTTCCCTGAAGAGGGTTCAGCACTCATGGAACAGAGATGGAGTGTATAAAAATGGGTAAGCTTTTCTCCACTCTTTGTAAGAAAGCATGATGCAAGACCCAGCATTGGCTGGCGAGATCCTCCTTCATGATCTTTGAAACTCTGCTTTGGTTTCACATTAGGAAGAGAACCTCCCAGGGTGGGAAGTTAAGAACCCCTAGGTCTGATGAAGCACTGGGGGCAAGGAGGGGGAGCTTTTCACAGAAGGGAAGGTTTTTGATTCAAAGAGAGTTAAGAAAGGGGAGGGAAAATGGATCTGCCATCTGAGGCTAAGTCCTACTGGGACTCTTGGCATGCTTCTGGGATAGTGGGAGGGTGGGGACGGGGCAGTGCCAAAACCTGGGCTCATCTGTCACTTCAGGCATCTGAGTTGGAAACATTTAGTCCAGAGATGCAAATCATTTAATCACACTGACTCAACGCTGACCAAAAGTTGTGCGCTCTTGGGAGTCAGGAATTCCCCTACAAGATGTGGTAATGCATTTCACAGCCTAACTTACTTCAGATCCTCCCGACCCAGGCTGCAGAACAAGGGAAGACAGAGAATCAGTATTACAAACAAGACGTATCCTCCCCCCAGACACTGAATTGAGGATTCCCAAGGGAGTATACTCCCAGCTCCACCACCCCACACATGCCCTCTCATGTTGGTTTGCTATATTAGCTCCGGTTAATGAAAACGCCTTCTAACACTGAATCAAGCCAGCTCGAATACTACATCTTCCACTTGAGTCTGAGTCTGCAATCTGGACAGGAAAGAGCACCCATTTGCTTCAAAAATCTTGTATTCTGTCCACACTTGCTTGGGAAGGTCTGAGATGATAGGGTGGCTGGCAAACTCAGAAAGAAGTGTGTCAAACTCGCTGAGCTTCAGTATTGCGTGTCAGGATAAGATGATGCTCGGAAGAAACACGAGCAGGAGTTTGAATCTTTCTTATCATAGAACTTCTCCCTTTTTTATTTCTCTTCTTTTACCCATCTATTTTTAATGTTCACTTTCCCATATCCATCCTTAAAGAATGACATATGAATGTACAGGGAGTCCATTAAGACCACAGATAGCCTAGGGGCATTGAAACCATTGGAAGAACAGTTGATTGCGGTCAACTTGCAGCAAGTGGCTTTCAGGACAGATGTTGGAGATGGTCCTTTGATTGAAGGATGACACATTCCATCCCTGCTCCAAGCTCCTCACTCCCTTGAAGGAATGGCTGCTAGGACAGAAAACCTTGCTCAAGTAGAACCAACTGGAAAAGACACTGGGCTTCTTTCTCTTTTAAGGTTCTTACAATAACTTCAAAAGACACACATATCAATCATTTGCTTTGGTTCAAGCAGCAGAACTTATTTTGAAGACTTAAACAGGCGACACAAAGTAAGCAGAAATCTGGAGCTTTCAAATGCTACGGCTGAAAAAAGTCAGTCTGGAAACGCCTGTTCTACTCAGCATTTATTTTCATTGCAAGACAGTGGAAATCATATAAATTGTGAATAGGGCAAGTTCTTGTTGCCTAGCAAATGCCCATGTGAGCCTGTCAACTTTTAAGTCTGGATAGAGTAAATCTCCATAGAAAGACAGGGCGATATGGCAGTTATCCAGCAACCAATACTGTAAACTATGGTAGATACAAAGTCTTATATAAATTAATTGCCAGTATAAAAAGAGGCAACCGCTTTAGCTAAGAAGGTACAAAAATGGGTCACTTCCATAAATATAACAAGATGCTAACTGAGGAAATACACAACAGACTGTTTTCCTATATCTTTGAATATGCAAACCAAGACACCTGTGGCACCTCACACAAAAGTAAGAACAAGACGCATGTCCCCGCCCCTTTCCCTCCTCCCCTCCCCCACCTGGGTTTCCCAAACACAGCAAATTCTAGGGTTACAGAGTCCAGGATGCCAAGAAGAAGCAGTAAGACAGCGGAGCTGCGACCTGCTAGACAAAGAAAGAGCCTTATTGACAGTTGTAAAGCATCAGGCGTCAGACAGAAACTTGTCAAAAACAGCTGTTGTTGGGTACTGATTGATAATGTTTTCATTCTGACGGCTGCGACGCCTCAGACAGTCTCGGGGGCTGTGGAGAAGCCCATCACTGGCGCACATGAACACACACAGACAACGGGAAGTCATTTAACAGATGGCAAGGAGCGTTCGGCCACAAGATCCTCAAAAGACAACATTCTGCATTTAATGAACTTGCAGGGAGAGCAAAGCCCGGAAAAAAATCATTCATTTATTTATTTTCATGGAAGATGAGCATGGGAAGATAAAATAAAAACAGGAATTGTGTAACTGCTCATGTGGATTAAAGGTTTGTGCTGCCTGTGGATCATCGTCACACAGTTTTAAAAATATTCAAGGATACTTTAGACAAAATGAATTATCATGGGTCCTTCGCTGGTCCATGCTATATATATATATATATATATATATATATATATATATATATGCTTAAAGAAGTGTGGGGTCTTTTTTATTAAAATCAATTTACAAGATGAAATCACAAATACTGCATTTGAGCACTGTGCAGGGTTCTGAGGACTCTCCTCTGGAGAGTCACAAGGTTTCCTGTCACCCTGTGATAAATATGGCATTACGTCTGTGGCATCTGGGTATCAGTCTATACTACCTAAAAATGACAGACATGTGTTTTTATTGCTTGGGCTTAGGGAGCAGTTTTCTATCATTTGGCCACTTAGTATTTTAATGAGTGGTCAAGCGTCTACAAGATATTCCAAAGGATATTTCATCTATGAACCTGAATATTCATAGATTAATCCTGATTTTAAAAAGGTCAAAGGTGCTAAATCTTACTAAAACTGTACATTTTACTCTAGGCAATTTTATCATTTAAATTAAGTGGAAAAAAATTAGTTTCAGACTGAGTTTATTTATCTGCTGTAGCCCAGCATACTCTAAGGGCACATTGACACCCCTGAAAATAGAGGTTTATAATAAAAGTACTGACAGACCTTTAACAACTCAATGAGCACACTCCCCTAAGTGACATTACCCTTTGATGAATAAATAACGGGGTTCCTTTTTGAGCTTCATCAAACCCATGCCAGCTTAAGTCCTAACCGTGAATTAGACTTTGGCTGCTATGTTTATTATTTGAAAAGCCATTTTCCAGATTTCATTCAAACATTTCTGATTTCTAGGAAAGGCCAATGCTTATGTTGCAGCTTGGTTTTATGCAGACCAATGACGCTAAAAAATATTTGAGAAGTTCAGATTCAAATCAGTGATGCCTGTTCTTGCCTAAATTGGTTCCTACTCCCTTAGCTAGGATGCCCCCCTCCTAAGGCAGGCGACACGGTTGCAGGCAGGATCAAGCAATTCTTCCAGGTCTACTTTCTAGAGTTTTTCAGAGCCAGAGAAGATGATGGGGTGAAGTTTTGGGCTGCCATTTTTCACTCAGCCTACAAAGTCAATATCCTCACACACACAAGAAAATAATATGAAAACCAGATGAGATAAAATAAAATGTAAAAAAACTCCAACCCCTAAGAGATCACGGAAATATCAATGGCGTATACATCGTGTGGAGTCTCAGATCGAATCCTCCGATCCCAAGTCCAGAAAAGTTAATGAAGCCACATGAGCCTTTCTGAGGTCTTCAGAACGGGTCTCATTTCTCTGAGTTCCATCCATGTTAGCACAAAGCAGAGAAAAGATTCTTAGACCAACAGGAAGAAGAGACATGCGGTGAAGATAATTAGTGGTAACCAGAGAATCAATTCTCTCTCAGTAGTGTGTACTTGACGTTAATGCCGATGATAATCCACCTGACTTATCAGAATAGTCACGTTAACAGAGAGATGAAAGTCTGAAATAGCTAGAGGCAAGTAGATACCGAAGCCGGGCCAGTCTCGATACCAACATGGAATCAGGATGGGGAACGAACACGGTGGGTTCAAGGCTTTCCCGGAACTTCTGTGTCAGGTCTCACATTCTCATTGCCTCGTGGTCTTTTTCTTCTAACAAGTTTATGAGCTGGGAGAAGCTGTCCTTCAGTGTGTCCACATCATCCAGAGAGCAGGGCTGTAGAATCCAGCGCTTTCCACGTGCCAGTGGTTCAAGTTCAAAATACTTTTTGATCTGAAGAGAAAAGGAGAGATGTGTTAACAGCTACATCAGAACCTTTTTCCTATCAAGATGCTAAGCGGTGAAAGGGGCGGGGTTGTTGTGTATTAAGTGGAATTTATATGCACTGCCGGGCATGGCTGAGACTCTCAGTCTGTAGCCGGCTTTAAGGGGGTTATATGGTGTAACCTGGTGTAACCTGGTGTGACCTGGTGTAACCTGGTGTAACCTGGTGTAACCGTTTTCTTTAGCTGCTGTGGGTGACCTGCCTGCGAGCCACCATTCCAAACTTTACACTCAACCACATGGGAGTTCTTACGAAGTCTGAGAAAGAATTACAGGTACCATGGTGCAACAATGAGAACACCTCACAGATTCCATTCACTCTAACCACTGCTAGCAACCTAGCGCTTGCCATCTCAAACTGCTGAAAAAGTATGGATCCTATAAACCTCTTTTATTTTATTTTATTTTTTGGATCCTATAAACCTCTTAAGACAGTTGTCTGGAGTAGGAAGCACATAAACAAACAAACAAACAAACAAACAACAGCAACAAACCCCCAAAAAACTAAAACCCGAAATCAAAACAAAACTAATAAAACCTCACTGTCAGGGACCTTGTATTCTCTTACATTTCCCTTGCATTTCTAGTGGACATTTCTGAGGGCGAGGAAGGGATCTTCTGGAAGAAGGCATGGGAGCTACAGGTACAGATGCTCAAGCATACACAGACCCACTTACACAAAGTCATGGGGTTGCACAATTGCACAGCATTTCTCGGGTCTGCTCCCACCTCTTTTGGTCCTGGACTTGCTGGGCATGGAAGATCCAACCCCCGAGTGAATCAGTTTTACACTACCAGGGTTCATAAAAACACTTGTGCTCTGCTCTGAAGGGATAGAGTAAGGTAAGGAGTTCTTTCAGCAACTCACTCATTCACACACAGTAGGCTGAAGTAAAACTTTGTCCTTATCACTAAGCAAGGTTTCTAGAAAACCTCTTACTACTCCCAAATGTTTTGTGCCGCCATCAAAAAGACCAGCCAACTGTTACCAGCAGAAACACCTGTCCAGGCCAGCTCTCAAGAGCAAGGAGATAGATCCAAGACTATAAAGATCTTTGTCCATGGTATTTGTCTTTTGTTTGTTTTTGCTATTTGAAACGGGGTCTCACTATCCCTGACTGGTCTGGAACTCCTGAAACTTGTAGCCAATCCTCCTGCCTCTGACCCAAAAGTACTGGAATTACAGGTGTGTGCCGCCATGTTTGACTAAAAACGACCAAATGTGGTATACTAATTTAGAAATGAAAATAAAGCTGAGGGGTCCATTTAAAAGTTGCACAGAGTCAAGATGGGCGGCGGTGTGGTACACACCTTTAATCTTGGCACTTGGAAGTCTGAAGCAGATGCATCTGCACTGACGCCAGACTGTTCTACACAGTGAGTCTCAGGCCAGCCGGGAAGACACAGTGAGACCCTGGCTCAAAAGGAAAAGCCAACCAAAATAAAACAAAACAAAACAAAACAAAAAAACCCCACAACCTAACCCAACCCAACCCAATCCAACCAAACCAAATCCAACCCAACTCAACTAAACCAAACCAAACCAAACTCAATCCAACTAAACCAAACTAAATCAAACCCAGCCCAACTAAACCAAACTAAACCAAACCAAACCAAACCAAACCAAACCAAACCAAACCAAGCCAAACCAAACCAAACCACACAGGCTAATCCTTACAGCAGAATTCCAGCTAATGTGACGACAATGAAGAGGTTAATGATCTCCACGTAACTGTTCACCTTTCAGATTTCTGACAGACATAAAATCTAGTGAGTTCTAGCTTGTTTATCACACAGGCACACTTGGAAGAGAGCAAAGATGGCTAAAGGAAGGTTTCACTGAATCCTAAAATGAAGGAAACAGAAGCCACGAAGACAGGGTCGTCACCAGACAGAGGAACCCAGTGGCGATAATCTGACAAATACTGCAGAGTAACTTGAGATTTTCGGCACTGTAACCTAAGTGGGCACCTAATTGGGCCACAGTCACCCAGCTGGCATTTGAAGGATTCCATACACTTTACAATATAAGTCTTAAAACAAGATTCAGATCCTTAGATGCTGGCAAACCTCGAGTTTCTCTGCTGCCAGAACACAGCTTTGCACCATTAGAGTTTCGAGTTCTTAACACGATGCCTGAGAGACTATCTAATCCTAAATGCCTTCAGAATAAATTTCAATTTTGTTTTCTTATCCTAACACGACTTCGGGTTATTACAATAACCCAGAGTTACTACAATAAAACTTACTGTCATGTTAGCTTATTATCAGCATGTTTTTATTTTTATGTTGATGATCATTTTAAAGAACAGTGTTCAAGTTTGACTAACACGAATGATGACTTTACATCCGAGTTTCCTTTAGAATGCAAAGAAGTGCCCCCAGGATAGGGGGAATCGCCATTCAAGATTGTTTTCTTATTAAGAGACAAGTTCTAAATATGAACCTAAGTCTTTTGAAACACTTTCCTGCTGCGTACATGTCACGGTCAGTTGGGAAGTGCTACAAGGAGGAGTGACATCAGAACGCAGCTGCCTGGCAACCTGTGGTCATTTAGCTATTTTCGGGATAGTCACAGAGTGGGCATTCGTCGGTAGCCATGTGTCCACCCTAGAGATAGAAAAACAAAGCCACCGAAAGCAGCCACCCTATTTTAGCTCTGCCACCCGAGCCCGTCCTCTTTCAGGCTTGGTGGGTGAGCTCCATGTCCCGATTCCATTATTCACACGTTGAATCCACCACACAGACTTTTTATAACAGAAGGCACGGTGGTTCCGTCGCTGCTAATGGTTGTAGCAGCTGTTAAACTCCTGAGACATCACGCGTCACACTTTCTCAGGGCTGGGCATGACCATCACATTTCCTTCAGTAGTGAAGCCCTAAGACAGCCTTCCTCAGTTCCAGGGATACGAGTTTGAGTGTGAGGATGTGGGCTCGGTGACTTACCCTCACTTCCCTTTAATGTATTTTACTTTCAATTTCTGTGACTAAATGTTTAGAAGGCATGTGCAGCTCCTAACTCGAATCACTGGCCTTTCCTTCTTTAACACCTGCAAACTTCCTCTTACTTATAGTGATAAACTGTCTGCTTCCTGGTTTTGTTATGAAGGCATGTATGGAGTATGTATGTGCCCACGGGTGACCTAGTTTTCTCTCGTATACTTTGGTAAGTCCAGGTGGGGGGTCAGTGGGGGGGGGATGCTAGAGCATGGCTTACTTTGTGTTTTACATGAAATAAATTTAGGTTCTGAGCTTGGCTATTTATAAACAGAGCTCTGACCCACATGAATGTGTGGTTAGACATTAAAGACAGAGTCAGGGAGGAACAGGGTATCATGTGGGACTGACCGTGCCGTCCACCAAACTACGTCATCTCTCATGTTGGAGAATTAAATGCCACAAGCACCCGTTGGTAATTGCGAAAGCTAAAGATGTTATATCCCATCCTCTGATGCCTAAACATCACCCTGGTGGACCTGGCCTGTTGAGAACTGTCTACCTAGCCCCTGTGGTGCCTTTCATAACTGCCTGGGGCCATTGATAGAGGCTGAGGACTTCTTTCTCCAGTACTTCCCCATATCTAGGAGAACCACATGTGTTTCCTTTGTGAAACACTAACAGACTTTGAGCGGCTTTTCTTATGTCTGTGGATGGCTATGATGGCTTGTCGTGGAGGGCCTCAAGCGCTCTATGGAACTCTGGTAATTTAGATCGTACAGGCCGGCTTCCTGAAAAATGTCATTCAGTCACCTGTCATCCCTTGTGCAAGACTGAAGAGGCTTCGTAAAGGCTGCAGAGGTGCGCTGGGACAAGCCACCCATGCAAGCGTGCTGTCTGTGCTGACTGAGGAGGTAGAACAGAGGTCTGTAAAATGGCGGGACAGAATCCCTAGCAGAAGCAGCAACAGCTTGGCCGCAGCTCTGTCTCCCAGCTGGGATTGCAGGCTATCACCCCAGGCCTGGGATTTTAAAGATCATAAACGGCCAGTTAGTAACATGCAGGACTTCTCATTCATCCCTGCTCTGTGACTATACTTCAACCAGAAGCAAGAAAAACAGCTGACTCAAATAGAAGGTGATAGGGTTATTCAGATTAGCTCCTTTGTTATGGGAAACGATTTGATGAGCATTCTATTAGGGGGCTACTAAAGAGCCTTGAGAAATAGGAGTGTATTCTTTCTCATCTCTGAAACCTGGCATGGTAGGTCAGCTGTTAATACTGTTGACAGAATGAAGACCTCAGAACCAGAAAGCCTGGAGAATGAACTACAGCCTGTGCCTGGTGTGGTGGTGCACACCTTTAGTCTTGTCGATCAGGAGGCGGAGGCAGGTGGATCTCTATGAGTTCAAGGCTAGCTTAGTCTACCCTGAGAGTCCTGGCTCACTTATGGGCTACACAGAGAGGCTTTGTCTCAAAAAAAAAAAAAAAAAAAAAAAAAAAACAACCAAACAAAAAAACCAAAAACCAAAAACTGCCGCCGTCGTGGGACTTTGTATATAGATGCGCAGGTTAGTTGGGAACGCAAGCGAGTTAGTGATCGTGATGGAACCCTTTGTTGTTTTCCTATAGCTTTAAACACGTGAACTGATTACCATGGGTGGCTTCTTTTGCTGTTCTAATCTGGAAACAAACTCTGGGCTTACATATGCTAGGAAAGTCCCCCAGCCCTGAGCTGCACTCATCCCTTAACAGTGGTTTCTGAGATAGTTAGGGATATAGGATCTTAATCTCTTTGTTCCATTTTTAAACAGTCCAGAGGACCTGTGTTGACTGCAGTTTTGTCCAGCCTTTCCCACCGCTGCCTAGGAGGAAATGGGAGTTTGTTCATCTCTACTTCAGCCCCTGGCTTTCATCTCTTCATCTGCTGTTATGACAGGGGAAAGAAACCTTTTTTAGTGATACTTGTAAATTTCCTCCTGAGTCACATGTTGGGGGCTGTTGGTACCAGGACTAGCAAGAGCTGACCCTGTGTCTTCTCTTTGCAGCTCTGGGGATGAAGACGTCGAACTACTACGGTAAGTCATGAAATCAGCAACCCTTTGCAGTATTCTTATCCCCCCCACCCCCTCCAAATCTTCAAATGCAACTAACCGGTCTTTTTCTTTTCCTTCCTAGGGTCAGCTGCTAAACTATTACCCATTGAGAAAACACACCGTTGTCTGTGTGCTTGCTAAGGGGTTTATCTAGCTCTGCTGCCTTGATTACAGGAGCTCCTGGCTTAAATTGGTAACCCTCCCCAGAGTCAGAGAGAGCTGTGCCCGTGCGCTCCTGGGTAAGTCTGGAGATAGTGGTGGGACATCATTAAGATTCTTCAGAGTATACTGTTGGCAGCTTGTTCAAAGAAAGGTTGGTCACAGAGAGCTGAACAGCTGTCCTTTGAGTGTACTGCTAGGAGGATCTTGAAATCCTTAGAAAGGCACTACAAAAGTCATTAAGGACATAAATAAACAACACAATCAAAAATCGATACGCAACATTCGCAATGATGCTGCACAGAACGGACACTAACTTCTTATTGAGTACTAACATGGGGCAGAAAGTGACTACTGATGTGTCCCCAATTCAGTGTTGCTATGGGAGTACAAACAGAGAGTGGATGCTTGCTTTCTAGAGGACTGTGGGTAATGTGCTCACAATAGATACAGCATCTTAAGGAAGCTCATATTCAGTGCAGCTGCCTGACCTTGGAAGGAGCACAAGGCAGACAAATGACATAAGGTTATTACCTGTGAGTAAGCCTTGCCTTTGTTATAAGTCTCCTTCCCAAGCCAGTAACCTCTGTTGTGTACAGGATGTTGTTACACGTTACAACAATAATTATATAGAAACCCAGTTCCCATTGCATAGGGAAATTAGCATGCCCCAGAATGGCTCAAGACAATGATCTCAGCTCTTTGTAGTGAGAAGTCAGAGCTGATTGGCATTACCAGATGTGCTTAATCTGCTAATCTAGAAGTAGAGCACAAGCTACCTCTATTTTCTAATATGCCCGAGGGGCTTGTCTTATTAAAAAAAAAAAAACAAAACAAACAAAACCCTGCTTATTAGGTCATCATGCAAGAGGCAAAGGTAGGTAGGTTGCTTCTGGTCTCCTCAGATTGACGGAAGAGACTTAGTGTTCTGGTAGTTGAAGCTCCTCCACTATCCTTGCAGCATCTGACCTCGGCAACCTCCAGAAGAGGACATCCTCTGGAAGAGCAAGGCAGCCATCTCTCCACAAGACTCTTTTTTTTTTTAAAGATTTATTTATTTATTATATGTAAGTACACTGTAGCTGTCTTCAGACACTCCAGAAGAAGGAGTCAGATCTCGTTACAGATGGTTGTGAGCCACCATGTGGTTGCTGGGATTTGAACTCCGGACCTTCGGAAGAGCAATCGGGTGCTCTTACCCACTGAGCCATCTCACCAGCCCCACAAGACTCTTTTTAAGGTCGGGTTTTGCTTGGTAGCTCTGGCTTGCTTAGAACTTGTTGTATAGACCAGGCTGGTTTCAAACTGTAGAGATCCACCTGCTTCTGTCTCCCCAGTGCTGAGAGTAGAAGTGTGGGCCACATGCCTTTCCCCAGCCTAACACCGTTTTACAACATGTCTGGAGTCCTATTATCTCAAGAGGAGACCTTAGAGGTATAGAAAAAAACCACTTCAGATTGGGAGTGGTGGTGGTGGTGGTGGAACCAAAGTCATGATGGCCTTTGTGGGTCATCAGTACCACACCCAGGCACCACGAATTCCTTACAAATAAAATTTTACTGGAAGAGGGCATGCTCGCTCACTTAAATATTATCTATGGCCACTCTTATGCTACAACTGAAAATTTGGGTAATTGCCACGGAGACAGACAGCATGTCACACAGCTAGGAATGTTCACCGTCCACCCTCTGGCTTAGAACCTCCCACTTTGTGTTCTTGGCAACAGGTGGGCACAGGAGCCCGTGTCTGTGCACCAAGCTTCTGGGAGGTTTGATCTGATCCATCAGATCACTTCTGCCTCACTTGGACCCACACGTCACTGGGATGGGTTGTTTTTTTTTTTTAACCTTTTGTGGTCAGTTTAAAATTTTAGTATAAATTCATAAGCCTTTTAAATTCAGGGTAGCCGTAAGACTCTTTAGGTCCACTTATAAAGAAGTATCGTAACATTTTATTAATTCAATACATTTAGTGAATATCCCTTTAAAACATCTAGGATGTGTAGTGGTCAAAATACCCTTAAGTAGTTGAAAACCTTTCAGGTTTTGTTTTGTTTTTCAAATTATTCAATGACTGTCAAATTCTAGAATATTATAAATTGTATAAGTGGACACCTTCTCTAAAGATTCTATTTCCCTTCACTACTTGGTGGAATCTCTTATCCTTTAGCAAACATATTTACATTTGGTTTCACAGATACTTTGTTATCTTTTATTGATGTATACTTTGGCAATTTCTCCTATTTAAAGTGTACAATGCAGTCTCTCTCTCTCACTCACACAGCCGTGACATCACTATCTAGTTCTAGAATATTCCACCTAGAAAAGGAACTCCTTATTAGCAATCACACCTCAGCTCCTGTTTCAGCACGCCCCTGAGAGGTTAGAATTTGCTTTTCCCACTAGAGCTTTGCACATTGTGAGTATTTCACATACACACACACACACACACACACACAAGGCCACACATACTGTGTGACTGACTTCGTGACTGACTTCTTTCAGTGTTTTCCGTCCACACACATCATGTCCTGTGTCCTGCTCTCCTTCTGATGGCTGAATCATATTCCAGGATACAGGCAGGTCTCTCTTCATCGATCCTGTCATTAGCTGACAGACATTTCGGTTAGTTCTACTTTCGAGCTGTTGGGAATGATGTTGACATGAAACTGTCCCAAGTTTTTGTGGAAATACATTTTCCTTTCCCCTATATCCTTTCTGTGAGTAAAACGTATGAGGTTATATGTTCATCTTTGTGGCCAAAAGCTTCTGCCTCTTTTGTGAGGATATGGAGTCTGTGGATTGTTTTCTGTATATGAGATCAGCCTTGCATTCCTGACATAAAATCAACTTGGTCTCACAAATATTCTTTTTTTTTTTTTCATATGTTGCTGGACTTATTTGCTAGTGTTGGGAATTGTGGGATGTGTATGTGCACGCGTGCGTGCACGCACACACCTGTGTACAGGATTGCTGTTCCCCTCCATGTAGGAGGTCAGAGTATGACTTGTGGGAGCTGGCTCTCTCCCATGGTGTCCCAGGGTACCCTAGCTTTCTCTAGTGTTTTCCTCGTCTTTAGTCCGTTTAACTCCGGCTCATTTCTCTCCTTCCCCTCCCATCTGCTTTGACTTTAGATTGCACTTTTCCTTAGATTCTTAAGGCTGAGCCAACTTCTACTTCTTATTAATTTTTTTTATATTTTAATTAGTCCTCTGATAATTTTGTACAAAGTGTTTGATCCTATTTACCTTCCCAGCTCTAACTCCACTCTCCCTTCTTACCCTAGTTTGTCCCTACCCCAATCAAGGTCACTTTGTGCTATTCAAATATTCTTTGATCTGTGGCCTTCCATGGAGTGTGGTCAACTTATCATGGGCTATACTCTTGGAGGAAACTGACCCTCTATCTTTCACTTAAAATGTTATTTTCTTGGATCACACAGTCATATGGTTCTGTTTTAATCTTTTTTGTTGACTGATTTGAGCACATTGAGAGGTTCTATTCTCTTTCCATGTTATTTTTTAAGACCCGTATCTCTTACTAGTATAAAAATAAAATCTAATTAGGCGCATGTATGTCATGCATAAGCTTGGTATTTCTATATTCACTAGCACTAAGGGCATACAATAAGATACAGAAGTCAATGTGTTAAATAATTTGTGTGTTTCAGAGCCCAGGAGCCCTAAGGTTACAGGCTGCAGACAGAGGACCTGCCTTACAGCTTTCTCCTCTGCATATATTTGACCAGCCTCATATTTTAGAGACACTCAACTGCTCTCTTCTAGCACCTGAAGAATTTTGTGTGTTAAAGACCAAGAAGCCCATCCCAGTTGTTCACAACGTGGAACTACACCTTGGTCGAGGAAAGCCAGTGGGCTCAGAGATTCACAAGGCTCGTAGGGTGAGGTGTGGCTAATTGTGGCAGGCTGTGGATGCTCAGGAAGAGCTCTGGGAGCGGCAGGCAGCTATCTGTCACAACCAATGAAGCTCAGATAGAATGGCTGAGGACAGGACTGCAACCTGAAGGAAGAATACGCCCAAGGAACTGCAGAAAAATAATTCGGGTTGACTAATAGGCTCTGAATCCCATGGTCAAGGCCCTTCAGTTCTATGAGTCGTTCTCATTATACCCGGTATAATAAATAATTCCTGTATAAATTAATAACAGAGGACATCAGGCCTTATAGGATAGAATGTCTATATAAGTCTGTGGCAAACTTCATTTTCTAAGATGATAACACAGATTTGGCTAATTCTCCAGTACATTTTTCATATGTGATAGACCTTATGTCCCTTGGGAACACAGACAATGAAAAAAATTGTTTTGTCCTCTCAAACTATATTGCTGCACCCTGAAGGTGCTTCCTTATTTCTTTTAAAAATGGGCATCAAGAGCTGAGCAGCCAAGATGCAGACCACGACTTGTACTTGACCCCCCACATGAAAGTGACAGCAGATGAATATTGAAGAGGAGTTCTCGCTCTAATTAATCAAGGCTTCACGCAGAAGGCTGATCTCATACACAGTTTCAAAACTGCAGGTCTAATTGGTTTAAACTCTATTACACAGATGCCCACAGGCAGCTGCAGCGAGTTGTTTTGCAAACAGAAAAGTAAACAACCTATCATGGAAAAGAGAACCACTCCCAAAAAAAAAATCTATGACCAATAGGACACTCGTGTCCTGAGCTATTCCTTTAATCCGTGTCCAAAGAAAGAATCCAATTCTTATCTCAGCATGGAAAGCACCAACACAGGCTACAGGGGGAGGCAGCCTTGTAGTGCGCTTGTCTTTGCATGCAGGTGCGGGCAGCCCTTTCAATAACGATCTATAACACCATTAATTACAGAGGCAGCCAGGCTCAGCCCCACATCGTTTTCTTCTGGTCTCTCCCTCCTGCCTGTGATCCCTCTATTTCGTGCCCTTGCAGAAGGGCACTCACTCTTGGTACCAAACACTTTTTGGGATATTATAAACACGAGTCTTTCTCATTTGGGATACGTTTCCATTATAACAGACCCAGGGCAGCAGGTACTGTTGTTAAGTATCTCTGAAGAACTTTTTCCTGGCAGCACAGCATGTCGGGTTAAGAGTCTCACCTGTATGTATGAGAGCTCGTCAAGTACGTAGGAGACAGGAAGGGGGTTAATGAGAGAGAGCCCCAAACACATATCAGAGACAACCAATTAGCTTGTCTGAAACACTGCCTTGTAAAGCTATCAGTAACTTATAAAATGGTCTGCTACACACGAGCAAAATGTTGCTTAAACGACTTGCTTAACTAGATGCAGTCACCGTGAAATTGATTCTTTTAAGTTTTTTTTTTTTTTTAACTTAATAGCCATTAACTGTGCATATTGAAATGGCTGGCTGGCTGGCTGGCTGGCTGGCTAACCTGGTATTATAAAATGCAGGCTAAAGAGATATGAGTTTTATATTTTATCAAGTTAAAGGGGCTGGGGGTGGGGACTTGGAAAAAGCAAGACAACTCATCAGTTACGCAGAGCCACGTCTGCTCAGTGGCTGGGATGGGTCAACATTATGTCCCGTTAGCTGTGCAGAAAGCTTTACTTGGGTTGGCAGATGTGTTCCTAAGGCGTTGCAGTTCTGAGTCTATGTTTTGTGTTGCAGAAAACACTTCTTGCCCACCATAACCTTTGCTTGTGTCAAACGGCATGAGAGGAAGGAGAAGGAATCATAGTATTTTTCAGATCCACCCTTTGTCACAGAGAACAACACATTTGTTCTCCCAAAGATTTATTTTTCCAAGACTCTCTGTGTAATTTGATGTTAGCTGACTGGTGAATGGCAATTCCTGGACCTATTTCTTATTTTGATCTTCCTTAAAAGTCGATTGCATACCATAACAGATTTCTGGCTATGCCTCATATTCAGCTTGCTAGATTACAGAGCTCTACACTACAAACCAGTTGCTCTCGGACAACCCGAAGAATAGGCTTTGACTGTTTTGGGTCTATTTTCTCTGCTTATCTAAATTTGCCAGCCCTAATGTGGTTCACTGGACCCCGCTCAGCTCCCCAAACACAGAGGATTCTCTGACTCAGCAACATATAAGGCAACAGACATAGTTAATCTACAGGGACAGAATTATGACACACACCCAAAATTTCTCAAAAAACAGTGGCTTCTTATTTCAACTTTATCTGGTTTGCATAATGGACAAGGTGCCCAGTTAGGTGCTGGGCATGAGAAAGTAGCAGCAATAGCGAGTCCAACATGGTCACCATTGGCCTGTGGTGCTGTGGCAGCACTCTGGCTTCACAGGACAATACTCAGATGTTGAGGCCGATGCAAATTCTTGGGCCTTAAGCGGGAGACAAATATGGCAAGCCACGAGCTGCTCGGCTGCCAGCAGATGGTGCCAATGGCACCGTCCAGATCCAGCAGTATTCCAGGGGTATTCCTGTCAGCAGTTTGTCATCTGGCAACATCAAGGAGCCACAATGGAAAGAAACACTGGGAGGAACTGTTGCATAGGAAGGCATGGCAAATCAGGGTCGGGGTGGAGGCAGGAGGTTTGCCAACTTCTGAGCAACACATGTGACCGAGGAGCCCAGGTAACACAGGTTTCTGAAACCAAGGGGCCATGTTGTCAGCCATGAGGACAGAATTTCTTTCCCTGCTGGAAACTCAGTCAGGAGCCTTGTATTCTGACAGCTTACAAAAAAATATGACCTTAGAAGGAGGCTTGCAAGTAGCACGGGCAAGAAAAGCTAAGTGATATACCATCCTGATGAATTTTAGCCCAAACCCTGCACAGGATCAGTTGAACTTAGTTTAAAGTCCGTGAAAGCCAAGTCTGGAGATCAACACGACAAACATAAAGAGTACACCAGCGAGGAAGGTACAAAAAGTCTCGGACTATATGTCCCACAGAACTGTTCGTGTGGCCTGGGGTCCTCGTCATCTCACAGTGAGTTGAAGCCACTAATTATCAATCATGGAAAGAGGAGCAGTCACAGTTCTCAGGGGGTGCCCAGTAATATCTAGGGATGGTAGTGTCTGCCATGATGTGGGGGAAAGGTTATGGGGGAGAGGATTCTAGTGGGTCCAGACCAGTGTTATTGCTACAAATTCCACAGGGAGATCACCCCTTCCCCTCAATAAAGAACACTCCAGCCCTCAAAACCAAAACAATGCTAAGGCTGAGAGATCATTAGTCAAAACTCGAAGAACAAAGGCCATGGGAGCAATTCAGGTCTTGGTGGAGTGGCAGGAACCATCAGGATCTTCGCTGAAGTGGGGATTAAGGATCTGTACTGGAAGAGGAGACAGCGGGGAGCAAGGAGTAGAGCCATCAGTGGTTCCCACCCTCCGGCCCCTTTTGTTCAAAGTGAATAATCAACGTATATCAGGAGAGCCAAATCAAACCAGATGGTAACTCCTACAACAAGAAAACGGCTACCATCTACCACACAGTCACTGCTTCCAGTTAGGGGGCAGAAGAAATGACTTTGAACAAGTCTTACATAGAAATGGAAGGGACTGGTAGATACTGCATAGGTCAAGTCAGATGACTTGAAAGAAAAGAAGGCTGTGCAGCACTGACAACAGCCACGTGACTAATTTAATAAGAGAGGGACGGCGAAATACAAAGCCATCGCAGGTAAGGACAACGTTTGGTTAATTTAAAAACAATACACAGTTAGAATAAAGGCTTCGTTGATTAGCTTCCTCTTAATCATCTAGGGTTAGCTGAGTCTCCATTGTCCCAGTACAAGACGATGCTTGAAGCCTCCCACACAATGGGCTTTGACAGGCCATGCAAAATCATGGCAGATGCTCACGACTGGCAGACTGTTTTTCTACCATGTCTGCTCCCCAAGTTGCTTCATGATTCTCACGGCAATCATACTTGCTCTTATCATTAAGTAGCTTAATTAATGTGATGCCAACAGATGAAATATGAACTCGAGAAGATAATGTCTATTTCTATGAAAAATCAAATGGAAGGTATTCAAAGAACGTAACGAAGCCAACGCATTAAAAACAAACTACTATTGAATTAGACTTCAGAAAGACATTTTCCAAAACTGATAAAGGACTGGAAGAGAAGAATGCTTTAAGTATGTTTATCTCTTGGTTTTATTTTAAAGGAACAGGAAGCCCAACACGAGAGGAGAATGGCCACGTTCTATACAGTATTAGAAACAGAACACAAAGCTCACATCTGTGGTCAAACACTGAAGAAAACCCAGTATGAAAACAGTAGTGTTATGTGTATGTTTAAGCTAAAAATAACGTCCTATTTTAACTAATTCTTTTCTTTTTCTATTTTCTCCAATGCTGGAGAAGGAACCCAGGGCGTTCCTGATTGAACTTAGGGCACCATACTCTCAGTTGCACCCACACTTGATGAACTGTTCAGCTATCAGTTGAGAGGAGGCCAGTGGGCTGCCGTGTGCTCACAGCTCAGGACTGCCAAGTACACTTCTCCTTGTGTCTGAATCAAAAGCTTTCTCGGAGGGGAAGTCATTAACACTCGCGGCAGTCTGATGTTCAGGGTGCTATACGAAAACATGTCCACTGTCAGAATCAATACTCGTGTCTGTCACCTCAAATCCTTTGGTGGAGGGAAGTCTAAGGACATGGAATTAAGACACACACACACACACACATACACACACACACAACCAGTCCCACAGATGAATACTGCTTTAGTAAAGGTTTAATTATCCTGAATGAATCTGAAATAGTGTTTTCTTTTCTTTCTTTTGTTTTTGAGACAGGGTTTCTCTGTGTAACCCTGGTTGTCCTGGAACGTACTCTGTAGACCAAGCTGACCCGGAACTCACAGAGATCTGTTTGCCTTTGCCTCTTGAGTGCTGGGATTAAAGCTGTGTACCACTACTGCCTGGCCTTGAAATGGGACTTTCTAACTAGAACTTATGCTTGTTTTGGGGGGCCGAGGAACAGAAAGAGAACCATAAAGACCACATATCAATGAGGAAAACTGCTGTGTGTGTGTGTGTGTGTGTGTGTGTGTGTGTGTGTGTGTGTATGTATGTTTTAAACCAATGGCTTGCATCAGCATCTTCCACACTTAGAATTCTTTAGGTAACGGGATTTCAGTGCTTTCTATTATTTCAAAATGACTACATTTCCTTAAAAGCTTCTCATATTGACATTTCCATTTGCAGAGTGATGATTCTATGATATGGCTTGAAAATTTAACCCGTTAGATGCCAGTACAAGAAAATGCCTGTTTGTACATAGTATCAGTTTTTAAAAGTGCACGCATGGTGGGCACCAATATGATGGAAACATACGTTAAGGCAAAGAGGTACATCATGCGATGTGCTCACAGATGTTATCTTCGAAGGAGGAGTTATCTGAAAGCTTGTCTTTATCCCGTTTAAGCATAAAGGACTTGGGATTTTCGAAACAGATTTGCAAACTCTGGGTGTCCACTTTTAATCTATCCTTTCACGTAAAAAGAGAGAAAAAAAAGTGGCTCTGGAGAAATCTGTATTTGAGAAATGCATTCTTTCTTATTTGACTCGCAGCTTTTCATCCAGACCGACAACACCCATAAGTTGCACGTTTCTTAGCAGTTAAATGAAAAAAGGGTTTTCATCAAACATCTGGGAAATCTGAAATCTCTTGCAGCTGCTGGAATACTTGTATCTGACTTCTTATACGTTGCCACAGATGGCCGGCTTGCAGCAACCTGGCCACAGGCTGCGCTGCTCTCTGGTGCCCTTCAGCTGGGAACTGAGAGTCCCAGGAAGTGAACAGTAAGAGAAAGCATCATGCTTTAGGCTTGCTTGGTCAGGACAGGGCTAATGACCTGGCAATCCTCAGGACACTTCCCACCCAGCCCAAGGGAAGCAAAGGCTATGGCCAATGAAGCAGAAGAGACTGAGTAGTTCTGCACAGAGGTGGAAAGAGACTGGAGCTGAGACAGCTCTTTGCACTCTAACAAATTAAGTTACTAAGGCAAGGAATTATTTCAAGCACCAAAAGACACAACTTATTACCTAGCACTTATGAAAGACGTGAAAAGCGGTTGTCTAAATGAGCAAAATTTCTTTGCAGGCAAGACAATGGGAAGGAAGGGGTTGTTTCTGCTTCCCGTGGTTTTTATGAAGCCTTACAAATGAGACACACAGTCCAGGTTAAAGAAACGCATTTGTGCTGCATCATGGATGCTTAAAAATAGTCCAATATCTGCACAAAGCATAGAAGAGCTCTCTGGAAGAACCACGAACCCCTTGCACACCCAATATTCCCCCTCTCTGTTTCTTCCCATCTGCCAGCTGGGTTTCATTTTAAGAATTTCACACTGAATATAAAGTGCTATTTTGACCATGTGGCTCCAGAAATGTGAATTTATAGTCTATTCAGCTTGCACGGAAGTGATTGACAGAGAAAGGATTAACCAACTGGATGTCAGGATGCAGTGATTTTCCAGGTTACCGTACTCACTTACACTGAGGCTAGCAAGAAGGATGGCTTCCCAGCAGGGGAGTCGCTTCTTACTCAACTACTGAGTGACCACTATGCCTTGGAACTCTTTTCTCTGTGTTGGTACACACCACATTCATCTATTTTCACATCTGTGAAATGGGAATACGAAAGTCTTTCTTAGACATCCCTTGCAGCAAGGCTCCTTTGCTTACAGACTGGATCTAGAATTATCGGTCTCATAGTTTAAGAACAAAGTCATTAAAAGGTATGCATGGGTGTGTATACCTTCCTGCATGTGTATCTGGCTTTTGGGGGCTGGGGGTAGGGAGAAGACTGAAGAGAATGGCCACGGAGAAAAGGACAGACAGACAGACCTAATATTTCCTTACTGTAATCTTAGTCTTTGGGTTAATGATATCTCATAAACACGGAAAATGTTCTCTGCACACAGTATTCCAGAGATATCTGGGAAGGTTGGAACATCTAGAAATATCTCAAATATCATTGCCATGGAAGCTCTTTCACAGAAGGCAGCCCTCCCCACTTTCTTTAAAAGTTACCCATCTTGCTTTAGACTTCTCGATACCCACAGGAGATATCACCACAGACAAGATGACTACTCTGTTTGTGAGTACCGTGGGAAAAGGGATGCGACCATTGACTTCTGAGAAAGGTAGGCAGCACTGATTCTCAACCTGTGGGTCCCAACCCCTTTGAGAGTCAAACCACCCTTTCACAGGGGTCCCATATCAGATATACAGCATATCAGATATTACATTATCATATATAATAGTAGCAAAATTATAGCTATGAAGCAGCAATTAAAATAGTTCTATGGTTGGGGGGGGGGGGTCACCACAACATGAAGAACTGTATTAGAGGGTCATAGCACTAGGAAGGCTGAGAACCACTGGTACAGAGGATGAATCACACTTGATACTGGAGCCAGGCTCCAAACTAATAAACTTCTCTACACTTGTATTAGACGCGCAAATTTGAAATAGGAAGAAACATGACATCATCAGAAAATGTCCACTTCTCATATCCTATGAAGTCTGGCCAGGTTCAGGACTTGGAGGGCTCTGGATGCAGGTGGGTCTTTGAGTTTTATGATATTCTGAAGTGCAAACTACATAAGCCCTCCCTTCTGTCATGTCAAAATAAACACGCATGCTACAATCCGCTGTAATAAGGGGGACTTTCTCCTCCTTGCCACTAAATGTA
Organism: Mus caroli; assembly: GCF_978045245.1. NCBI lineage: Eukaryota > Metazoa > Chordata > Mammalia > Rodentia > Muridae > Mus > Mus caroli. The sequence goes on from NW_028227270.1 coordinate 7,285,963, forward strand.
AATATGGCTTTGATCAAGAACTCACTAACCTTATACCTGTGAGTCTGGCATATTCTGTGAACAGTTAGAGAAGCCGGGCGAGCAGAGCAAAGTGCAGAGGTTACCGCATCAAACTCATAACTTTGGGTCGCAACTTTGCAGAGCAAATAGAGAGAGGATATTATGAACATTTCTTTATATGCTTCTAGACTACTGGACTTGAGACATGTGCCCATACTTCTTATACCTCAAAAAACATACTGAAGTAAAAATATATTTTCAAATATACCAAAGAGTAGGAAGGGGATTAAAGGGAAAAAAAAAAAGCACCCCACAGGCAGACATACCCGATGCTCACCCACAGCACAGCAGAAAGATGAGTAAATGCATGCTGTCCCCAATGGGAAAGCAATAGCCGATAGCTCTCCATAACGGTATCTACTCGTGACAGAAACCTCTGTGGATGATTTTAAATCATCTTAGTTAAGAAACATGGGCTTTTATCTTGTATAAACATTTTGGGAATTTAAATTTTAGGGCAACCAAGAGTATTTAAAGCACAAGAGCGTGCCCATTTCTGGAAGGTGGGAGACCTTTCAGGCAACTCCAAATCCCTCAGGATTCTTCAGTCCTCAAGCAGGAAGTGAAACCTCTGATCTCTCAGACTGCCTTTTGCAAGGAGGGAGGTTGAGAGAAGATCACTCAAAGGGATCGTTCTTTACAGGGTGTTGCATGGTCTTCTTATGACGTCAGGTTCAGCCTGCCGTAGGCTACACAGTCACTTTACTCCATTGGCATTTTAACGCTAGGATCTTAATGAATTCTCTTCAGTTCAGAGTGACACCACTATGAGTTCCCACCAGAAATACATACACGTTGCAGTTGCCGTGCGTTCCCATCACTATCTAGAGTCAGGCTTTTAAACCCCTACCCACTCTAATACATAGTGTGCGGTGGTATGAGCTTGCATTTCTCTGATGACGACTGACAGCGAGCATCCTCTCGTTTGCTTATTGGCCAAGTGATACCACACCATGCCTACTGATTTCAGTGATGTTCAGTTTGTCGAATTTCTCCCCACTATGGCTTACGTTTGATATCGAGTCTAACAATAATATTTTGTGCCTAACTAACAAATGACCCCAAACTACACTGAATGTGGGATTTTGTCATTAGATTACTCAGTATCTCCCATGAGGATAAAAACTGAGAATTGTGCTTTTATTTTCTTTTGAAGACAAATCTACCCTCTTTTCCTATAAAGAGAAGAACACCGGAGATCATGATTCTTTGGCTTTTTTATTTCCCCCAGATTCAGGGCACTAAACTCAACTGGAGTAGCGATGGACCTTCCAGAGTCGGTGTATTTATAATCTCTTTCCTGGGCTAGGAATATGGGTCCATGGGAAAGCAGAGCCTAGGAAGCCGGGCCCCTAGGTTTAGTGTCCAGTAAAACACACACAAACACATGAGGGGGGGGGTGATGTGTCATGTCCTGATCTTTTGTTTTGATTTTTGGTCACTATTTTCTTATGAAGTCATTTGCATGTCTTTGTAGGAAAAAGCAGTGGGCCAGGCAGACATGAGCAGGGCAGCATCTCTGCCTGGGGTCGAGCACTAGTACGTGGTCATAGCTTTGCTGGCCATAACCACGTAACAGAGCACACCAAGCCCTCCTCCCCACCCCCACCCACCGGCCGAGGCTTGTCTTAAGATAGCCCTACTATTTTAGAGCCTTAGAAGTGTTTGACAACATTCTCACTGTGGAGTATAGGTTCTAGTCTTAACAGAGGCATTTCAATGTAAGAAACTCAATTGAAATGTATTTTAAGAATAGGTGCTTACATATCACAGAAAGGAAGAATGGATCTTAGAGCAAAGCCCTTTTAGCAAGTCCAGCAGGCTGATCAATTGCCTTGCTATTTGAAGCGAATGATGCTTGGGGTGGCTTTGCGTCAGATGTGAGTCTTCTCTTCTGTGGATCAGTTTGCACTTCCTCCTTAGAGTTGTAGGGAAATGGTATTTTAACTGAACTACCCAGTTCTATCTTCTACAGATCAGAGGCCACTGGGCATGTTAATTAACACCACACAGTCAACTCTAGCGACACTCCAAAATCACCTTCCAAGATGGTGAAGGAAGTCTAAAGGTAGCAACACTGGAGCCCAGTTAGCTCTAGGACTCTGACTAAACTCAATGAGAGAACTAGTGTTTGCCTTTATTCCCTTTCTGCCTTCCTTTCTAAGAAGTCTATCGGGAAATGTCTCAAGCCTAAACGCCAGTGCTATATATTAAGACTTAAAACAATATACGCATGCATAGATCCTCACGAAGATCCATTCATGAAGAGGATGCTACTCTCATTTCAAAAGGACTCCGAGGCCTAGCGAGGTTAAAGACTCTATCAAAATTATAAAAGCAAGAGGTGAGATCTGGTGAGCGCATAGTCAGTCTGCATGGGACATGCTAATAGTCCCAACAACAAAGCAGTGGGTCTCAGTCAAAGAGCAATGATTACACACAGCAAAAGAGAGCCCATCTCATCGTACCAACCTGTAAGACTAGCATTTGAGAGGCAGAGGCAGAAAGGGGTGGCTTTCAAAGCAAGCCTCAACGAGCTTAGGGCTAGCCTACGCTATATGAAGCTCTGTCTCTAAAAGCAGAAAATGAAACGACGGCACACAACTTCAGGTGGAAGGAGACCTACCTTCCATGTCCAAAACACAAACCAACCCAGGTCAGCAAGCCGTCTCTGAGAGCATGCCACAAAAGCTGTTGTACCTTGGGGCCTCTTCATTACAATCAGTGAGGCAACCCCTTTCCCACAGGGCAACACTAGACACTCTAGGACCTAAGTCCTGTGACATGGTCTGGGTTCATTGGTGGCTGCCCATAAATGACTTGAGTCGCCAAGAGGCCAGAAATCGTTCGAAGGTTGTGGACCTCTGGGTGACTTGGATTTAATGCTAGATACCCTCCAGAAAGCTTACAACACAGCAGGGAGGAAAGCCGAATAAATCCAAATCCCTGGCCCTTACGTTTTAGTGGTGAAAGACAGACTACACACACAGGAAAACTCCAGTAAAAAAACCGTCTGGTATGTTAATCAATGATGGAAAGGACTTGAAAGATGAGCCACAGGTCTATACTATACAACAGGGTGGCCATCTTTCACGAAGTTCTTGCGCTTCTAATGTTCCAGCCATGTGGAGTACAGTCAATCCCTCAAATCTGACTGTTTTCATCAACCCTGTGTCCTCTGTTTTAGGGCCCTCTCCCTGACTGCCCGTGGGTGGCAGTCCACTGTCATTGTTAACTGGATCAGAGGTCAAGTCATCTATACTCAATTCCTGCTTCACCACTTACTAGATGCTGGGTACGTTCCTTAACTGCTCTAAGCCTTTGGTTCTAAGTTAGGGCATAATAATAATTATTATAATATCTAAAAATAAAAGAATAATACCTACTTTCCAGAGTTCATCTGCAGGTATATAAAGTGCTTAGACAAGTGCTGGCACCTTCCCCATTCTCCATCAATGCTACTAGAAACAGTCTTGCTAAAGACCCAACTCCAATGGCATCTCTTATGCTCTAACCACTACAGATGAAGAGGTCTCCTTCTCTAGTTCTTCATGGCAACCATTGATACGACACACACACACACACACAATGTCTCGACACCAGTGAGTGGCCAGGTCACGGGAATGAGGATGCACTCTACAGTGTTTAGAGCAATCATGAAATCTATCAACATCACTGATTGTCAACATTCCCTGGAGGGAAGCTTCCAATAGATGCAAAAAAAAAAAAAAAAAAAAAAGAAAGAAAGACAGACAGAGACTCTGACCTCCCATGATTGGCAATCTAACTTGGGAAGCAAGCACTAAGGAAAACACCTCTAAGCCCAAAAGCTTCTGTCCTACCACTCAGGGGCCCAGGAGCCCAGAGTACTTGTTCTTCTCCCCAGTATGCCAGGATTAATTTTTGTGCCTCAGTTGCTACTTACCCAACAGGCCCATGCGGGAACCTCTTTCTGCCCCCTTTCTTTGATGTCCCTTGCCTCAAGCACAGATGGCTTACTCAGCCAGTGTCTACACCTCCTTTGATTCTTTTTCCATCCCCCTACTGGGACATGCACTTTCCAGAATGAAGGCAGATTTTGGGTCTCAGAGAGATTTCACAAACCATGCCCGCTCACTCTCTTGGCTCACCCCACATCTGGAGCAGGGCCCCTGTGGACCAGATGCGCAGTGAGGGCTCACTGAACCAGCTACTAAGGAAGAAGAGGCAAGGATTGTAATCCTCTCTTCTCTGTCTTTCCCTTGCTCTTTGGACAAAGATGGTAGAGCACAGAAGTAGTCACACCAAGCTACAGCAAGGCAAGGTATCCTTACAAACAGGCAGGACATCTCTCTTTCTATTTATTCAGTCTGCTGAGATCCTCACTACGTACCAGGCCCTGTGCTCTGGGCAGACAACCAGGCTTGAAAGGACGTATGGGCTGCCAGGGCACAGGATGAAAACTCTGGGAAGGTGGGCTGCATGTGTATGGGAAGGATCAGGTTTGGTTCCAGGGTGTGGGATTTCTAGTGCATGCAAGAGTTAATACGATTCATAGACTATGAGGACATAATAGAAAAAGGACCTAGAAAACTATAGCCTAACATGTATTATTAAACAGTTTTAACAATATCTACATTGTTCTAGGAAAATCTGTTCCTTCTAAAAGCTTGTATTTTTATGACCCAACCAGTAAGAGATTTCTATCCTAGCTGCTCCTGTCGACTTACGGCAGTTGTAACAAACATCAATAATTGGAAGAAATGTAAAATGTCACTATCATACTTGCTTCTCTATTCTCTTAAGACACTGGCCTGTGAGGAGCCTCTCATCTGGGACAACAGGGGACACATTCTTTGAGTTTCTTGGTGCACTGAGGAAGAAAATTCAAACACTTTGTTCTCAAGTTGGCTTTTGACTTGCTGGCTGACTTTGTGCGTTCACCCATTGCTTCCCAATTTGGCTTCTATTCTAAAGTAGAAGTTCTAAAACTCATAAAACGCTCAGAACAGATTTAATTAAGAGAATATTTTAAAACCAAACCTGGCTGTATCTACAGGAAGAACGAAAATGTGGAACACAGAGAGAAATGGAAAAATGAGGCCCCAGAACATAGAGTATTAATTTTTTTTGGAAAGTATTAACTAGGATGGGGGAAGCTACACACCTTTTAAGGTATTGGTTCTAAGCCTGGCCTGCAAATACAGGCCTAACCTAGGATTCTTCAAAATAAAGGTAGAGATTCTTTTTTTGTTTGTTTTGTTTTTGTTCTTTCGAGACAGGGTTTCTCTGTATAGCCCTGGCTGTCCTGGAACTCACTCTGTAGACCAGGCTGGCCTCGAACTCAGAAATCCGCCTGCCTCTGCCTTCCCAGTGCTGGGATTAAAGGCGTGTGCCACCACGCCTGGCTAAGGTAGAGATTCCTGTTTGGAATAGGGAAAAGGCTTAGGCAACAGAGAACCTAAATATTTGCACTCAAAGGTTCTTAACATCCCAAGGAGGCACAAAGCATTATAGAGGGAGGACTGGCAAGTCACCCTGGAAACTCTTCAAGTATACCACAGTTGATCCTTGGTCTCAGCAGCCTGATATGCGTATGGGAGATGTGGCCTCCCTCTCACACAAACCAGTGACGTTCAGTCATCACACTGCTCTATAGGAGACAGCCTCTGGGGGGAAGGGAGGCTTGGCATGGGGGAGACATAGAGGTTCCGTTTGCCTCAGATTCAATCTCTAAGGGAAGACAACTATTTTCATTTTCTCTTCTTTCTGGGGAACAAAAGCACCGGAGAGGAAATCCTGTCCCTTCGGACAAGCTTCAGCCATTTGCTCTCAAGAAGGCCCCGAAAGTAAGGAGATAAGGGAAGCAGGCCTCTGGAAGTGCCCGACAAAAGCCTTTTAGGTCTGACTGTAGCAACTTATTTGAGAGCTGCAACTTATTAAGCGTGTCTCTGATATCACTTCAGATATGAAGATTAGTGGAACATGCTGATACACTGAAATCATCAAAAAGTTCTCTTAGGAATTCCGACACAGAAGACTTAATGGAGAATGACTCCATCGGCTCGAGCCTGTAAGGGGGAGAGATAAGGTGTGCATGCTTTGAAGACAAGGGCTCCATTCTTCAGAGATGGGAGTCCCGACTCAGACACCGCCAATATGCACTAAGAGCCTACACTGACTTTGTGGCATTGGCTACACACATGAAGTCTAATACTTATGTCCCAGAGCATAGTAACACTATAGACTCCACGTCACTGCCATTCCAGGGGCTGACGTCAAGGAACAGAACTCTTTTAAAAAAGGCCACCAGTTTATTTCCTTCCATCTCTTTTTGCTCCAGCAGGGCAGCGCTGTGCCAGAGTCTGGCTTGAGAAGAACAGCTATGACGAAGCTTCCTTGACGCTCAGAAGTGGATGCACTCTTTCTCAGCCCTGTCTCCAGAAGGATGGAACACTGTTCGGGTCCCTCACTTGTCGAACTCCTCTGCCAGAGGAGAGAAGGGGGCCCGTCTTGCTCCATCTTTTATGAGTGCGCCTTCAAAAACCGGAAGCCACATTCCTCAAAACACTCTGGGTAAACAGACGTGAGGTAGCACCGTGCTGAGACACGCTGCAGATCCTGAGCTATCAATCTTGAACGGAGACTGCAAAGATACTCTCCCATTACCCATTCTTAGAAATCACGTGGCTTATGCCATGAGACCATATGGCCAAGGCATAGCTGAGACTTCAGCTTGTACCACTGCCAAGAAAGCTAGACACCAAGTGCCTAACTACTAATGAATCTGAGACTAATGCAGAGACGCCTCCAAGGATAGGGAATTAAAGAGACCTCCATCAGAACAGGTAGATGCTGTAAAGGATACCTGGCAGGGAGTGTTTGAAAGTATTTACAGAAATGTGCAAACGACTATGGTGTTGATTGGGGGTGGGGGGGGGGGGGCGAGACATGGGAAGGTGATGTCTCTAAAATGTATCAGAATTTCTGCAATTCACATTGAGGATGATAACAAGGCTTTTGAAGCAGAAGCAGGCCAGAACACTCGTGAATGCTAAGCCCCAGGGATCTGGCTATACAGAAACAGCAGCAGAAGACACTGGCATCTGGCAAGTGTCATCCAGGAGCTGACTTACTGGAGAGAATATTAGGGACCCAAGCCAGATGAGATTTTTTTTTTAAATATATTTTTAATTTGAGGAGCCGGTTAGAGCCTCTGCATTCAAGTAGAGGAGTTGTAATTTGGTGATGCAGACAGTAAACAAACAAACAAACAAACAAAAAAAAAGCATGCCTTTTGAAGGTCCATTAGACTTTAAAAGTATCAAGACAAAATCGATTCTCTAATTACGCAGTGACATTTGCACAAGTGGATGTACAATTAAGTGGCTTTCTAAGATCTGAACTTCCATTGGGCTTTTTATTTCGTGTCGTGTCTGTCCTCGCTCGGGGAGGAGAACGTCACGGACCCATCTTAGAAGCAGCAGGTGTGGACGAACAGCTCCTTGGCAACTGTATGGGCCACGATACAGCCCTCGCCACACCTCCGGATGGAGGCTTTTGTTACAGATCACTGTCAGTCTCTGTGCAGACAGGAACCATATTGCCAAAATCAGCAGTCGCACAGCTTTCTTTAACAACTTCAAGTACCACACTGTAAGTCTCAGAGGTGTGTGCCAAAGGTGTTATCCAATAAACTTCGTAGTAAATAGCAGAAGCCCTCCCAGTCGGATCTGCCGGGCTTGGAAGGAAATAGGGAGCCACTGTAATGAATGTGGTGTTGTCTGTAAAACCTTACGTATGTGCAGTCCTATGCACAAATGTGAGAGCAGCTAGTCCTCCTGAGAAATTATCTGTTTTCTGCCAAGGCATCTAGTACCCCAACAGGGTGCAGAGCAGCCGAGTCCCCTTACTTTTTCATGGAGAACAGAAAACAAAGTAAAATTAGCACTTTCTACCCTGATATGGGGCAGGGGGCGGGGGCGGGGGTGGGGTGGGGGTGGGGGTGAAACAATGCAGGAAAAGAAGAGAAGGAAAGATGAGAGCAGTGGCCTGTGTGTGCGCTTTAAACAAATAGCTATGGTTCTCAGATCAAAGATGATGCAGGCCTGGTATATTGTCGTCCAATAGCAACAGGGGATGAAGGGAGCTGATGTCGATCCAAGGAACCGTGGCTTCTGGAGTCCACTGGTCAATGCAGGCTCAGTCATTTGGACAGTGACTGGTCTCTGGGTTACCACTTCTGTTGTTCCACATCTTGGTTCAACCAGGAAAGATCTACCATCTTTTTATTTTCTGACCATGGAGTTGTGAACAAGTTGGCCAACGCTTCATTCCCTAAATCTTTTCTTTGTTTGTTTTTTTGTTTTTTTGTTTTTGAGACAGGGTTTCTCTGTGTAGCCCTGGCTGTTCTGGAACTCACTTTGTAGACCAGGCTGGCCTCGAACTCAGAAATCCACCTGCCTCTGCCTCCCAGAGTGCTGGGATTAAAGGCGTGCGCCACCATGCCCAGCTCCCTAAATCTTTTAAAAACTGGGAAATGCAAGTCCAATGGGCCTCTCTTTCCATTGATGGCCGACTAGGCCATCTTTCGATACATATGCCGCTAGAGACAAGAGCTCCGGGGTTCTGGTTAGTACATCATGTTGTTCCAACAATAGGGTTGCAGATCCCTTTAGCTCCTTGGTTACTTTCTCTAGCTTCTCCATTGGGAGCCCTGTGATACATCCAATAGCTGACTGTGAACATCCACTCCTGTGTTTGCTAGGCCCCGGCATCGTCTCACAAGAGACAGCTATATTTGGGTCCTTTCAGCAAAATCTTGCTAGTGTATGCAATGGTGTCAGCGTTTAGAAGCTGATTATGGGATGGATCCCTGGATACGGCAGTCTCTAAATGGTCCATCCTTTCATCACAGCTACGAACTTTGTCTCTGTAACTCCTTCCCTGGGTGTTTTGTTCCCAATTCTAAGAAGGTGCACAGTGTCCACACTTTGGTCTTCATTCTTCTTGAGTTTCATGCGTTTATCAAATTGTATCTTATATCTTGGGTATCCTAAGTTTTGCGCTAATATCCACTTATCAGTGAATACATATTGTGTGAGTTCTTTTGTGATTGTGTTACTTCACTCAAGATGATGCCCTCCAGGTCCATCCATTTGGCTAGGAATTTCATAAATTCATTCTTTTTAATAGCTGAGTAGTACTCCATTGTGTAAATGTACCATAATTTCTGTATCCATTCCTCTGTTGAGGGACATCTGGGTTCTTTCCAGCTTCTGGCTATTATAAATAGGGCTGCTATGAACATAGTGGAGCATGTGTCCTTTTTACCGGTTGGGACATCTTCTGGATATATGCCCAGGAGAGGTATTGCTGGATTCTCCGGTAGTACTATGTCCAATTTTCTGAGGAACCGCCAGACTGATTTCCAGAGTGGTTGTACAAGCCCATTGGACTTGCAAACTTTATATGCCCCAATATAGGGGAATGCCAGGGCCAAAAGAATGGGAATGGGTGGGTAGGGAAGTGGGGGGCGCTATGGGGGACTTTTGGGACAGCATTGGAAATGTAATTGAGGAAAATATGTAATAAAAATATTAAAAATTAAAAAAAAAACTGGGAAATGATAACTGTCTTCGAAGATGTTCGGAATAAATACTACAGGGTCTTAGGTCCACGGAGTGTCCTGAGTTGGTGCTCAAATATGACTACTGTTATTAATGGAATTGAAGTGTACAGCTTTCTTTCTTTCTTTGTTGTTTTTAAATCGCTGGGATTTGAATGTGTGACTTATAACAGAGATCACTTTTTTTTTTCTTTCTGTTTTGAGCTTTCTCGGCTTGTTTTTTTTTTTTTTCTTCCTTATACAGTTTGTTGTTGTTGTTTCGGTTGTTAAAGACAAAGTCTTTATGAGAAGGCGTAGCCTTCCTCCCTGCAACTAATTTTAAAATTTTTGGAGGGTCAGATCGGTGGCTATCATATTCAAATTATTATTTTTTTTATTTTGTAAAATAGCCCAACATTAGAACACCTCCTCCCCATGCGTACAAGGTATGGATGCAGTCATGGGTTAGAAGAAGGCTTCTCACAGGATTGGTATGTTAGTGTTGGCTCCAAATTTGTCTTTTGCTTAGTTTTCTCTCACGATTTATGTTTTTACTGTTTTGTGCAGAAATAGCTGCCCTAGGGCTAGAGAGACGACTCAGTGGTTAAGAACACAGGCTGGTTTTACAGAGGACTGGGATTCAGTTCCCAACACCCACAAGCAGGCTGACAACTTTGTTACTCCAGTTCCAGGTGATCCTATGCCCTCTTCTGGCGTCTATGGGTACTGCACACATGAAAACCACTTACCTAAAACAAAATTAAATAAATTCCATGAAAAGATGAGTTGAGGTTTTTGTGATCTGACTTGCTGTGTGAATGGCCAGCAATGCTGTAGTTGTTTAAGAGGGCGTCTGAAAGTTGTTTAAAAAAAAATAAAAACAAAAATAAAGCAAACAAACAGATCGATTTAATTCCTTTGTGCCAGGTCCTGGGCAGGTGTCTTTGATGACTGTGGCAGAATCTACACGAGCGCACCATCTGAGCCTTCCCCCTGCAGCACAAAGCGCATCATTGCACCTCACAGCTTGTGTGTCTGTGGTTGGGTCTGGCTAGGTCCTCAATCTTGGGGATGGGGTACAAATAATGAAAAGCGCCATCTCTTGCTTGGGGTTCTCCATGAAATAGCCCCAGGTTGGGGGCGTGCTCATTGTGCCTTTCAAGAATAGCTGAACAAAGCAGGCCCTACGGCTCCAGAGAGCGTGCAGTAAGATAGAAAATATCAGGATCTTGGGATAGCAAGTGCCCTCCACTCTCATACTAGACTGTGTGGTGACACAGTGGAAAGCCACAGAGATGGTGGACTGAATGGTAACTCCTGTGACCCCCAGCCAATACAGGCATGCAGAGCTTTCCCTACCACCCTGGTTAGACAATGCATCACCACCTACATCCAGCTCACACCACAATGAACGCTCACACAGAGAGAAGCCGTTCATCCAGAGCCAGACAGGATATGGTGCCTCTCTCTACCCAGTCCTACCGGAAACCATATTCTTCCTCAGAGGAGCTTGCTAACAGCTATTAGCCTGTGTGAGTGCAAAGTCCCATGATGGGTATCCCCACCTTTCCTCTTGAGCCTGTATTCCAGGAGCAAGTTATACTCACAGGGTATCTATATAACTAAATGTCTACATAACAAGATACAATCAAGGCTACCTCAGGTTGAGTTTTGTATGCAAGTTCATTCAGAGAGTGATATGCTGCTTATAAAACATTAAAATGGGCCCTTTAATGTCAGCATGAGTGACCTAAGGGTGGGAGTCCTCAAAACCAAAGGGTCACATCACACCGCTTTTTAATCTTTTAGCTATTCAAACCTCTACTTTAAAATAAAATTCTAACGTTCTTCTAGAATCCAGCTGTATGGACAGAGAGCTATGGGAATTTATTGGGTAAGTTTAAAGCCTGGTAGGACCACCAATTCCTCCTGCTCAGGTAAGTATTTCTTATGGCTGGCTTGCTGGGTACTGACCGATCCAGCCAGCCACTCTGAACGCAAGAAGCCTTATCCGATGAGTCTCTGGACTGTGTGTCTTGCATGCTTCCCTCCAAATTTCCGGTTCTTTCCTCCTTACGTCTGAAGCCCATGCACAGTGCTGCAAGGTCAGTCAACAACCCCTGTGCCTGCAGATGTTCAACAAGAACAGGGCGCAGTCTGAGGCTGTCCTCTAGAACCAGGAGAAAGGAAGCCGGTATGGCATCCACAGGATTCCTGTTGTGTCTTAACTCACTGAGTCCTTGAACGCCTTTAAGAAAAGACGGCAGTGACTCTAATAGCTTTAAGGAAGCGCTCTTGTAGAAATCTGATGTGCGGATGAGACACATGGGACAGTGAAGCAGGGGTTACAGCACTGGCCCTAGCCAGGCAGAATGGAGGCTGGTAGAAGACCTACTCTATGGCTCTAGACATTTCCAACAGCTAAGAGTTCTCCCTTGGGTTGTGGGATTCTAACAGGTCTTGGGGGACGTCGTGTGAAGTCACTACAAGGTGGACCTCAAGGGGATGGACCAACAGCTCAATATTCAATACAGAAGGACAGAATCCTGTCTTGACCCGTGGCGGGTGAATGAAAGTCAGATTTCCTACCATCGCAGGATGAGGTCAGCCACTTTGCTAACTTGGCGGACATCTGCACTACGCAGATTCCAAACCAGAGAACACAGGAGAAAACAAACAGAAAAGTGGGCGTTCTCTTGGGGAGAACGTTCACTTTCCTTACTGAGCGCTCCACGTGGACAGCACCCAGTAAAGGTCGGAGATGCACTGACTGGCCTTCACCGAATGTCCAGAGGACACGGAGACTGGTCTGCGAAATTATAAAGAAAAGATACCTGACTTAAATGAAACTTGCCGTTCATTTGATGACTGATATAGAAGGCTGCCGTACAGCAATAAACGGTACCATAAGTATTAACTACATCCTAATGAATTCTCACGGGGAGACAGGAACTGAAGGCTGAGCATGTTTGAGACAGGCAGGCCTCTCTTTATCAGTGCAGCGCTGGTCTTTGTTAATTCCGTTGGTGAGGTCGGACTGAATATGACTCACAGAGCTCAAAGAAATCACCCCCCACCTCCCACCTCCCATGTCAGAAGATAGGGATCCACCAATCTCAACTTGAAACAAGTTTGTGTTTGTGATTGGATTTTGAAGATCATAAAACTTTACATCTGTATAAAATAGAACGCAGCTGCATCTGAAGGGCTGGGCGTGCCCTGCCCCAAGCCTTGTCAAAGGCTACCTCTGAGTGCTACAGATCAATTATCATGGTGGAAGCTGTCAAATACGTGATGCTTTCTGGAGAAAGGCAACTCATTTTATAGGAACCTCCAAAGAGAAGGACTTGGAGGTTCAATTTTTCTGCCATATTGTTAGTCAAAACAGAAAATCTGTATAATGGATAAAACAACAACAGCAACACAAACACAAGCAACAAACACCAACTCGGGCTGTAATTTGCTAATAGGTTTTCTTTTCTTTTTTTGAGGTGTGATTGTTTCTCAGGCCAAGTGAGTGCTGCTAAATTAAAAAGTTAAAAGACACGGAGACACTTTCCACCCAGAATTTCAGACCTTAGCTGAAAAGGGCTGAGTGAGAGATTACCTGCAGAAGGCAAAACAGTGGCGACAGATGAGACATTGCTGTGAGTTCTTTTCCTGGTGTTAGGTTATGACTTTCAGGAAAAGGGGGTAATAAAAGCGTCGGGAGAATGGTATTTGTCGGATGCTGTGTCAGATTTCGCAAAGCCCAGACGCACCTTGAGCAACAGCTGGGGAGGGGCGCGGGCCTCGTCATCTGGAAAGCTGCTGTGGTGTTCCTTAGCATCCTCAGACAGCATTTGCTTGGTATTTATCTCTTACTTTTATTAGCTTAATTTTTTTTTTAAAGCAGATTGTCGAACACACGACATTATGGGAGATAGTCACAATCCGGCTGATTACTCCCCGTGTCTTTCTTAGTGTTACTTTAATGATTCTCAAACAGCATCTTCAAACTGTTTACAGGAGCTGAAAGGAAGACTCATTCCAAAGAACTGATATGGAAAAGATATTCTCAAGCCAGAAGGGGACTTAACTCACAAACCATCTCTCTCAGGCCTCTCACCTCTCAGGCAGCTCCGGAGAGCGCAGAGCCAGATGGGTAAAGTGAGGAAAACCAGGGCCAGCTGTGGCTGCTCACGCTATGAGCTTGGTTCCTAACACTTAGTCTCCCTGCTTTTTTACGCACGGTCTTTTCCACAAGGATGCTCTTTTTTGGATCCTATTCAGAGTTCCTCCCTCCAACCTCGCCTTTGCCGTCCCCACCTCGACACAGCAACCAGGCTGTTTTGGACATGGTGTCGTGCCACGTCCTGGAGCCTGGGGACCAGCTCGCCTTGTCACGTGGAGAAGCTTTCAGGACGGTGCACAGCCACCTTCAGGATACTTCTTTCCCTCTCCCCTTCCTGGTACTCACCCTCCTACTTTAGCTTCTTTTAAGATGGACCCATGTCAAAAGTTCCCAGGAAGAAGAAAAAAAATTGTTTCTAAAAAAAAAAAAAATCCCTACAATATTAAACAGAACCAGAACACAGCCTGCCTGAAAGCATTGACCCTACGGTATAAAGTAATTGTTCCTACCTTGAGTTAACTATGATCTTAAAAAAAAAAAAGTCTCATTGCCTCTGTAACCCCAACACCTTGCATTTCCTTTGCTGTCACTGTGGGAAGCCCCTAGGACATAAGTTCATTCCTAGGTGATGGATGGCACTAAGCTTAGTCACTAGACTTACAACTAGTGCTGCCCTCAACCCCGGCCCACCCCTTTCCTCTTAGATTGCAATGAGTGAACTAATGAAGCCCAAACACCACAGGGAGTTGGCTTCCGACATGTCTCTAATTCCTTCCGACATGACTCTAACTCCTTTTCCATTGATATCTTCATTCGCTCTAAGTCTCTCAAGAATGGAGACTTGACCTTCCTCTATTGCCTGTCTAACCTTCTGCTGTCTACACCTCCTTCCTATTCAAAGCTTGGCCTTGCCAAATTACAAATGAGATTTAGACAGACAGACAGACAGACAGACATGAACACACGGTGCATGGGCTCTGTCTGTCTGTCTCCCCTCTGCTACAGACAATTTTCTGCACATGTTTATTCATTTGGCCATTACCTCTGTTCAAGGACCTGTACTAGGCTCTGGCTCTCTCTGGACATGGCTGCCACTGTCACCATATGGTTTTCTAGGTCCTTATTCTCTCTCTCTCTCTCTCTCTCTCTCTCTCTCTCTCTCTCTCTCTCTCTCTCTCTCTCTCTTGTTTCAATCCAGCAAATTCCCACGAATGCTGCTCGCAGATCTATGTGCGGGGACTATGCTGTGCTTGCTGAAATACAGAATAGACAAGAAGCTTACTCCGTCGTGGTGGATGTGCTTGGAAGCACAAGTGTCAAGTTACACAACCCAGAGGATCTAGAAACAAGGAAGATAAGGTGAAGCTATCATCATCAAGAGTAACAAAATCACAGGACTTGAATGAGCGATGGGACAACTCAGAGGTCCTCACATCTTAACCGTCTACATCTGAACTCTAGCTTTGTCCCTTTGCTAATCACATCACCTTGGCACTTCACCACCCGGAGCTTCAGTGGCTACCATGTGGTCCAGGTAGAGAAGCCACATGCGCAGCCCTTGGCTAGGAGCTTGTTGTGCAGAGACATAATGCCATGCCTATAAACATTGTGATTTTCCTCTAGTCTCACTCTCGGGACAGGGACAGGCTGCTGGTGGATCATGTTCCTGGGAACTTCATGGAGGACACAGGCTTTGAGATCATCAGCCTTTGGTTAAGTTATTAGATAAGAAGAGAACATTGATGGCTTATAGTTTCTTAGCTGGTTCCAATACTGAGAGGATGGTAGTTTGAGTTGAAAACTTGGGTTGAATTTATTTAATTGCAAAGTTAACATAAGCCCACGGGTAGGAAGCCTGTGTTGCTCTTCTGGCTGAGATCCTCCTACAGGGAGCCTTCAGCTGTTCACTCCTAGTTTTTGATCCTTGCGAGAAGTGTGAATAAATAAAGGTTCAGACCCGGCAGACGACTTCAGGTTAAAGAGAGGAGAGACTTTGCCAAATACCCTTTGTAAGTGGGAGGCATAAATTCAGAGGGAACCTTGAAGGCTTTTTACAAACAAATGGAGCCAGTCCCCGTAAGTTATATAAATTACCAGTGATGCTATTCATGGACTCTCTGGCCCCTCATCCTCTCTCCCTCGCTGCCTCCCTCCCAGTTTTCTTCCTTCTAGCAGATTTATAGTGTAAGCGTGAGAGAGAGACCACCAGGCCCTTGTTATTCCAGGCAGTGGCTGCCTGGTGACTGGATCTAGGAGGAAATGATGTAGTCTTAGCAGAGTTCACCAGAGATCCTGGCACTCTCTTCCATCCCTGCCACATGTCTATCCGGAGTAAGACCCATGACTTGCATTGATGCCTGCTTCCCATTCAGAATGAAGTAATTTCTACTGGTACAACAGTGTCATCTGAACACCCAGGAGAGCTTAGATGGCCACTCAAAGTCTAATGATTTGGCCAGTTTATAGAGGTCCACATATTCAGACTTTTGCAAAAACTACTTGTAGTTTTGTTCCTGAAAATGGAAATAAATACAAAGGGGGGGGGGCGAGAAAAAAAAATCAGAAAAGATCATCTTCAAAGTTTTCATGAACTCAAAAGGAAACAGTTCCAAAGGTCTCAGTTATCAGAACCATCTAACTCTTTGGTTAGATAAGCATTCCAGATAAGGGAGAAGTTCAAACGTTTCGAATACATAAAAGCATGCAGATTGGTTAGATAGAAGCCGAGGACAGAGGAAGGAGGGATAACTATTTCCCCTCAGTGGGAATATTGGTTTTTTTTTTTTTTTTTTTTTTTCCGAGACAGGGTTTCTCTGTATAGCCCTGGCTGTCCTGGAACTCACTCTGTAGACCAGGCTGGCCTCGAACTCAGAAATCCACCTGCCTCTGCCTCCCAAGTGTTGGGATTAAAGGTGTGTGCCACCACCACCCAGCAAGTGGGAATATTGTAAAGCTCAAGGCCTTGCCCTGAGAATCAAGAATTGCATACCCGACTGGTGGTGGGAGCCACCTAAGGAAAGCACAACCCGAACCTTTACAGAGAAGTCAAGACAGCTTTAAGTGCCCTTACCACTCAAAGGCTGCTACAGAAAGCAGAATACCATCAGCCAGAACATTGCTTGTCCACTCTCCAGATATACTAGGCAGTAGTAACTACAAATATTCATAGCAATCAGAAATGGGTTTCCACTAAAGCAAAACAACAAACACACAACCAACAATAAAACCACCATTACCACCACCACCACCACCACCACCACCACCACCACCGCAGCCGCTGCTGCCGCCGCCGCCAAAACCCACCTCTTCTTCCATGGAGTAATAGCAATTCACTTTTAGTTCCTTTAAAGACAATCTTCTTATCTGATGGCAGTGTTCAAAGACATGGAACTTGCAGGGGGGTGTGATGGGTAGATCATATTATAAGTAGATCCCAACACACATGTGTAAGTTGATCCTCTCCCCACTCACACACACACAGTCAAAGTGAGGCAGAACATACAAATGGAATACACAAATGGAGGTCTATACTCTAATGTGGAAAAGGAAAACAAACAAGCCATAGGAATCTAAGAGTTTAGTCATGTTGCTAACCTGAAGCACTCTTTTTTTTTTCACAATCCATTCCAGGCTAAGCTAGTCCATTTATTGAAGATCCATTTTATATACTAACAGGGAGTCAAATAATTCACATGGGGTTTTATGTTAAGGCCCAATGATATTAGATCCCTTGAGCCACCAGCAGAAGATGAAGAAGGAAGAGGAGGAGGAGAAAGAGGAGGAGGAAGAGGAGCATTGTTCAAATTAAAGACACATTATTTGCTCTACACTCAAAGTGGACAGAAGGCCTTGGCTTTAGAATCAGAGTTAACTAGAGGCTAAGTCAAGAAAGAACACATATAAGGCTGTTGAGTATCCCAGGAGAATACTTCAGTAGTCAGTGACTACAGGTGGTGAGTACAGAAGACACTCCCTTGGGCAGGGCAACCTGGGAACACCACTGTTTACTTTCAATTATCCACCGTGATCTGGATGCTGAGTCAAGGGGTTTTACAAAAGACAAGCTGTCAACTAGCCTAGTACATGAAGCCGTCTGCATGATGGCTTAAGGGAATGCCATGTGGGTTAGCAGTTTAACACAGTGGCGGGACTGTACCCCAGAAAGATTCATGATAGATAACAAATGCGATGCCAGCAAGGGAGAGATGGGAAAGACAGAAGCATGGCATGATTTTTACTCACAACACATCTTCAAATTTAATCCTTAGGAATACGTATACAGTCCCAATTTAATTTGATTTACTAGAAGATACATATTAATATACAACGCATGTGTTATTCATATATACCATCAATGTCATGCTTCATTATTTCAAAGTTTAGGGGAAATTTTCCCAAATGCAATTTTTCCTCTAACTATAATATACTCTGTCACATCCCCAGGAGGCGAGCTGTACTTATACATTCGTTTGTTATTTTCCAGTAAGTATCCTCCAAACCAGCTTGTAGGCTAGGGAAGTAGGTTCCTGTCGTGTCTTTCTTCCCTATTTCCTCTGTACATGGGCTTTCGCTAAGTCAAACCTACATCACGTATGACTTCAGGGTACCACTGAGGCTTATCATTTTATATAGTGCAGGATTTCTGGGAATCGGTGCCCACGTTGGTGAACGTTGAATTTTGATGTTTGTGTTCACTGGGAAAATCAGAGAGGTAGTCTTTATACCTTCATGCTGTCCCATTACAACAACAAACCAACAAACGCCAACAGAACTATGATTATTCTCCAATGAATCAAAACAGCAAACACAGGGAAATTCTGCCTTGTAAAGGAGTCCTGGGATAAAGAATGCAGAAAACATGTGTTTTTTGCTAAGGGTAAGAGGAGGCAGTAGAAAACTAAACTTAAAATGCTTTGGATATGAACTCCCCCATGGGAGTATAAACTGAGCGGAACTAAGCAACACCCACAAGCCCTTGACTGCCAACAGCTCCCCTCTGCTTAGAAGAACTTTGCCAATGGCTTTTGCCTCTGGCACAAAGACCAGTAACAAGATGGACCTAGTATTTCCAGGCCTAAGCTTTCTAAATGACAAGCAAGGAGAGAAAAAAAAAAAAAAAAAAAAAAAAAAAAAAAAAAAAAAGCCCTGGTAAGTGGATCGCCATGTGGGTTGAGGTACAGATTTATGCCAGTGAAACGATGTTACAAAATTATAAACGTTCTAGAAGACGCTGTGCCTTCATCAAAAAGTACTGGCCAAATTTGGAAACAGAAAGTGGGATCCACCGGTATTTGTGGTCTTTTATCACTCCCTGCTGAGCTAGTTACAGGTAATGTTGAGCAGTGTCAGCGTTAAGTCCGTGAAGCCCCCAGGTGCAGAGCCAACCACCTGGGATGGTGGCTGCATAGAGACATCAGATCCCCTGAGACTGGGTTCCGGGTGGTTGGGAGCTGCCAGGTGGTGCCAGAGATTGGATTTGGGTCCTTAGCAAGAGCCCTCAAAAAAAATGAAAAAAAAAAAAAAACTGTTATGTAATTAGCTCTGAGTATCTCTAAGATAACTGTTTATATCTACCTATTTGTAGAGAACACATATTTTTGGCGTGGTATACATGGTTATGTGTATGTGCACATATATAATGGATGCCCATGTGCGCGTGGAGGTCACAAGTCAGCATTGTGAGCTTTTCCCCGGCTGTTCTTTTGAGACAGGTGTCTCACTGAACCTGGCACTTGCTGTTTTGCTTAGGCTAGCTGGCTAGCCAGGTCCAGGGTTCCAACTTCCTCTGAGTCTTTAGTGTTGGAGTTACGGGTGTGCACTGCCTCCCTGGCTGGCATGTGGGTGCTAGGGGTTGAACTTAGCTCCTTGTGCTCGAGCAGACGTCAATTTACCAACTGAGCCATCTCATTAGACTCTGAGAAGAGAGGGCTTTCCTTGATCCGTAGAGATTAAGTGAGGACATTCCAAAGTACCGGGGTGCTTACTTCCGTGCCCGTCATATTTAAAGGTCCCTTGGACCGAGAGTCTGTGCTTTCTTGTAAGTTGCTTGGTTCAGCGGTAGAGTATGAGGGCTGATATAGCGTGTTTTTACAATAACGTGATCTGTAAGGTGTTTCCAAATTCTGCCTTAGCCAGAATGCCCAGAGGCTAAATTTGAATTCTGAATATTCCCAAGATTATAAAAATGAGCGCTGTGTAAGCAGAATCCCTTAAGCTCCAACCCGAAATCAGTCCAGATTAGTAAGAAAGACGTTGGCTTTCTTTTACTCTGACAATTTCTATGAAGAGGGGGTTATCAGGACTTCACCAGGGGCCCCGCCCGCATAAATGTTCAAACACTGGGAGCCGCTTAGAAAAGACTTGATAAATGATCAGCTGATTGAGGGAAACTCTTCCCCCTGGAGTGAGCCTTATTTAACCCTTTATTTGTTGTTACAGAGCATAGTATGACAAGCGGCCTTTTGGATTCCCACTGTACTGGATACATCCAAGGAAGATACGAGATAAGCCACAGAATTCCTAGATACTGGGGAACAGCCGTAGAGTCTGAGAGTTGTTACTGTCATCTCGTGAGAAATTCTGAGAATGTGAAAATGCCTGTCCACAGACAAGCAGTCTCTTAGTGCTTCACTGAAATTCCAGAGAGGACAGCATATAAATTGAGGGGGAAAAAAAAAAAAAAAAAAAAAAAAGAAGAAGAAGAAGAAAGAAAAAGAAGCCTGGCCACCCAGAGCTCTTCAACAAACTTAACAGGTGGCCAAAGACAGGAGGTTTAAATAAATGTACATTCAATGCTCACCACCTGACACGTATATTTCTCCCTACAGATTGTAGGAAGAGCAGTTCTTAGAGAGGGAGGCCTGAAGGGTGTTATTACCCATTCTCCATCTATTAGCAGAATACTGCAGTAGACCGAGGACGTTCGCAAGATAAAGGCGTCATTCTCTCTCAAGTTTCTGGATGCCTGCCCAAACCACAGCCATATTTTCATATTTGTCAGCTCAAAGAGCCTCTTTTATAATAGCAAATAAAAATTAAGTGTTCGCATCGGGCTTCAAAGCAAAAATTCTTTTGGCGGCAACGTAGAAAGCCTACTATTCGCCTTTCTTTAAGGAGCTTTCGCTGCCTCGGATGCGACATGCAAACTGGTCGCATCCCAGAGCTAAAGTGTACTGGGACAATGACCGCTGTGATTGGACTTTTAAAAAATTAGGCTACTTATACGAAGAAGAGCTTTCCCATGGGTGAATTCATAGCCCTCTCTTAGAGGTAACAGTTTTCAGCATTGTCTTTAATAAAAGACACAGAATTCCAGAGTGACAGACACGAGAGGTAAAGACAATTAAGAGCCCCCCTTACTGGATTCAGCAGATTAAAGAAGTAAATCATTGATAAACACATATGACAATGTCTACTAAACCATCCAAGTCCACTGGGCGTTACTCCGTTTGCAGTAAGCACACTTACTTCCCGACCCTTTCCTACGTACTGAAGGCACTGTTTCGTCTTTACACGCACCCTATTCAGAAACAGCGATGGCTAATGAGCAGATACATGCTTGTTCAGGTTGGTATTCCCATCTCCCCAAAGCAACAGCAACAAAAACTGAAAAATCCTACACAATCTCAGCCATTTCTTCATAGACGTAAAGAGGAGAGAATAACAAGGGGGAGGGGGGAACCCCTAAGAAATCAGTTATGAAGAATTAACCTTCTACACGAGAGGGATACGTAGACCCCCCATACAACAATTTTATTTTATAAGTGTTCATATTAAGTATCTTTTTTTTTAGAAACAATGTTCACAGCTAAACAGGCAAGGCCAAGCCTCCATTTGCTCCCTTGCTCCTGTCAGTGCCCTCGACACCCTCTCTCTGTGTGTATGTGTGTGTGTGTTGCACCTGCAATATTGAGCACATCTGTCTTCAACTTCTTGATGACGTAGACATCATCCCTACATCACGTGTCAGAGAGAGGCTTAGGAACCTGCCCACAATTCCCACTGCTCACAAGCAGCAGAGAGTTAAGTTCAGACGTGTCTGATTCTGATACCTGGGTGTGTAATGACTACAGTGGTGTCCCGCTTAGACAATCTGAGTGTGGGGGGCGTGTCCCGCTTAGACAATCTGAGTGTGGGGGGCAGATGCAAGGAACTGAAGCAATGTGGGTTTCAATAATACCAGAGCTACCTGAATAAGTCTTGTGTTGTTACCTTAAAAAAAAAAAGAAAAGAAAAGAAAAAAAGTAACGCCCATGTTTCAGGGTCCTTGTGGGCATTAGAGGGAGTGTCTCTGCTACTGTTAACATTGTTACCACTGCAGTCGCTACAACTAGTGTAGAGTTCTGAAACTACCGTGAGCCTGGCAACCTGCTTCTCACTTTATTGGTGCACGCCACTTATGAAGCAGGGGCATCTCTGTTCCGATAGACAAGGGAAGGCTCAGATCAGAACTCCGGCCTACTGCATCCTTGCTCAGTGCTGTGGGTGCCGACCTATGCTACCTACCTCTCATTTGTTTTACTTGAAAAAAAAAAGACCAAACTCATCCCAAGTCTAGCTAATCAAATCCAAACCAAATAAGGAAAGAAAATGTTCCTCCTTTGCAGGGAACCATAAAATAGGAATGCAGAAAACACATGCTTTTGGAAGGAAGTCAACAGAAAAACTCAATACTCTTTGGGTACAAATTCCCCCAAGGGAACACAGACCTGATGGAATTGAAGGAAACACCCACTGGGTAGAGAGCCCGGCCAAGGGCTCTCCTTCCCCAAGGCTCCGTGTCAATGGCTTGCATCTCTGGCACTGTGATCAGCTACAAAATGGGCCTCTCATAGATCCTAACTGACAAATTAAGTATCTTGAGAGATAAAAGGCTATTGGGGACTAAGTATAGCACATGTATGCGGGGGGGGGGGGAAGAGAGAGCGAGAGTGAGAGCGAGAGAGAGAGAGAGAGAGAGAGAGAGAGAGAGAGAGAGAGAGAGAGAGAAAGCACCTGATGTGATTTTCAGCATTTCTATACCACTCCCTGATTTGGTTTCTATGATAACTCTTAGGTTAGTAGTTTAAACAATATTTGAAACATTTAAGGCCAAATATTCCTGTGAGTGGGTACAAATTTAAATTAACAAACCACCCACCCACCCACCCAAACAAACAAACAAACAAAAACTAAGCAAAAAAGCAAAATAGGCCACAGCTATGTCATCAGGACAGGCTACAGAACGGGGAGGTAAGCATAAGGGTGGTGGGGTGGTGTTGTGAAGGGAACCTTCTAGCCCCAACAGTGCATCTGTCACTAAGCAGGTCACAGCATCCACACCATTCTCGAATAAACAGCGACTATGGAATTCATACCCAGAGCAGGACAATGCGTTCCCAGAAACAGTGGCCGTGATCAGAGATGTATCTAATACTAACATATCGACAAGATTGTCTCTGTGACCTAGAGGATTGTATAATAAAAACCCTTAAATAAGATGGCATTTGGATTTTAG
Organism: Mus caroli; assembly: GCF_978045245.1. Lineage (NCBI taxonomy): Eukaryota > Metazoa > Chordata > Mammalia > Rodentia > Muridae > Mus > Mus caroli. The sequence goes on from NW_028227270.1 coordinate 7,309,219, forward strand.
GAGAACCTACTAAGTATTCAGAAAAGCCTCTGAACATGCACAGTGACTTTCTTTTCTTTTTTAAAGGACATAAAGGTGGCTCGTCGCCATTTCTCCTAGGTTACTGTACGAATAGCTGTGACATCAGGACTAGCTTACTGCACACGGGAACTACAGTCCTGTATACTAACTTAAGGTCTTCCCTGCCACACACATGAGTGATTGTCTGATATCAGTCGTGTGTGTACAGAATGAAGAAAGCATGTTTTAAAAACAGGCTGCACGTACCCTCCTGTCGGTAACCTTTCTACAAGTTTCACCCAGTAATCTATTGCCCGGGTGTTCCAACGCTCTCAGAAGTCAGAGCTGACTCTTTACCCGGCACCAGGATGTGTGGCACTCACCGTTTGGTAGTTTAAGTATGCCGTTCTCAGTTTACCAGTCCTGCCTTCATGGCTAACCAGGGTGAATGACCTAGAATTCCTTTTCTCTGGTTATGCGGATCTCACTTCACCATGCAGACTTCTTAGCACAGTCACACAGCGTTGACTGTTCTCGGTTGCGATTTCCTCTGCGCCCGACAGCGGGAAGACAACAGATATTCTAAGGCTGCTTTGGAGATGCACAGGCAAGTGAAGTCTTAGTGCTCTCCTCCATTTGTAATGGGAAAGCACTTCCAATACTTAGAATGTACACTCTGTTTAATGATCATGCCATACAGCTGACTTAGTCTCACGTGCCTTAAAAAGTTATTTTTTTATTTTATAGGTATGGATGTTTTGCCTCCGTGTTTGTTTGAGCACCATGTGCATGCGGTGTTTGTGGAGCCCAGAAAGGGAGTTGGATCTCCAGGAACTAGAGTTACAGACAACTGAAGGGCACCGTGTGGGTGCTGAGTAGAACTTACACCCTCCGCAAGAGAAGGAAGGGATCTGAACTGCTGAGCTATCTCAAATCCCTCATGACGTTTCCACGGTCTCAACGTTGTATAAAAGCAAACTGTTTTCATAAAAGTTGTTTAAGGATTATATTTAAAAAATTGGTATTTAAAGCTCTTCAGTTAGCAGATTAATTATGAGGGCTTCCTTATTATTATTTTATAATAACGAATCGTTTTTTAAAAAGATTTTATTACATGTGTGTGTGTGTGTGTGTGTGTGTGTGTGTGCTGTGCACAGGCATACAAGTGTGAGCAGAGGTTTAAGAAAGCCATTGGGTTCTCTAGAGCTGGCGTCATCAGTGGTTGTGAGTCACCTAACATACTGACTATGCTGGGCTCTGGTGATCTGAAAGGTTACCAACTGTTATTAACCACACTGAGAAGTCTCTGTAGTCCCTTGAAACACTTTTTATTTTAAAATTTTACATAATATCTATGTTTTTTCACAACCTTACTCTCAAACCAAAATAGTAGTTATTCTTCTACTTCTCTTCTTCTACTTCTGCATGAGTGAGTCTCTTAAAAAATATTTAAAATATGAAGAGAGTTATTATACATCACTAAGCTATGGCCAAATTCACCAAAAAACGTGCCCACAATCCCTCAAAGCATGACTATGTACATGTACAGAAAACACGTGAAGACCTACTGTTCTTGGGAAGAACAGACCTGAGCAGATAATAACTGAATCTCCACATCTGAGGTAGATTTTCATTTTATAGGAGGTCAGGTAAGTTCATGCAGAAAAAAAAAAAACCAAAAACCACAGAATGGGCCTGTCATTAAAAGTAAATGAAGCAAGGATTATTGGGTTTAAATTGTTTTCTTTAGAGACAAAATGCTTTTCAAGGGCTTTTGCCAAGTCCATGGTGATAAGTGATGCCCATGCCTGGTTTTGCAAAGGATTGCAATTCTCTTCGGCAGCTCCACAGCCCAGCCACGCTGGCAGGGTGGATTCAACTTGGAGCCATTCTCTAGCACAGGGACCCATAGAGTGTCTTCCAGTGAACTTCCCTGTTTGAACTACTAGATAAAAAACAAGCAAGATGTACCTTCCTGATGGGGAACCAGACAAATGGCCTAGATACAGGGCATAGGCTAAGGGCCATAATATTTACTCTCTATTTTCCTGTTTTCTCCTCTCCTGTCCTCCCTAAGTCCTTTCCATCTCACAAGCTCTTTCTCTCCCACCTCAGGTTGCAAACCACTCAGCATACGGGTCATGCCCTCTCCTCTAACTCCCTCTATACCCACCCTCTTCTGTAGTTTCTATGTTTTCTGATATCAATAGCTCCTCCACTAGTGGCAGGATTTCACGGCCATGTTAGTCCCTCCGTGCTGGGATTTTGTCCAGATCAACCAAGTCTTGTGCATGTTGTCGTAGTCACTGTAAATTCATTGTGTGCATCTGCACTGTTGTGTCTAGAAAAGAAAAACACTCTTTCCCTTAAGTTCCCTGCTGCCTCTGGCTCTTACCGTCTTTTCACCCTCTTCTGCGGTGACCCCTGAGCATTGGGAAGGATGTGAGGTGTATGCCCCACCGTGGGTGACTTTTACACCTGCGTGCTAGAATGTCCAAGAATGAAACGTTGGGCCATGAGAAGAGAAATAAAATCAGGTACTCAAAATCTTCAAAGGACGACGGCTGGAATTAAGAAGAAGCTGTAGAAAAGCTGTTCATGTGTGTGTGTGTGTGTGTGTGTGTGTGTGTGTGTGTGTGTGTGACTGTGGATTTACAAGGCCTTAGACCTATACGGTGAAAACTATCATGTGTGGTAAAGAACCAAGCGAGTGTCAGAGTTTGAATAAATACTTGGGCTTTAGCTAAAGGGACTTCTGTATGTCTTAGCAATGACAGACACATGGCCTGGATACGGGGCTCAAGAGACTTGGGATATAGGAGAAAAAAACTGAAAAGCAAAGAAACGCCCAGATTGTCTGGTAAGTGTCGCCTCGGTGTAGTATCAGCAATGTCCCTTCCTACCTGGTCCTCACCCCGGGTTCTTCTTATCTGCTGACTCAGAAATCCATCATCTCAGGCACTATTTTTTGCTCACCACTGCTATGGTCAAGTAAAGTGCAAGGTGTTCGAAATGGAGATGAGAAAAACATGGTTGAGCAAGAACCCAGTGACACTGTGCAATCCAGGGAAAGGCCACCATGAGCTCTGTGCTTCTACGGGTCCTTCCCCTGGGACAGTGTCGATGCTTACACAGGAAAGAGGTGAAAGCCAAATGCTCCACGTTGATTCCAAGGCAAAAGATCAGGTCTCGTGGATCTAGGGCTGGGCAGCCTGAGACTGAGAAAGAAGCTTGCAACATGCACAGAAGATGTGGGTCAGTTTTCCACATCTCACTTCTCCACTCGATCATCTTTGGAGTCCTACCTCATAGTCTCATCCCTAAGTGCTCCCTAGGCCTTCCACAATAGTCTTCCGTGTTCCTTACTCACCGTTTTCTCTCTCTCTCTCTCTCTCTCTCTCTCTCTCTCTATATATATATATATATATATATATATATATATATTAGATATTTTCTTCATTTACATTTCAAATGCTATCCCGAAAGTCCCCTATACCCTCCCCCCCGCCCTGCTCCCCAACCCCCCACTCACTCCAGCTTCCTGGCCCTGGCACTGCCCTGTACTGGGGCATATGATCTTCGCAAGACCAAGGGCCTCTCCTCCCATCGATGGCTGACTAGGCCATCCTCTACTACATATGCAGCTAGAGACACAGCTCTGGGGGGCACGGGCGGAGGGGGGGTGTTACTGGTTAGATCATATTGTTGTTCCCTAACTTACTGTCACTACCATTTCCACTGTCATATTTGCAGTTTACTGAGCGTGTACTAGGAGCTAAAACACAGTGAGTGGCACCGGAGACTTTATCTTGTAGATTTCAAACTCTCAGAGGCAAGAGCTGCTGCCTTCTTAACATAACGTCTGGCGAGCAAACTCAGTTTCTTTGGGTCATGGGTGAAGGTTTGACCTGAGGTTTAGTTAGTTACTGTCTGAAACTCCTATCACATCATGTGTTGATATGACACTGACAACGTTAAAACAAAACAACAGAGAGGACAAAACCCTACCTCGGATTAAAACTTTCCGACTTTGCCACTACAAACATTGTCTGTGGAAAAAAAAAAAAAAAAGCAACGAAATTCCAAAGCCCCTGAGAAATGAGTTCAGAAAACAAAAAGGTTTATATAATCTAAAATTCCTGACTGCAGAAATATGTAAATATATATTTAAACTTGAAATATATGGTCATTCCTATTAAATGTAAAGTCAAATAAATTTATGTTGAGGTAAAATGTAGTCCTCTCATTCTCCTAACCATAAACACAGACGTTCGTTCAGAGCTGGGAAGGATCCTGCAGGCCAGACTCTCACTTTGGAGATGAAATAAATGGAGCTGAGTGGGGGATGGGGGTGGGGGTGGGGGTGGGGGATGGGCGAGGTACCCAACATCCACCAGAAATAGAGGCAAGTGACACAGCACCCAGAGGACCAGAGTGTAACCTTCAGAGTCTGTATTTGACCTGGACCTTGCTCCTGTAAGCAGGCTGGCACTGGGAACCTTGACTATCTCCAACAGTGTCAGTGGAGGGAAGGTCCCAATGCCCACTGACAAGTCCTTGTGGATATTCAGAGGGATGGATGTGAGGTGCCCGGCACAGAACCAGGTTGAAACAAAGAGAATTAAAACTAGAGTTTAAAAATCTTTGCCCTAGAGGCCAGCCTGGTCTACAAAGTGAGTTCCAGGACAGCCAGGGCTATACAGAGAAACCCTGTCTCGAAAAACCAAAAAAAAACAAAAACAAAAAAAAAAAAAACTTTGCCCTAAACCCTAGTGGAATCAAATTAAAATCATCATTAAAAGGTTCTTTAGAAAAAGTTAATAGAAACCTGCTTGCTAAGTTAAGAAGAACATCATATTAGAATCTTTAAAAGTGGTTGTAAGGGATGGAAGTTCCAAGGGAAAAAAAAATGCCCCCGAGATGGGTAAGTTAGGCTGATTAAGTCCTGAAAATCATGACGTGTGGCCTCCACTTTAGGAAAAATGGACCTGGGTGGCATTTGGCAGCTTGGAGAAAAGACTGAAGAGTCTGCCAGAGTGAAGACCCTTCCTGGACATGTGCCTGGGAGGAGGAGAAAGGGTGGGGGAGGAGAGTAAGGGGAGGAGGGGAAGGGGGAGGGGGAGGAAAGGCAAGTGATGAGTCACTGCCAAGCAGACCTAATTAATTATAGCCAAACTCCATTATAACCGAACATGAAGGAGACTAACAAACTCAATCACATACATGAGATCTCATTACTGTGAAACTAATGAAATAAGGAACAAGGGCCGGGATGGAGGGAAGGGGCAGTCGAGTGCCAATCGTGTCAAATCTGGGTTTATGCTAACAAGGTCTGCATCAGTGCCATTGTATTGACCATAAATCAAAGGGTTCACACAAGAAGTGTAGGGGTAAGATTTGAATTGTGGTGTGTGGTGTGTGTGTGTGGTGTGTGTGGTGTGAGTGTGTGTGTGTGTGAGTGTGTGTGTGATGTGTGTGTGATGTGTGTGTGTGTGTGTGTGGTGTGTGTGTGTGTATGTGGTGTGTGTGTGTGGTGTGTGTGTGGTGTGTGTGTGTGTGGTGTGTGTGGTGTGTGTGTGTGTGTGATGTGTGTGTGTGTGTGTGGTGTGTGTGTGTGTGTGTGGTGTGTGTGTGTGTGTGGTGTGTGTGTGTGTGTGTGGTGTGTGTGTGTGTGTGGTGTGTGTGTGTGGTGTGTGTGTGTGTGTGTGTGTGGTGTGTGTGTGTGTGTGTGGTGTGTGTGTGTGTGTGTGGTGTGTGTGTGTGTGTGGTGTGTGTGTGTGTGTGTGGTGTGTGTGTGTGTGTGGTGTGTGTGTGTGTGTGTGTGTGTGGTGTGTGTGGTGTGTGTGGTGTGTGTGTGTGTGTGTGTGTGGTGTGTGTGGTGTGTGTGGTGTGTGTGTGTGGTGTGTGTGTGTGTGGTGTGTGTGTGTGTGTGTGTGGTGTGTGTGTGTGTGGTGTGTGTGTGTGTGTGTGTGTGTGTGTGTGTGGTGTGTGTGTGTGTGTGTGTAAGTGTGTGTCAGAATAGAAAACAGAGAGAGGATGCTCAGATAGCATACCCTTCCCTCAAAGAGGGCTGATAATTCCACGGTTGAGGCATACAGATTCTCTTTGCCCCAGCAAACCATACAAAAGCTGTTAGAGGTTAGGATTTAACACGGGAAGAACGGGTCTGGGCACACCTTTTCATTCAAAACCAGCCTAATGAGGGCTGGCGACATGGCTCAGCGATGGGTAACAGTGCTTGCCACCGAGCATTCAATCTGCACGATCCATGGGGTGGAAGGAGCGGACCAAACCCCGAAATTGTCTTCTGACCTCCACACACATGCGTGGCTGACTCCACACATAGATAAATCAATTAGAAACAAACAAACAAACCAACACACAAACAAATTAAAGTTTTGCCATCACCTCAAAGAACTGGAAAAATAACCCATAGGCATAGAGTCCAAATTCCACAGGCTTACTCCTCCAGAGCGACACATGTCTGCAGATGTAGCACACAGCTCAGTCAGGACTCCAACACATCACCAAAAAGCCCAGATTGTGCAATCAACTATATGAAGCCCTAACTCCACCTCTTCCGCAGCACACGGGATCTCAGGTCAAAGACTCACACTGAATAAAGTACAAGGGCTGGTCAGTCAAAGCCAAGTGAGAGATGGAGACAGTGTATCAATGACAGGGAGTAGAAAGAGTCCCCACTGGAGTCTTTAAATCATAGTCAAGACTAACAGAGAGAAAAGAATAGTACCTAAGCAGGGAAAGAGAAGGAAGGAGTTGGGGTGGGGTTGGTGAGAGAAGGAGGGGGCGAAGGAAGTAAGAATACAGCCCTTTCTATGTAGCCCCAAGTCCCTATGAGGCCGCTGCACTGCAGAATTAATGAAAATATATAGACAGACACATCAATGATGAGGCAGGTTAGAAGAATAAGATAAGATGAGAGATTAAAGAAGGAAACAGTTATGGGCACAATAATACCACCACGGAATAAACAGATTAGAAAGAAAAGAAACAGACCAGGCACAGGCGAAAGGATCAGGGGCAGACAGAAACCGTGGAAGGGCGAGACAGCGATAGTGAGGCAGACACTCCGAGACTGGGGGACTGAGAAGGAATGAAGGAACTGTCTAAGGAGAAGACCTGCCACCCACTAGGAGCCTCCTTAACCAAGATTAGGGACATCTCCCTCCCAGTTAGAGTCACAATTATGAGAAAGCAAGAAGTAAGACTCCTTTCAGAAGCGAACAGTTAGCAAACAGGTTGAGTAGGTAAACTCTGCCCTGATTTATTTGTAGCTTTATGGTTTTCTTGGGATCAAGCACTATAAAACTGGTCCTATACAGTGCTATTCGGTGAATTGAAGAGACAAGTCTGCAAGCAATCTGATAATGCAAAAGTACCAGTTTATATAGTTAGCGTCTTTATCTAGTAGACTTCCAAGATGGCTGCATCGACAGTAATAAAACTGTCACTTCCAAGTGGATACTGTTTTATTAAGACAATCCACTTATTTATATATATTCTGACTTCCCTTTGTTACTGATGGTCAAATACTTCCTAAAGCACTTATCTAGAAGCACGGAGGAGATAACCTGTCAATAAATGTGTCGTAATTACGTCTATCACTCTCCCATACTGCTGAGAACTCAACTCGCTGAGAAGGTCAGGGCTTTACTGGAACATGCTACATGGAATACACAGGCATGTGCTGGTGAGTCTCACATCCACTTGACACAGGATAGAGTCATCTGAGGAGGGAACCGCACTTGAGAAAGCGCCTCCAGAAGTTTAGGCTGTGGGGAAGAATATAGGGCGTTTTCTTAATTAGAGATTGATGGGGGAAGGCTCAGCCAATTGTGGGTGATGCCATTCCTGGGTTGGTGGTCCTGGGTTCTAAAAGAAGGCAGTCTGAGCAAACAACGTTCACAACGTTTTAAAGATCGAGGGAGAAAATGAAGACAACCGTCGTATTTTGTGACATATAAAAAGAGTCCGATGAAATTCAGCACTGGTGTTATAAATATTCATGGGAACATACCCATATATCCATTTGTTCATATGTATCCTTCGGCACTTTGGTTTCACAGAATTGAGTCATTGGGACCATTCTGCAGAGCCTGCCACACTCACACTCCAACTCTTCCAGAAGAAGCTTGCAGCCCCTGAGTGGGATCTGAGCTTCTGATAGCTTCGTCTGCAGTACGGAACGTTATCTGGTTGTCACCGGTCATGGACCTGAGGTACGTCAACACTGGATAGAAGATCGTATATTTGGAGACACCCAGTTGTCATGCTACTTGCTTGCATGTTTCCTTTCAATGTCTATATTTATCATCTTGCATACTGGCATAAACATTCTGTGGACTGGCATTGGTCTGCGGACTTTATTTTTAAAAGCACTGATCTAGATAATACCAGAATACCTTCACACACTTTTTGGAAAACTTCCCTTCTTTCCACATACTTTTGATGTGATGATCACTAAAAATACCAGTAAATAAATACATAGAGACCTGGATAAAATTAGTTTTCACATGGACGGTTTGCGCTTTGAATGAATGCTTTTAAATTAACCACTGTTTCTCCCTTGCCCACTGCCACATTATATAATGGCTTGCTATTCTCTTAGCTTTGGATAAAAGAAAAAAAATATTTCTTTTATATTTTGTACTTTGTGGAATGGTAACTCAGATTTCATAAACAGAACAATTAGTACAAATGTCTTTTGGACAATCTGTGCTGTGATTTTGGAAACTGTATGCGAAGGAGACTGAAAGGATCGAGTCCTTACATAGACAAAAACAGTTTATGTTGAAATTTCTGAAAGGTTGAAAAGATTTCTCCTTATGCTTGCTTTATAATAGCAAAGTCCTTTGGCATGTCGAAGGCCACAAAAGTAATTTTTAGCTTAGGTACAAAACGTGCTTGGGGCCTGTTTTATATGAGACTCTCTAGTTTTAGTGTTGCATTACAGAGAGAGAGAAAGAAAGAATGTGAAAGGAGAAAAAAACCACCTCCATGATTTTTTTTATTGGCTCAAAGTTCGAGGTGATTCATTTTCAAACTTCAATCCCTGTCTCTAGGGAATTGCCCTTTTAATTCTACTCGATTTTTGTTTAAGACATGAAATAATCCCTCCATGTTTTTTAAACACAAAGAAAGATGAAAATCAGTTACCCACGACAATGACTGCTTCATTACTTCATTTGCATTCTATAGGTGTAAAATGAAAAACATCCAAATGAGAAGCAGCATCAGGCTCTCCCAGCATCAGAAGAAAGAGAACTGTGGCAAGGGTCGCAAGGTGGACGGAAGCATGGGACAAGAACAAATAATCCCGGGACCTGTTTTATTAGATGACAGATAGGAAAATGTTCTTTATTTGTTGTTACATAAGAATGCTGTTGCTAGCAAAAGAGGGAGCTTTCCAAGCCGAGGGAATATAAAACTGCCGTAGCGGGAACCTTCGCAACCCTCTGTCTTGCTGCTCCACTCCACCGCCATAAAGTAGTCAGAACAGTAAGAGCCACGCATTCAGAACGATGACATAATGTTTATAAATATTTATGTGCGTTCTGAACTCTTCATTACCAGGAGATACAGCTGGGGTAGAGAGGAGAAAACTGAGCTCTGATTGGAACCTTCGCTGTGCCAATGACAAGGCTCAGCAATCCCGTGAGAGTTACCTACTCAACTGCTCTGAGCAGTCTCTCTTTAAAGTGGAAGACTTTCTATCTACCTCATAGAAATTAAGGAAGGCAATACCCGTGTCTTGGAAACAGTAAGAAGCTATAAATACATACGAATGTAAATGTAAGGTGTTCGTGTTACTGAAGAGGGGAACTTACTATAAACTGCATTATAAAATTTCAGTAAAAAAAGCAAGCCTGTTATTTAATAAAACCAACTGAGTTGTATAATTCAATACTTTTTTCAAATATTGCTACTTATGTGACCTCCACATGCATATCTGGTGCCTGTGGAGGTCAGAGGAAAGCCCTGAAGTTACAGGATGATTGTGAGCAATCACGTAGATGCTGGGAACTGAACCCAAGGCCCCGGCAAGAGAAATATGGTCTCTTAACTGCCAAGCTATCTCTCCAGTCCCCTGGTACTATGACTTTTTGAAATAGAGACTATAAGGAGATAAACTCTCATTAGATAATCTGTTGCACAGAATTTAGAGCGATTGTAGCTGGGGTCAGTTACGGATGGTTAAGGTGCTGTGGGAGTGAGGCAATATGGCGATCTGACGAGGCGGGGCAAGGGGAGGAGGAAGAGGCAGAACTTTTTTTCTGGTTTGTTTATATTTGAAAGGAGTCAATAGCCACGAGAACAACCCTATTATTCTAGTTACATTTTCAGGATTTAAGGGGGGGAAAAAGGAGTAACGATTAATATGGATATAGAATAAATTCTCTGGTCCGTCACAATATTCTAGCCCTGGTTTGTAACACAATATGTAGCAGTGTTAAGCTTTGATGCTGTGGTGATTTCAACGTGCTTCACCTGAGAAGTGTCATTATTAGGGGGTGTGACCTTGTTGGCATAGGTATGGTCTCCTTGGAGGAAGTGTGTCTGGTGGGCTTTGAGACCCTCCTCCTAGCCATGTGGGAGACAGTCTGCTTCTGGCTTCCTTTGGAAGAAGACATAGAACTCTCAGCTCCTCCCACATCAAGCCTGTCTAGATACTGCCATCCTCTAACCTTGATGATAATGGACTGAACCTGTAAGCCAGCCCCAATGTTGGCCTTATAAGAGTTGCCTTGGTCATGGTGTCTGTTCACAGCAATAAAACTCTTAACTAAGACACAAGTTGGTACCAGGGACTGGGGTATTGCTATGATACTCCTGACTATGCTTTTATTTAGAGGAATGTGAATTTGGGGACTTTAGATTTGGAAAGCAGTGGAATGTTTTAAGTTTTAGGAATATGGAAGACTTTGTTGCTGAGAGTGATTTGAACTGTTCAGACTTGGCCCAAGAAGTTTCAGTGGGGCAGAATTTCTAGAGATAGTTTTTTGTAGTATTTTGGTGAAGACTGTGGCTGCCTTTTGCCTTTGTCTGAAGAATTTCCTTGAGGCTAAGGTAAAGAGATTTATATTAATTGCAGTGACATAGGAAGTCTCAAAAAAAGCCCAGCGGAGTCTTTGTTCTCTGGTTTTGTCTTATGAAGAGCGTTTTAATGAAAAGGAGCAAGCTGAGAAAGGAAACATAAAACATATGGTTCAAGTAATAAAGGGCATCAGCAAGTGAATGGAGCTGAATCTTATATTCAAGGAGATAAACATGATAAGGGAGTGGTGACCTTGGGGCAAGATTCCACCAAGCTAAGCTTAGTCCAGGCACCTTTAATCCCAGGAGACAAAGGCAAGCAGATCTCTGAGTTCAAAGCCAGTCTGGTATGGAGCAAGTTCCAAGTAGAGAAAAGATTAAGTCTAGGCATGATGGCGCACACCTTTTATCTCAATACTCAGGAGACAGAGCCATGCAGATCTCTTGAGTTCAAGGTCAATCTACAGAGCAAGTTCCAGGACTACTGAGCTTAAGTAGTGAAGAAGCTGGAAAACTGAAAGCTGGTGATGATATAAGAGAACAAGGGGGCCATGTTCCAGCCCCAGCAAGCAAGCAGGCCTCAGCAGCTTTGACCATGTAGCTCTGGCTTTAGAGTCAAAAACAGAAGTAACTACTAGGACAATTGATGTTGGTTAGCTGGAGCTAAGAAATTAATGGTAATTAAGAAGAGACCAGCATCACTGAGGTGAAATCTGGGAAGCATTTTCTGAGAGCACCAAGAAACTGTGTTCCAGAGATAGCCAAGGTTGTACCTCATGTTGCAGCTGGACTTGGTAATGTGTAAGAATCACCAAGATGGTACTGGTTTTGAAGGCATGAAGGAATCCTGGAGAGCAGCTGAGGCTTGGCACCAAGGTTGGCCATTGGTGAAGGTACAGCCTTAGCTGCAGTTGATGGCCCAAAGAAGTTGAGGGTTGGCACCATGAAGAAAGCCTATGAGAGGCTAATGGTAAAGCTGAGTTGCAGTGGAAGATCCCAGTGTATTCGAGATGCCAGTACCATAGAATGATCACCAAGAACAGCAGCAGCAGTGGAGTAGATCAACCTGAGCTTAGAGTGCGACAGAGGGCAAAGCTGGAGATATGATGACAGCCCTCTGGAGGAGTCCAGAAGATCATGTATGGGTCCCAGTCATCGGAACAAGAAGCTGTAAAGTTAAGTTGCTTTGCAGACTTGAGATGTCAGAGTCACAGGGTACTGCCAGGGAAAGCTGCTAACAGGGAGTGGAACCAGCCAAAGAGAATTGTGCTGCAGTCAACAAGGAAGGAGTTGGAGATCTGGAATACTCTAACATCAGACATGGACATGAAGAGTTTAGAGTTTGCTCAGCTAGTTTTTAGTCTCGTCTGTTCCAATGTTTATCCATTATGACATTTTGGGCATGGTGGCAAGTGTCTTACTCACTGAGTAACCATTAACCAGTCCTCCTCTTATGACTCTAGGTGGACAGTTCTAACATTTGATATACTTAGAGTCTGGATAACACATTTAAGGGATGATGTTACGGATGCATACCTAAGCATCCACAGTCATTCTCACCACCCATCATCCAGAAATGCATTCCTTGCTCTTGGGAGCCAACACCTTGGTGTAGAATTTGCATCTCAATTTCTCATTACCTGGGAATGAATAAGGTAATTGATGCAAAAATTAAGGATAATAGGCTAAATATGTTCTACTAATATTCCTAAGTTCCAGACCTAACTCTACCAAATCACCTTCCCCTCCTGTGACTTGTTGTGACAAGTGTGTTGTCAGTTTTCCACAGGGTCAAATCTGGGGGCTTTTAGTATTTACTCTTTGCTTATTTTCTATGTGTATCTAAGTCAAGGACGGGACAATAACCAAGAACAGAAAACAGTCCTACTACTTAAAATAATGCAGTTTAAATTTTTTTTCAGTTTTTGCTTGGGCAAGTACAGACATTAATAAGTATGATCACAGACCTTAGAAGTCAATTTTAGGATAAGGAGTATGATTGTAAAATAAACTAATAAAATACGATCATAAAATAAAAAAAAATCATAAAAATGAATGTTTCATTATATTTTAAAATAATATCTTCTATTCCAAAATGCTTGTGCCTAAAGTCCTTTCAGATTTCAGAGAGTTTAGAATTTTGAAACACTTCAATAATGAGATACTGGGCATGGGACGCAAATCTAAACTCAAATCCATTTGTATTTTACACACACTTGACACACAGCCTCAAGGTGACTTTGTATCACAGTGTCAGACTATCAGATGTATCTTAGGCTATCAGACGAGGTCAGGATGTGGAATTTTTCCCTGGTGGCATCAGGATGGTGCTCAAAAAGTTTCTGACTCTGGAGATTTAAGTCTATTGTTAGCTGTGATGCATAAAAACGAAAATGAGAGAGAGAGGGAAAAAAAAAAAGTCCAGTTCTGTTAACCACATGGTTGAAGAACAAATGGTTTTTTAAGCAGGAGATAAAAACATGTGCTCGTCTGAAAAAATGCAACAGTAGAGAAAGCCACGAGGCAGAAGGGTAAATGCCACATGATTGGCTATCGGCCAAGACCCACCCTGTAAATTACCCCTCGGTGTATCTGTGCGTGTCTACAGCCTCCACAAAGCCAAACCTTTGTATGAAGAGAGGGAAATTGTATATATTAATTTATTGGATATATTATCAGAAAAATAGACTTAACAAATACCATACAGACTTCTGCAACCTGTTTGCCATTTTTGACTTTTTTGTCTTAAACATATTTTAACAGCAACTAACAGAAACTAACTTTACTATTTTTTTTTCCCCCAGGAGTTGCATGGTATTCTATCACACGGAGGTAATGCAGTTAATCTTCCCTACTGAGAGCTATTTAGGTTTTTCACGAGTTGTTACTATGTCAGCAACATTTCAATAGACACCTCTCTGCATCAAGTTTGATGTATTTCTTCAAGTAGATCCCTAGAGAAAATGGAAAAGTATTGTATTTTTGACAGGCATTAGCAAACTGTGCTGTTACATGCTTACATAATTTGTTCTCGCAAACAGTTGGAAATCACAGATTCATAATTTAAAAGGTATGGTATAACTTGGTGCAGTGGTGTTTGCCTGTAACCTCAGAAACTGGGAGGTGAAGATCAGGTAGGTGGATGGAGAGTTTTGAGACCTGAGTAGGTTATAGAACAAGACCTTGCCTCAGAACAAGCAAGCAAGCAAGCAAGCAAACAGCTATGACGCCATGTGTACTGTTGGATGTACTTTTGCTCCTGGAGCTACTATAATTTATACAGTTACCATTAACGACAACAAAATACAGCCGAAACCCTATGTTACCAAACAATATTAACTCACTGAAAAAGTCATACTCATAGCTATAGAATCTTCTATGAGAATGATCTCCAGAGCTGGAAGTGAGCCCAGGGTCTATAATTAGAACCACACGAAAGTGTGTTGTCAGTGTATGTGAAGTAAGTTTCATCTGGAAGTGTATCTGAATCAGCTTGTTAAAAAAAAAAAAAAAGAAAAGAAAAACTCAAAACCTAAACATTTGTTCATTGTCCTCATGCAAGGGTCAACCAGAAGTATATGTCAAGTGTATACATGTTGCCTGCCCCCAACAAAAGTAATGAAAAATAATTGAGGGTGTTGTTCAACTTAAGTGATGTGATAGACTTCATCATTTATCATGGGCTCATTTGCATTGGACCAAGGCCTAGAGAGTCTTAGGGTGCCCTTTAAATGACGAAGATGCCACCCTATGGGTATCCATAAGGAGGAAGCAATAAAGTGGTTACAAAAGGAATGATCAAAATAAGCCAAACCCAAACCAAGTGAGGCCTGGAAACCTTTTTCTTTTCCTCTACACAGTGGTGGGAACTCAGGTCCTCTAGAGCTTTAAATGAGGTAATGAGAACAAACCATGGAACCCCCCAAAAGTACTACAGCTACAGACGACAGCTACTACCGTGTGGCGTCTGTGACTCCAGTATCGAGAGCATGTCTGAAAGAGACAGAGGAGTGCTTCCTACAACATAGACTGAAAAATAAATAAATAGATACAAAAATAAGATTAATTAAACAAACAAACAAACAAACAAACAAACAAACAAACAGGTGATGAAGGATGGAAAGAACCTGACAGTAGAAAGCAACAACTAATTAGCATGTCTTTCCCTCTTTCGAATGAGCAATGAACGCGTTATCTCCAAGAGAGGCCATCAGAGTGTGCTTGTCAGATTTCCACATTAAGGTCTTGGTTTTGCAAGGCTCTTTTTCTTTCCCCCTTCAGACTTTGGCATGGTAAAAATACATCTTGAAATCCTTATTCCAGAACTGAGGAATTGAAGTTAGTCGTTAGTCTGCTTTTGGGTGAAAAATAGCATTTCCCCATAGGAGCCAGAGAATCATACAGCCTTCTGACAACAGAGAAGTTTCACTTTGTTTTCTCATCCAATTTATGAAATTTCATGGAAAATAAACTCATGCCTAATGAAAACTGAAGGATAGAAAGCTTAACTTTAAAATGTAGCTTGAATAAGTTCATATCCTCAATAATTGATTACCATGGCTCCTGGAAAGAGATACCCAGTTTTTCTACAGCAGGAATTTGTCTTCTTCTTCTTCTTCTTTTTTTTTTTTTAATGCTCCTAGATTCCCTTGATATAAGGCCAGAGACTGTTTTTCTTCTCTGAAGTTTGTAGATGAGAGGTGGCAGCCACACGGGGCCAGGTTCCCAGAACGCTTGGGGAAACTGCAAAAGGTTAAGCCTCTGCCCCAATGAGCCTGGTTGCAACCACAAGGGCCCACCTCTTCAGCAAGCGGGACCTGCTCCGGTGTCCTCTGGCAGAAGCTGTAATTCAGTTGCCATCCCTTTATCCAAGATTCTCTTTATAAAAGGGTCTTCACTGACACCAACTAACATTGCAGAGTAAACTCACTCCTTATTTGTAATTTCCTTTTGGAAAGATTTTTTTCCGTTGAGAAAGATTGCAAAAGGCATTTCCCTCTTCTTCATTGAGAAATGAGCCCAGGTTCTTATGGATGTTAGGCCATGGTTGAGTTACAACTGCAACCCTTTTTGTTTTTTGTTTTTGTTTTTGCTTGTTTTTTGTTTTCTGAGACAGGGTTTCTCTGTATAGCCCTGGCTGTCCTGGAACTCACTTTGTAGACCAGGCTGGCCTCCAACTCAGAAATCCGCCTGCCTCTCCCGAGTGCTGGGATTAAAGGCGTGCACCACCATGCCCTGGCCCCCTCGCTGGCTTTAAACACATCCTAAACCAGAACGGACAGGGTTGTTAGCATAGCTGGCATTTTCATAGTTAGTTAATCCCTTTTTCTTCTTTTTCTTTCTAGAATGAAACCATTCTACGTTCAGCAACTCTGACAATCAGACACTCTGACATGCTCACACTATAGAACTTGTTATAAAGTCACCCTGTTACATTGAAAAAAAAAACCACTGGTTGTCTTTTCTGTAAAATGTAGGAGCTGTTATTTATTGATAACCAACATTCCTTTGAGGCCTAATAGTTTGCAAAACATTTCATGAGGAAAAACCTTGCCAGAAATAGGAAGCACTGATTTTTAGAAACCTGTTACTTTCCAAGCTAGTGGAGATAAATGTAACTCTGTCTCCACACACGACAGTCCCTTAACATTGAGAGCGAGACACCATGTCTTCTAGTAGCCATTTTGCCCAGACCTTGAAGATTCCTTGGAAAGTATCTTGTATTATCACATAAATATTTTTTCTAGCACCTAAGAAAATGACACAACAGTTAAGAAGTCAACATTTATTTATGATATTTTTGATCAAAAATGAAAGCTTTATAAGTCATGAACCCAAGTTGTGCCACCACAGTAGACCTGAGAATGTAGAGATGGGGCACTGCGTTGAAATATAGTGAAAGCCTTAGACCTCAGAGCAGAGGACGTCTGATGAGATATCAATTCAGTGGACCCTGCACTGTGCATTTTGGGATTCTGGCTTTTGGGTGTTCTTGTGTCTGTGCCCACTGTTGCTCTGTCTGCCCGTATCTCACACTACTGCCAATGGATCTGACTGTAGCAAGTATCTTTCTCCCTCCAATTTCCTGCTTCTCATCTATTGTGGGTTTGGCAACTGGATAACCCAATATTTTGGAAATCTGTCTAAAATTAGAACAACTGGACTGACATTATTCATCTGTGTAGCTGTTTAAAAACAATCCAAAAGTACAATAACGATGATCACTGTGGAGAACAAAGACAAATTCATATTCTGTCAGGACAGGGCCATAAACTGGAAGTAACCCTATCATAACTAATGCGTAAACTAGTTAGTTTAAAAGTTCTAGGCCATCCTTTCCCTCCAAGGGGCCCGTTTAACTCGCAGTAATCCCTTCTCAGAAAATAGACAGTCAACACCAAAAACCATAAAAAAAAAAAAAAATGCTTGGTTACAATGATGAAAAACGGGAACAAGCCTGAGTGTGCACCAACCAGACACTGGCTTACTGAGTCCTGCTCCAGCCATATAATACTGCCACAAAACCATGATAGTCAGATCTAGAAATACTAATGAAGAGGTATACAAATGCTCTCCCGGGAAAACAGAAATCAATTTATAGATGGGAATTCTATCTAAAATTTGTATGTGTCAAAGTCTTCAGTACAATAGGAAGTATTAGTTAGCAGTCAGTCAATGTTAACTAATGTTAAGATAATTTCAAATTATTCATCTTTTATTGCCATTTTCTAATATTGTCAAGGATATTCCTGCTTTTATTGAATTGCAGCTTAATCCAGCTTAGATGTGATAAATTTATCATTCAAATTGTATCTTTGCTCTCCAAATAGTCCCTTTAATGACAACAAGGACATATACGATTATCAAATGATAAGGTCAAGGCAAGTGGGGAAAAAGTAGATGACAGCTGTTGGCCACAGGGCTGACAAGACGTGGATGGCTTCATGATTTATGTCTGTGATGGATATGGTAAAATTCACTAACTGGGCATGGTATGGGAATGATGCACACAAGTAGTTGGTGGCATTTCCTAAAGAAAATTAAAGCTGGTAGACATGAGTACACACAAAGGGACTGAAGCCTGTGCCTCGAACGTCATGCCAGGACCCTGCCAGACATCCCACGGGCACTTAGGTAGGGTGTCAAAGAAGCTGTGAACGCGGAGAAAAAATAGGAATGGGGACCGAATAATGTTAAGAAAGAAATAAAAGACCAAAGAGGGAGACGATGACAGGACCATTAAGCATCCTCTAAATCTGAGCTAAAGATGTGATTATGTATAAAGCAGTGGCTGGGGGTAGAAAGCAGAGCTGGATTTCAGGGGTCGGGGTGGGAGCACAGAGAAAAGATGAGCCATTGCTGATAGCCAGGGTGACAGTGGTTTTAAAGATCTTGTAGATGCAGGCGTAGCTCAGTGGTGGCACACTTGACTAGCGTGAAAAGGCCCCAGGTTCAATCTCCAGCAGTAGGAAAACAAACCAACAGAAAACAAACCAAGACATGGAGACAGAGTGTGATGAGACGAGGTCCTGGATTTAGCTGCCGCCTCTTTTGTATAGGGAACAGCTAGACAGACTAATCTGATATAGGCAGCAAGATGCATCTGCCTGAAAATCTCACATTTCAAGCACTCAGTATCAGAGTCAGCAAAATACGTTATGCCTGGCCTTTTCCTCTCCATTTCCCTTGTCCTTTATAAGAATCTAAGGTCCAACCCATGAAAACACAGACATCTAAAACATCTAGCAGTTTTTTTGTTTTTGTTTTTTTTTTTTTTTGGGGGGGGGGGTAGGCCGAACGCTAAAAACTCACAACGGCCTTGAAATATCCAAAACATTTTCATTGACACCAAGTTCACTAAGATAGCTGAAAGCAGGACAGTGGATTCATAGTCAAATCAAATACACACATTACCTTGACAAATTAGACATAATTTCAACTTTACTGTGGGAGCAGGAGAAAGCCAATGAATCAAGCATGTGGTTGAGCCCTACTCCTTACCAGAGAGAGCCCCAAGGATCTCGAGGACACTGGTTTGGGGAAGGGCTGGCTTACTTTATACGTGGAACACTCTAATACTCCCTTTCTCATCGTTCGAGTACATTTTATGCCTTTAAAAGTCGCTGGGTATGTTTTAGTGTCTCTAGTAACTATGTGTTTACAAGTTAGGCATGCTTTTTCCACCAGCACATATATATATATTTTTTTTTAAATGCTGAAGTGTTTACAAAAGCACTATTAGGTACACAATAATCTGAATTCCCCAGCTAAGGAGAGGAGGCCAAATAGTGTCATAGGTTTTTGGTAAGTATTCATGGCAGGCCTTCAACTGCTCTCCTCTTACTGTGAGTTCTCTGCAGTTGGTTTCTCTTTCCATGTCTATCTTAGAGAGATGGATTTTTTTTTTTCCTTTCCAAAATTAAAAACATGTGACAACGGTCAGCTCAGCACTTTTGCCAAGAGCAAAATGTAGTGTGAACAAAGAGAAAGATTAATTAATTTAGGTACACATGCTGACGTACCAGAAAGTTATCTAAACAGATAAGAACAAGTTGGTCTGAATTTCCAATAAGAAAACAAAAACAAACCACACACACACACCACCACCACCACCACAGGAGCAGATCTGAGAGAAAACATGCCTTCATGTTGAAGTGCACGTTCAAGAACGTATCTAGTTCCTATTTTCCAGCCAGAGGTGAAGCTTGAGAGGAAACTGTGCAAATGATAGTGAATGTGGCCACAGAGAATCTGAACGATAATCAATCAAGACAAAACAATTGTTAAAAGTAAATGAGTTTTGATTGTAGCTATTAGGCTATCTTAATTAGGTTATTGCATGGCTGCCTGGCCCATTTTAGGGTGGGTAGGGAAGATAGATGCTTTGTTTGAATAATGCCTTGAATACAGTTTCAGCCCCACCCTCCTTTCTCCCTTCTCCCGTTCTGAGGAATCCAGGGTCTCATATGTGCTGAGTCAACAAAAGTGGCCTACCACGAATTTTAGGTCCACCTCTTCCTGCAGGCTTCTTAATGCCTACTTCTTCTCACTTTCCCCATGTGGGACGGGGAAGATGAGGAAGGGGGTAAGGGAACTAGAGAGGCACTATGCTATTCACTGATATTCTGTCTTTACCCATAAACCCATTCTTAGTGACATAGTCATTGCATTTCACCTTCTCCCCTGGAGTCATTCATCAAACGTTCCTAACGGTTATGAGACAACTAGAGGCAACAGATGATCTCCTGTAGATAGGCTGGGAACAAGCTGGCTTGTTAATTGGGCCCTGAAATTTTTCCATCCCACCTTGGGCAGTTTACTGTACGGCTTGCCAAACTTTAAAGCTATTATAACTAGTTTCACACAGATGCCAGACAAAACAGACAAGAAATTAATTGGAATGATCACAAATACATTCCTTCTGAATAAATTAAAACAAACTGGCCGGGGCTAGGAGACATTTAAACTAGGAAACCTGGAACTCATCAATCAAAATAACTTTAATTCTTTATGATGTTATAGCTGAGCGAGATTTCACTTTATTAATAATAGAAAATTTATCTAAGGGTGAGGGGTGGGAGGTTTGATGGAATTCAGAGGGATTTTTTTTTCTTTTTTTTTCTTTTGCATTGTTCACGAGAACTGCCTAAGGTAATGGTCTGACTTTTTGGTTTCTTTTGGTTTAAAAAAAAATATTATTGTTTTAAGTGATAAGAGTTAAAAGTCCTTTAGTGAAGATTCAAACTATTGGCTCAGCTTTAAAATTATAATATTGAACAAATCAAAGTCGAAGTGTAAAAGCCCAGAGCAATATTCGGAGATGAGAGCTTTGGTCAGATGTTAGACAAACTATCCAAACAGCTGGAAAAGATGTTGATTCTCCCTGGGAAATTTGTAATGTATTTGACTCATGTTTTCATGGAGCTATGGCCTGTCCTAGGGGGTTTGAAAGAGAGAAATCTTGCCAAGAACTTTATCTGGAAAATGATAGTATTTTACCAGCTTTCCAATTAGACAACAAAAAAACTTAAAGAGAAAATACTCAAAATCAATGAGTGCTTTTCTCCGTAGCAGCAACGCTTCAGGTTATCCATCCAGAAGTGGCTGAGAGAACCATTCCCTTATATTTCCTTATATAGGATGATGTCTTAAAAATATATTGGAGCATAAATACAACATGAAGTGATTATAAAAGAGAGAGAGGGGGAGCGAGCGAGAGCATTCCTGACTCCAGTTGGATGGTATGCTATATCTCACAGTCAGTACACACAATGTGTTCGAGAACAAGCCTCCTTCTGCACGCCTTGGCATACCTACAGCTAGTATCTGATGCTGAGAGGCCAGGAAGGGAAGACTTGGTAATTGAATTCCTGCTGAAGTGATGCAATCTTCAGGGCCAAACAACCCTTGTATAGGCTTTGCTCATTTTAAAAAAGGGTTTTCTTTTTCTTTTTTTTTTAATTATTTGCTTTATTCATGACTGTAATTGTCACTGCATCGAATCAGCTTCACAGATGGATTGGGAATCACCTACTATTTATATTGAATTACTTATGGAGGAAATGGTAAGATTTTGGGGCCAGCGTGGGGTCAGGAAGACTAGGAATAGAGATTTAAAAGAGTTATCGAGGAGCTGTTGAGTGGGTGATGGTAGGAGGGGTTATTATACTATTCTCTCAACTGTTATAAATGCTTGGAATTTTTTGTGATACATTTTTTTTTAAAGCTAGGTGAAAAAATGAGAATATAAGAAAAATTACTAGTTGGCATAGAAGTTTAAATATTTAGAAAAAGCAAGCTTTCCTCATGTTAAAAATTTCTGGTGATTTTCACCAAAGTGCTCTTCAGCGTTGCTTTTTCCCCTCCAAGATCCAGTTTCCTTATCTGGGGCCATATTTTTTAAGATCGCAAATGAGGAGATTAATTTTACTTCCTACTGGTGCGTTGCTGAACTTAAGTCAAGGTGACTTGGGTTCGAAGGTCTTGGTTGGTTGATTTTTTTTTTTAACCATATTACTTTGAACAAGTTATTAATTTTTTCTGGACAGAGTATAGGCATCTCCTATCCTTACTTCATACAGAATTTTACAGACATGTGGTTGAGCTAGAGGCTATAGTGCATGTATGTGTATGTGTGTGTGGGGGGGTGGGGATGGTGAGATGCACGGACTACAATTCGATTGGCTAACAGAATATAAGACAGTAGAATTGTCTTATCATTAGAGATTTTAGACCCAGAAACCCTGGTCGCTATCACACTTTTCAGCCGCTTGAGAGGTATCTCCAATCAAGGCATTTTCTATGGATCATGAAGAAAGAAACTTTCTTTGGGCAAAACAACAAAGAGGAGAGGCTCTCTTTCGTTAGCTGCAATCCTGCGCCAGATGCCAGTATCAGACTACAGCAGCAGCACCCCACACAGCGCAGGGCTGCTAGAGCTGACGCGAATGCTTCTGTGCTGCTCATGTTTGCAATGATCTGAAAACGTCCAAAGTAAGATCTAGACGTTCCCTCTACCACATATAGACTGTGCCACTGTGAGGTCACCTGGAAAAATAACTGGACAAGAAGCAGGCTGTGGTGGTTTGAATGAGGATAGCCCCAGTAAGCTCACAGACTTGATTTAATCATCTGGGGCAGGGGGGTGGGGGTGGGGGAGTGGGGTGGGGAGGATTTAAACTTTTAAAGGATTAGGGTTGTGACCTTTTTGGGGGAAGTGTGTTACTAGGGTGGCCTTTGAGGTTTCCAAGACCCCATTCCAAGCCCACAGTCTCTCTCTTCTTGCAGTTCTGGAGAGAGAATTCTCAGTTACTACCTTCAGCACCATGCCACCATGCTCCCTGCCAGGGTGATAACGGACTAAAACCTCTCAACTGTAAGCAAGCCCCAATTAAATGTTTTGTTTTATGAGAGTTACCATGGTAACTCTTCACAGCAATAGAATACTGACTAACACAGGTATGCACAAAAAAAAAAAAAATGGGGGGGGGAATCACTAGTCATGAACATAGTAATAATGGCTCAAGGACTGCCATTGATCTGAGATCACATGATCAAGGACTGCCATTGATCTGAGATCACATGACCAAGAATGATGCACACTGCAGAAATTTACATTGGGATTTAAGTTTGCTTTAGAAATTTTAGCATCACAAAATAATTAGAAACTTAACTGACTCTAATGGTCTAGTTTTTCTGGGCATTATAAGCTGAGATGACAGTCAGTTTTAGTAGATATTAATGATGCTACAATATTTCCAATTAATTTTCCCTTTTCTGTCTGTGAAAAAAATCTTAACATTTTTAGCTGGATCAAGCATTTCATAAATCCAAGCTTCAAATTTTGTGAATAAGTAAAGATTATTCTTTTTCCAGGGCCACAACTGAACGGGTCAAAGCTACACAGTCCTAAGGTTAAGCAGCAAGCATTTCCATTCCTCTGAAATGCATCCCGTTAGGGGGTTATTAATGGAACCGAATCAGACTTTAAAAAGACATGACGGCTAATAAAAGTTCAAACTGTAAATCACTGTCCAAGTTTTAACAGCGAAGAACATAACCCGATAACTCCAAAGCTACTGAGACAAAACACACAATTCATAAAATAGTAGCTTTGACATTCACAAAGCTATGCAAAAGATCTGCTTTTAAAGAATGTCTTCTTCAACTTTTAAATGAAAAGCAGGGGTTCTTTCTATGCGGTGAGCCATAGCTGAATTCCGAAGCTATATTCTTAAATACATACAGTTCGAATATAGAGCAGAAACTCTTTCTACATAAAGAATAACGCAGACCTTGACTTCTAAAAGCTCACAAATGAAACAAAACAAGTTTGGAAACCAAACACATCTGGTGTTTAAAAACTAATTGGGCTGAGTTAACGAAGCTAACGGTTTGTAACCCACTAACAACGAGCTCTCTTGACACTTCCCTGATAGCTTAACACTAATAGAGAAAAGTTCTACCTGGTTTAATGTCTCCCATTAAGAAGGAGAGATTGTTATATGGTATTCTTTTAAATCAACTGGGAAGGTCACATAATTTGATGAAAACTAAGTTCAGAGTATTTCTATACGACGCCTCAGCTTTGTCTAAATTCACGGTAGACAGCCAAATGTGTAAAACACATTTAAAGTAATAAAGCATCTGTTTCCATTTTGCATTTTTTCCTCCCTCCCTGCATCAATCAAGGCTGTGGGGCTGCTGTCTGAGGAATCAGAGTAGCACTGAGTTTTTCCTACGGGGACCTTCCTCCACTTTAAACCAGTGACTGGGCTTCCTCTGGCTACACTAGCTGTCTTTCTGCTTACCTCTTCTGTGGTAGCATCCAAGGCGTGTTCCTGAGCCCTCTCCTGACTCCTCCCTTTTCTACTGCTTCCCAGGCTGTGACTGCCCATTCCATATCACCCCATTGGGAGACCAACTGAGAGGCAATGTGTGGACTTTCCTATCTTGGAAGCACCTTTATTATAACTGCTCTGGTCTACACACAACCATCTCTGCAGTCTGTTTTGTCAATAGCCTCTTGATGGGTCTCCTGGCTTCTAGTCTTTCTCCCATAGGCTATAACACCACAAAGAGACCCAGATGTCTTTTTAGCCAGCTCATGTGACTCGTCTGTTTACAATCTCACAAAGGGCCTCCACATCAGTCTAAGCCTAAATCCCTCCATATTAATTCCATAATTCTCTTTCATCTCCTCTAACTTCTTAGACTTGATCGATCTTGTTATTTTAACGTTGTAGGCGTGCCTGCATCTTAGGCTGGCGAGTCCCCCACGTCTTTGCTCTGTACCTCTCTCTCGCTGTAAGTCAGGTCTGCTCTGATGGTCTCTCTATCGAGAAGCGTGTCCTCTAGCCGCTGAGACCCTGCTCTCCCCAGATTCAGTCTTTACCATGTGACTCGTCTTACTGATTTCGCGCCCTTTGGCCTCTATGTACTACCCCTGTGCTTATGAGCTGTTACTCTCAACTAGAACACAGGAGAAAAAGGAGTTGCGTGAACGCCCTGCAAGTAATCACGGGTTAAGAATTACCCAGATGGGCAATGCTACAGCTATATGGTGGATAAACAAACAATTGTTTAGAGCAGAAATGCGAATAATCTGAACAGTCAGGTGCCCTGTATAAATAACTCGCAGTAGGTCCTTTTGTGTTCCCTGATCCAAGCCTATGAAGTGTGCCTCTGACCAAGGAGAAACCTTGCCAGATAAAGGAGATCCAAGATGGGAGATCCTGGGGGAGAGACTAGAGGTGGGAAACAGGAGGGTTTGCTGTCAGCTATGTCACAGATGGAACCAACCCTGCCCTTTTGAACACTGATGCTGGTTTAAGGTGGAAGAAGGTCCCCGTAGGAAAAACTCAGTGCTGTAAGAAACATTGTGTGCAAGGTAGACTCTCTTTTTCCTGAAGCCAATCACGCACTGACTTTCTAACTTGCCCTGGACATAGCCTTCCCTTCAGCAAGGTGTAGTCATGGACCAACCTCTTGGGAGGTTGCCTTCCAACCCTATCATGTTGTCCAGATCAATCTGGATAAGAGAAAAATGAGCTGAGGCAGTGGCTTGGAAGCTAAGTGGCTGTAAGTACTGGGGAGCGCCAAATGGGTCTTAATCTACGAGAATCAAAATGTAGTTTTATAAAGCCACCAGGTGAGTGTTCTCTTCAGTAATATGCCCTAAGGTAATAATATATGAAGTATGCCCTGCCCCTTTGAGGAATTTCTCCCACGTTTTGGAAGAAGTAAATAACTTTCAACACAAACAAATGTGCCTTAGTGCTCCATGTTTTCAATGCTTGGAAACAATGTGCCTGTGAGAAAAGATCAGAGGCAGACTTCAGAAGCTCATGCGTAGACTTGTTCCAGCAGAATAAATTAGCAACGAAACATCGTTTGTTTATTTCATTTCCCTTATTTACTTATAAGTTCACTCCCTCAGCAAATAAGTGACTAGGGGACAGGCACTGTTTTAGCAGTCAACAGAATAAATGGAAGCTACATCGAGGCTGATGGAACTTAGATGTCTGGTTCACTGTTGGGAGTTAGGGACTCAGCCTGTGCTTTGGTGAGCACAGACCATTTCAGGCTACTGTACCTGCAGAATGGATTAAAGTCTGTTTGAATTCTCAGAAGGTTCCCTAATGAGCATCATGCATGTACTCACAAAACAACCACAAACACCCACCTACCAACACCTTCTAGCTGCTGCTGCTTTTTAAAAAAGATTTATTTTATTTATATGAGTACACTGTCGTTGTCTTCAGACATACCAGAAGAGGGCATGGGATCCCGTTACAGATGTTTGTGAGCCACCATGTAGTTGCTGGGATTTGAACTCAGGACCTCTGGAAAAGCAGTCAGTGCTCTTAACCACTGAGCCATCTCTCCAGCCTGACCTTCCAGCTTCTTTACTAAAAGGAGGTGAAACCTTCTTCCCTTTTCCTTCTACCTGGAAAGATATCCAGCCACAAGTGATAACATCAGCAGTATGGGAGGTCATGTGCTGGTGGATTTCAGAGGTCACGAAGGAACTACCCAAAAGCAGACACTGGGAGTGCTGGGAGGTCACCAATAATCTCCGATCCAGCCTACATATATAATCCTTTTGGCCAGATGGTGGTGGCACACACCTTTCATTCCTGCACTGGAGAGGCAGAGGCAGATGGATCTCTGTGTTTGAGGCCAGCCTGGTCTATGAAGCAAGTTCCGAGACAGCCAGGGCTACACAGAGAAATAAAAACAATAGTCACAATAGTAAAGAAATAGTAAAGAATCCCTTTTCTTCTATCTACAACCCCAGTACTGTTTAATCTTTGCTCCACACCAGTTCACAAGTAAAAACAAGGAACGAGGCAGATTGAAAGCTAGCCTGAGAGATCCACTAGCAGCTTCCAGTGAGTCACCAGAGACACCCCAAGTCCCAGCCACCTGGAACTCAAAGTGGTGAAGTGCCCATTGCTGGGCAAGGCTCTTTTCATAGTCTGACCATGCATTCGGGGAGAGCTGGCTGCAAACAAAGCCCCTGCTGAGTTTCTCCTTGTTCCATTATATTCCTGATGATTTCATGATGATCCCAGCTTCCAGGGACACCCAAATCCTTGGTTGGTGCTGCATTTGCCCATCACACAGGCCACCCCAAGACATAGCACTCCCAAGGCTGTGAAATGCCCTGGTGTCTAATTCTATTCCTTTTCATGTCAATCCTGAACAGCTTCATTCTCTAAAAGAGGCTAGGAACATCTATGCTTACCGGGTGTGGCAACACTGAGTGTCTTATTGAGAAAGAGTCTGAAAACGAAAAGAATGGAAGGGAAATTGTCCACATGACCCCGCTGGGAAAGGACTTAAGCCAGCTGAGACACAAGCAGCCACACGGCCTGCAGGTGGGTGGGGAATGGAACATGTTGACCTGCCCTGCCCACGGCTGCTGATAGGTCTAGGAACATCAGTCCAGCTGTTTGGCCAGAATCCCTGGCTCTGTATAGGTTGTCTGGCTGTGGAGTTCGAATAATAAAAACGGTAAAAAGCATACTAAGAGACCACACCTTTCTGTCAAGAAGGCTTACCCACTACCACACTGAAGAGTCAGTGTCCCGGACTTAGACTGTGTGTGATCATATATGCAGGAAAGAAGCAGACTGCTTGATCCCACCATTCCTCACAGACCAGGAGTTGAGCACTCTTCTTGTCCCATTTCCTGGGCTAAGGTAGCAGAAATAGAACACAGGCGGAGGGCAGGGGTAGGTCACAGAGGGAGGGCCGCCAGTGCTGTGCCAAAAAATGTGAACTTTTATACTTTGGGACATGAGGAGCCACTCCACAATTTGAAGTAGGCAACTGCTAAGAGCAGGTTTCCAGTAGAAGGGGGTAAAAGGCTTGGGAAAATGTGGTGGCAACAAGGCTAGCAAGGCAGTCTAAGACAGTAGACAAGATGACTGGTCCAAGACATTGCTTGACACATGGAAGTGCCATTGTCAATGGAACTGGACAAACGGGACAAAAGCAAGAACAGCAACAATAACACAGCCACTCAAGACTCTTCTGGTGTTGGGCTGCAGGTGAAGATGGTAGTCCAGCAAAGTTGGCATTCAGAAAGAAAGCCATGCATACAGGAAAGAGGATGCCAGGCGAAGCAACAACATGCAAGTGTTACTTATTGCCAGAGCTCTTAGATCAATCGTTTAGATGGATGATGGACTCAAAGAAGATGATGGACTCCAACAGAAATTAACTTCACACTTTGTCTCTGCTGGAGCCTTCGGGTCCCATGGTGACTGGAGGGGGATATAAAAAAGATACTTTGTATCTTTCATCTTTAGTGGTCTAAATACTTTGTAAACATGTCCACATGGAAGAAGATGAAGAAAATGAGTAAGGCCTGCCCATGGTAGTAAATAAATTTTTTATTATATATGCAACAAATCAAAATTTTATTATTGATAGATTAACAAAATAAATACTGATAAATTCATTATATAAGCACCTAAAACAAAACCAACTACTGTTTCGTTTGTATTATTAATTCAGTTTAGCTGTCTCCTACACGTAGTGATTTGCCCTATTTAGAGATGATAGGCACCAATAACTTCATCTGTTAGGTTAATTATTGCTTAACTGGAAAACATTCCCATCAACTCTGTGTCATGAATACCCAGTCTCAGTTTTTATGGAATTAATAGATCAATATAATCTCAGAACCTAAGTCCACAGAACTTTGCCAAAATAAACTAACCTGATTGATTGACCCCGATGATAGAGGAGATCATATTTTGGAAGATGCTATCATAAAATATAAGAGTTTCAGACCCAGGCTCTTTGATGATGAAATTAGAGACTAAAACGCCTTATCGAGTCACTGGAAGGCAGGCCTGAGAACAATGAATTCCAGCCAGGAGAATCAGGTTCTACGCCCTGCTTCCATCCGTGCTCAGTGTGACCTTGGGCAGGCCCCCCTCCCTCCCTGCGCTCCCTTTGCTCATTTTCTTCCTCTGTCTCCACGTGGACTTTTAAGAAGTATTTATACTCTTAAGATGAAAGATACAAAGTATGCCACTTAAGTGGAATGTCTGAGTCACTCTACTCAGAATAGGCGGACCGAGCCACCGACCATCCAGCGGACTGACTATCTTTATCTGGGGGGTGGGGGTGCGGGGTGCTGTTTCCCAGACTCTGTGTCAACAAAGGGACCGGGTCACCTGGGCTACCTGTTTCCCAACACTTCAGTGTAAAAAAGGAAAGTGGCAAAAGAAACTTGGGGTGGGGTGGGGTGGGGGTGGTGATATGACTGAATCCTACAAGTGATCTATATCTCCAGTGAGCATGTCTAAGGCTCACAGTTTATTACAAATCAGGAATGCTTGCAGGTGAATTTGCATTTTTTTTTTAAATCACACGGCAGTCATATATTTTCACATATATTTAAGGTTCTGGGATCTGTATGTGTGAGACGGTACCTCAGCCAAGACAGCTATTAGGTTTGCAATGAGAACATGAGTCTTAATGCCCCGGCTGAGGGTGGAAGGCTGACTTGGTCAGCAGATGGTCCTGCCTTCGCTGAAACTGTTTTTGCTCCCCCTTGACCCCCTAATTCACTCACTTGTCACAGCAACTGAACGAAAACTCTGAGGCAAGAAGAATGTTAAAGTCCAGGATTCTTTGAACATTTCAAACATGCTAATTCTACATAGAGAAAGTGCCCCCCCCCCCCTTTATAGAGAAAGCTATGAAAGTCCCGTCCACAACCACCCAAGATCTAGCTCCTTGCCCAGAAAGGGGATAAGAAAGTGTCTTTATAACAATGTGTCTAAACTCGCCTTAGTGAAGTGTTTTGTAAAACACAAGGTGCTGTCCAAGTAGCAAGTGGTTTAGATTTGTAGGGGTGGAATACTAATTCCCAGAACCACCCAGGCATGGCCACATTAAGGTTCGTCTAGCGCGTGAGTCAGGAGACTGAATTTTACTGTGGGGCTCTTGCCATTTCTTGAGCACTGCTTGTTCTAAGTCAGGTTTTCAGAATAGCACATCTAGAGGTGGGCGACACTGATGTCAACACGAGAAGAAAACATCCTCAGTTACTAACTCTGCCTTTTGCAGATGATCATTTCCTACAGCCTCTGCAAGCGTTCCTGCTCCTAGCCTCTACCTCCTTCAGTGTCTGTCTTTGGCAGGGACCCACCTGGTGCTGATGCAGCACTGGGGAGAGAGGGGAGTTCTGGGGTGGCCTGATTCTGACACTTCCCTTCACCAAGGTACCAACCGCGCTTCCTATGGGAAGGATAAGCACTCAAAACCCACAGAACTCTCCCGAGAAAGAGAATCCTTCAGGACCTATCTGGCAACTTCACTTCTTTGGCACAGTTTAAAGTACCGATCCTTGATTCTTTCAACTGTTGTTTTGACTTAACAGTTTATTTCTTTGGACTCAATTGATTTTACTGCCCGAAATCTGGATTAAAAGAAACAATACCTAGATGGCTGTAGTGTGTGTGTGTGTGTGTGTGTGTGTGTGTGTGTGTGTTGGGGGGGCGGGGTAGGGTGGGGCGAGGAAGGGAGATGTGTAAATGGCCAGAGATGAATGGCAGGGGGTCCCCTAGAACTTTCCAACTTTCTTTTTTCTTGAGACAGGACCTTTCTTAAACATGGAGCTAACTGATGAGGCAAGGCTAGCTTAGCTGGCCACAGAGAACCAGGGATCCATGCTTCTGCTTTTCCAAGGCTAGCATTACAGGCCTACATGAACATGCCTGACTTTTTAATGCAGGTTTGTAGGATCTGAACTCAGGTTCTCACACCTATGTAGCAATTGTTTTATTAACTGAGCCATCCTCTAAGTTGATCTTACTTTTTCTCTCTCCCTCCCCCCCCCCCCGGTCTTATGTACCCCAGGCTGGCCTCAAGCGCCCTATGCCGCCAAGAGTGACCTCGAGCTCCTGGTCATTCCCCCATCTGCCGAGTGCTAGGACTGCAGGTGTGCACCGCCGCACTTTCCCTGTTTATCGTCCCCACTGCCATTTTGTAATTGTACCAAAGCCCCCCCACCCCCCACATCCTGTCTATTTTCTATTTCTCTGTTTCCTGGTAGCTTGAACAATAATACCCAGTCACTCTTCCAGGGAGCATCTGTGTGTCGCCAGGAGCACAGGAAGAACTCAGTTTACGTTTGCTCCTCTTTATGATATTCGCATCACTGTGTTCTCGTTATTTCACAGACGAGGAAAGGATTCATACAACTCACTGGTGGCTAATAGATGCCTCAAGCAGAGGCTTTTCGAAACTGAAGACCTAATTTGAAGTCACAATTTTAAGTGCTATACTATGACTACCTAGAATATAAGCATGGTTGCTTTGTACTTTTTAGAAGAAATTTATAGTTAAATGAAAGAGGCGCTGGGTAGAGAGATACTAAGAAGTTATCCAGATCAGGTGCCCCAACTTTACTAAATAAAGTAAGGGCATACACACAGTAAGAATTTGACTTGTGTGTGTGTGAGAGAGAGACACACACACACAGAGACAGAGACAGAAAGAGAAACAGAGACAGAGAGAGGATGTATCAGTGGTGGGTTTATATTATAGCAGTGAATCTTTTCTCCTAGAACAAAGATGTGTTTAAGGAAAAGCAAACTTGTTATCAAAGTTCTCAAGCATACTGAAGGACCTTCCTAGAATGGCCCTGCATCCTTGGGTGTGGGGAGTAAGTGGCTGGGTAAACCCACTTATAGGAATGGCGTGGTTCAGACAGGCCAGTTACTTTTCTCCTTGTGACAAAACATCTGATAAAAAAAGTGACTCCAGAAAGGGAAGGTTCATTCTGGTTGAAGGTCCAAGGGTCCAGGTCAGGGAAGTCACAGAGGCAGGAGTGTTTGATAACCGGTCACCCTGCACCCACAGTAAGGAGACAAGATAAATTCGGGTGGTCATTTCAGTTTCTCCTTTCCACTCAGTCATGAACCACAGCCCATGGGACAGTGCTGCTCACAGCTAGGGTCACTCTTCCCACTTCAATGAACCCAGCCTAGAAGCCCCCTCACCGACGACACAGCAGAGGTTTGCCTCCTGGGTGATTCTAGGTCCTGTCAAACTGACAATCAAAACTAAAAACTATAGACCTCAATTGCTCGTCCATCAACTGGTGAAGTCATCACGTCAGAGAAGAATCTTCAAGGAGAAGAAACTGTATCCTGGTGTGTGTGTGTGTGGGATTAGACACTTTTCTGCCCATCATGGTTTTTCTGGTTAACTGTCCTAGTGAAAAATGAGATGAAAGTAGCAGTGATAAGAGTGACAGCAGAGCCAAGTGCAGTGGCACACGCCTTTCGTCCCAGCACTGCAGAGGCAGAGACAGGCAGAGCTCTGTGAGTTCGAGGCTAGCCTGTCCTTAAGAGTGAGAGCCCAGTGTCTGACTCTTTCTGGACACTTGTCAGGCCTCTAGAAGCAGTCTACCAGTAGGGGTTGAAAACGCTCACTCTGCTGAGGTCTTCCGTTTCTAATGACTTGAGTGACACTGAATATAGTAGCCCTAAGAATCCTTGGGAGAGACCATGAAGCATTTTCCACAGACAGATAAATGGCCTGGATTTTTCTTGTACGAATAAGGAAGGCATTTGAGGCGTAAAAATGGACAGGTTTCAGGACTCAGGCAAACAAACAAGGAAAGAACAGGAACCCAGGCCACTGCGGCTGCCGAGGGAAAACCATCAAGTCTTACATTTTTTCAATGCTGCTTGAGCTTGACACGTTCAGATGTTTTATTGGCCCATTTTAATTTTCTTGGGACAAAACATCCAGTTTGTAACAGCCAACCGTTTTATACGCTGAGTACATGAGAGTCATGTTTGAAGGATGACTGTGTTGTACAGCCGGGGAAACAAGCTCAAGAATTGAATCTTCTGGGGCTGGAGAGATGGCTCAGTGGTTAAGAGCACTGACTGCTCTTCAAAAGGTCCTGAGTTCAAATCCCAGCAACCACATGGTGGCTCACAACCATCCGTAATGAGATCTGACATCCTCTTCTTGTGTGTCTGAAGACAGCTACAGTATTCTTAGATATATAATAAATAAATATTTAGACTGAAGCGAGCAGAAGTCCTGAATTCAAATTCTCAGCAACCACATGATCACTCACAACCATCAGTACAGCTACAGTGTACTCATAAACATAAACAAATAAATCTTTAAAAAAAAAAAAAAAAGATTGAATCTTCTGGTTTCCCCAAAACCTAAACTTAGAACCCAGTGCACCTCATCTCTCCCTGCTTTATACCCGAAGAGATCAATATTCAGCAGAGATGGCTGCATAGGTCACATTTATCCTAGCACAACAGTCAAGGCAGGGCACCTGCTTCTGTGCTCACGAATGGGGAACCAGATAAAGGCTAGATTCACACAACCGAGACATCAGCCATAAAGAAGCCATGGGAATGGGAACGACAGGAGGCCACATCGAGCAAAATGAGACAGACCAACAAAGACACATATCACATTTTCTCTCATAGATGGAGTCTAGATCTAGAAAGAGACATGTGGTGTGTGTGTGTGTGTGGTGTGTGTTGTGGTGTGGTGTGTGGTGTGTGTGTGTGGTGTGTGGTGTGGTGTGTGTGTGTGTGTGGTGTGGTGTGGTTTGTGTGGTGTGTGTGGTGTGTGTGGTGGGGGTGTGTGTGTGTGTGTGTGGTGTGGTGTGGTGTGGGGGAGTACAAGAGTGTAATGATCAATGTATATCAGGTACAAGTATGGAAAAGTCACGAGAAACCCATTACTTTGTTCAATTAATGTACGGTGTGTGTGTGGCGGGGAGACAAGAATCAGGTTCCTGAAAAGATGATCTCATATTTTAATATTTCTGGGAAGCATGGCTAAGTTATCACAAATGAAAGACTTAATAACCTGTAATCATTCCAGATATGCAATGTAACTGTCTTCCCAGTTACAGGATCAGTGGGTCTTGCTGTCTCAGTGCAATGAGTGATACCATGTTCATTATAAATAGAAGACAATGGGACAGTTCCTGAGATAGACGATTCTGAGAGCACGTGAAACTCACAGTTGCTAGGGAATTGCTAGGTTCAGGCTTTTTTGAGGTTATTTATTTGTGTGTGTGTGTGTGTGTGTGTGTGTGTAAGAAAAAGTCAGAGACAGATGGGCAGAGAGACAGAGAGACATACACAGAGAAAATATAGAACATAGAACAAATACATAATTTAAGAAATAAATTGTCTTCAAGATCATTAACTGAGTCAATGCTTTTGGACCTTCAGAGACTTAAGAGGGCTTAGATCTGCACTCTGAATGCATTGTCCAGGCTGAGGAGAGTTTCTGTTTTCAGTTGGGGAATTCTATCTCTGCAGCAGGTTAAGGGAGGCCGCTTAACTTGTGCCATCTCAGCAAACGGTCTTTCTCTTTGAAGACCGTCAGGGGAGGTGCGCTCTAGTTCACCCTGCCTTCCTCTAACTGCTCCATCTTCACAATTTGCATTTTATTTTGGACCAGGGCAACTGTAATGGTAAATTGGTCTGCTGTCTTTAATCTGGGACCAGCAGCAAACCATTTTTAATAGCCCTTAATTCCCGGTCTAATGAGATATCTGCATTCAGCAGTGACTCAAACATGTACTGCCGAAGGGTAGGGTGGGTGATTCACAGAGAAGAGACGGAAGAAAGCTATTAGGTAACCTTAGGCAGCCTCTACCAGGCTCAGGATGACTCCCCAGAGAACAGCTTCTAGGACCAGTTCCTTCCATTGTCTGTAGGATGTAACCACTGGCCTTTCTCATAGGCTGTGCATCACCCCAAGTCCACCCCCACCCAGTTCTCTCCCAGCTCCCAAATATTTGGTCCTAGCGGCCCACAAACACTCACTCACGTATTTAGAGAAATGATAGCAAGAAAAGAAATTGGAACACTGCATTTAAAGAATCTCCATCTTTGCCATAAAAACCGAAAAAAAAGGCCTCACAGCCTGGGCCTTCTCTGTTTTTTTCCCCCGGCCTCTCTCCAGCTGTTCCACATGTGGAGCTGAGTTTCTCACAGCATGAACAATTGTTCTTGGTGTGATCTTACTTGATGTGTGTGGATTCTGGGCCTTTCCCTTTTTCCCTTTCTTGCTCTCCCTTGCTCCTCCTCCCCCTTTCTCTCCCCACCCCCTTCTCTCCCTCACTACAGAAACTCTATTTTGAACATTATGGACACTATATTCTTAAGAGATGTCCTTCAGTTCAATTCAACTTAATCTACGGTGCACAAGAATAATGATAGTGACAAAAGTCTCTCTGGAGGCCTTCAGAGGCACACGGTTAACGCCGTGACGTGGATTTTCACCCTTTCCCTGTCTGAGGAGCTAATGCTCTATCAGCTTCCACGTTTTAAGAGAGTCAGCGTAGGAGATAACTCTGCAGTTAGGAGCACAGCTGCTCTCCCACAAGACTGCAGCTCCATTTCCAACACCCAAGTCAGGCAGATCACAGGTAGCTAGAAGTCCAGCTCTGGGGATCCAATGCTCTCCCTCTCCTGGCTCATGCATGTGTGCATATACATGCAGTCCTGAACATGTGCATGCATGTAGATGTGCACACACATATTAATACTATATTATAATAATAAATATTAATAAACTAACTTAAAAAATGTTGCTGAGTTACTTCCGTTTACTTTTCTATTATTTGTGTGTGTGTGTGTGTGTGTGTAATTACTCCACATAGCAACCAGAGGCTAATTGGCCTTTTCCAATTTCCTGACAAATGTATTCTTTAACCAATTTTTTTTTGGGTGGGGGCTATGTGTGTGTGTGTGTTTTTAAATCACTGTTAAATCAACAGTAAATTTTTATTTTATTTTATTTTTTTTTTAAGATTGCATTACTCTGTGGTAAATTTGCTTATCTCAACTTGAATTCTGACTTTGTAACTTGCTTCTTTGTGGCCAAAATCATTCTCATGATCTCTTCAAGACCCAGAACTGGGAAGAGACTGGGTTTGTAGCTAGCTACGGGACTGCCCAGCAACTTTCCCTTGCCCGTGTAGAATCCAGCTCCATTGACAGCAGGACCCATTCGAGGTCTCTTCTGCTTCCAATGTAAGGGATTTCCCAAGAACAGAACATGAAGTTTAGCTCATCTCCTTATGGAGAATGGCTGGAATACAAACGTTACCTGGACAACTTTAGGGGTGCTCCCAACACTGCAGAAACCAGTATTAGCCCATGCAACTGTCTACATCAACTGTGCTTAATGTATGTACACTTAAATGTTATACCACCACCACCATGCCCCACCTTCCTGGCCTTTCCACCTTACGAAACATTCTTAAACAGAATTCTCCATTTCCTTCACTCTCAGCCTCTGGTAGACCCCACTCTGACTTCTCTA
The DNA here is from genome assembly GCF_978045245.1 of Mus caroli. Classification (NCBI taxonomy): domain Eukaryota; kingdom Metazoa; phylum Chordata; class Mammalia; order Rodentia; family Muridae; genus Mus; species Mus caroli. The sequence goes on from NW_028227270.1 coordinate 7,345,630, forward strand.
TATGTATTCCTAGATAAGGGGGAATGATAGAAATAGGAAGCCAGAAACTAGGCAGGCTGTCTTAGGGCCAGGGACCTTGATTCTTGTCAGAAACCAGGAATGTCCTTTGCTCTGTCCAGAGATGCCAGAAGTGATTGAGGATCTGGTCTTGGTTTTGGTTTCTTGTCATCTTTCTTGTGCACAGCCACCTGGGAGCTATAGTGAGGGTGTGACCGTATCTCCAGTCCGGATGACGCCACCATCCAGTTTGCACATTTCAGTTGTTGCGATGAATGGGGCTATGAACACAGGTATACACCACACCTGCTCTTTGTAATGGCATTTTCAAGCACACACGAACGTAGAATGCATAATATAAATGGACCCATGTTCTTAAGATGAACCCCTAGTCCCAGGTCTCCAGATCCAAGGATGCATAGATGCCTCAGTCCCTGATGCTCGCTGGTAGGAATGTTCCCGTGTGACTGAGAAATGACCCCCACTGTGACTAGTCTTTGGGTCTCATCATACTAATCTCTTGTAACCACAGAACTCAGAAAGCATGTCCGCCTCCAATTTACAACTCTGATTGCAGATCCCCACCCTCCAATCCCCAAGGCAGGGTGGCCTGTATCCCAGCCTGTCCTCAAATCTCAAACTTAGCTATCTAACCAAGGATGATTCTGGATTGCTGATGTCCCTGCCTGCCCCTCTCCAGTGCTGTGACTGCAGGTGTGCTACCATGCTGTGTTAATACAGTGCAGGGTTGGAACCCAGGGCTTCCTATAAGGCTAGGCATGCATGTAGCCAATGGAGATACGTGGTTGCCAGTCCCTTGTCAGAAATGCTAAGAGCAGAGAGCAGCATACTTCAGATCCACTCGAAACCAGACAGCTTACTTTGACGGAGTTCATTCATCCCTGCATGTGGCCTTATACTTTAGTCTTCAAAACGCACAACACAAATAAGTGAGAGTCAGTGGGAGAGAATTCAAGCCAGAAAACAAACAAACAAAAGCAAGCAAACAAACAAACAGAAATGAACTTAAACAGACCAGATAGATAAATTATTACTTTAGGAAGCTATACCACTAGTCCTAAAAAAAAAAAAAAAAAAAAAAAAAAAAAAAAAACCTGTACAAAGCCCTTGAGGATATAACAGAATCTGAGGAAGATGATGACACCTGCCTGCCTGCACGGTGGGCCCTGCAATCTGACCTGGCAGGGATTGCTCTCTTACCACCCACTAAGCAAAGTAGTTCACACCCTTGGATCTCATTTTCTGCCTCTGTGAAATGGAGAAAATAAAACATACATTGTTCGGCTAATGAAGGATAAAAGATAATGTTTCAAAATGGCCTGGCACACGAGAGAGTGGCACGAGTCTGGGAGTATGTGTTGCCTGCGCACGCGGTCCGATTCCTGTGTCATTATCCCGAAACTCATTAAGAGGCAATTCTTAAGATTTCAAAATTTTTGTGTTTCACAAAAGGACACCCCGGTTTCCTGCTAGAATGGGCGTCACGGTGCTCTCTGAGCCTTTGGAAGAAGTCACGGTTGTTAGACGGGCCAACTCATTGCTGACACCAGGCTCCACAGACCCTTCCTGAGGAGGCTCATGCCCAAGTCTATGCTTGTGTGTGTGCATCCCTTACAGTATGCAAAGCTAGGCATCAGCAACAAAGAGACACAACATTGCTCGGACTGATGCTCTCTCTCCTTGAGAAATCTACAGTCACCGTGTCCATAGGCTGGCAACTATATGAGGCCAAAGGATCCAAAGCCTCATTCTGAGACAGAAAAATGAGACTCACAGAACCATGTGACGTAATTAGTGTTTACCCAGAACTCTGATATGCTCATGCAAAAGGCACTTTGAATGTAAACATTTTTTCAGGGCTCTTATTTTGTGAGACCAGATTGAAAGCAGGGCAGTAATTAGCATGTTAGGATGCCAGAAAGGGTTTTAAAGAAGGTATGCACGCAGATGTCCCCCACTGAACGAGGGGATGCAAACAACCCTCTGCGATCAAATGATTGCTAAATAAAACTTGTTTCTCGGGTGGGCATCGGTGTGGACAATACATCAAGAAATCTGGAAACATGGATGTATCCAGCTCCCGAACAGCCAAGGCCTCTGTACAAGTAAGCCTTAAATATTCTGTAAAAACTCCAATTAATTTCAAGCGCTAACAGCCTGACTAAGATGGAAATTCTTCAGCAATTAGCCTCATTCCCAACAGGATCAAATGCAAGCAGCAGCCAAGGCGGTTTAGCGCCCAAGCTCGGGGTGTGTTCAACGGGAAAGCTGCTGAGTGCGAACTCTGTACAGCGCTGATATTCCACACACGGCCCCGTGGGTGGGCACTTTCATACATGCACGCACGCACACTCATACACACACAGAGAGCCCCATGGGTGGGCATTTTCATACATGTGAACACACACACACACACATACACACACACGTGGGTAGACATTTGTGCCCACGGGTGGGTATTTTCTGGAAACAGATGCACCCTGTTTAAATCCAAAGTTTTGCTTCCGAAAAAAATTGGAGGTAAACTGAATTTAAAAAAAAAAAAAATTTTTTTAATTGTATTCTCAAATGCCCCCAGGAGGTTCGTATCTCAGGGAACCCTGTCATGAATATTCTTGCAAGTAAAGAACTGTTTCATGACGAATTGAAAAACACCTCTAAGTCATTTGCAACACTGACTTTGCTTTGTCGTGTCATTTGGAAGTTGTTTTGAGACACTTTAAAAATAAAACAAAACCACTTTTCCTCTTTGAATATTTAATTTCAAAATATCTTATTTTCTTTTTTAATCTGTTCTGGGATTCATTTAACTTATTTACTCTCCCCACCCCGAGAACACAACTCCAGTTCTGAAATGGAACCAAAGGGCTAAGTGATTTGAATTCACTGTGAGAATTTCTTTTATTTACAGTCAAATTTTAGGAACTCCTATGACCTATTTGGTAGGGAATACGTACGTTTTTGGATTTATTGAGAAGGAAAGAATTCCTATATGGGAGGGAGGGCATAAGCAATGTGCTATCGCAGCTCACCCCAGTCAGGCAGGATAGAGTCAGGGACATATGTGTCAATGAGACAATCTACTGGAGACATTTGCTATAGCTCCAGTGGGCTGCGTAATAGCTCACAGTTGAGTTAAGGATCCCAAACTTTCTTGATCCATGAATTTGTTAGTCTTGGACAGTTTTCATAGTGTCTCTTGGCCAAACAAAATACCTAATAGCTCATTTATTAAGTAGTTAGGTTCAAACAATTCCTAAGTAGCTGCCTTTGAAAGCTAGTAGGAATTTGAAGAAAACAAAATGAAGAGTTAAAAAACCAAAGTGTACATTTATTTTTAAACCACAATTCCTCAGGTTATGCACGTCTGTCAGGCCCTGTGGAACTTCAAGTCTCAGGGTCAGATTGGATGCTTCCAATTGCACAACTTAACCTCTATTACCTACCTTACTTACAGTGTTTGCCTTTTATGTCCCCAAACTCAACCTTAGAGAGAGATGACATCATCAAAAGGAATGTAGCGCCACCTAATGTTGAAACTGTGAACTACTTCAAGGTACCAGTGTGTTGGGGGTACGGGGGGAGTCTGAAAATCACCAACTACTCCATGTTTTACTCTAAAATTCCAAAATATCCTCTATGGAGTAACTGTGGCACCCTGGGGTGGGAACTACAAAGTTGAATGGTAAAAAGGGACTTTGCATTTTTCTGAGTGATAGAGTCCAGTGCTGAGATGTCAGAAAGCAGGTGTGTGCACATGCACACATACTCAATGCCTAGCACCAAGTGGTGGTTTCTTACTGTAACACAGAATTGAATCTATACCAGTTTTGATGTATACCTTATCTTCAGATGAGAGCGGTGACACCCCAGAGAGCTCGCCCTTTGAGAATGCTTGGATGACAATCGCCATGCAAAGGCGTTAAGAAAACATGTTAAATTTCAGTTTTCCTCACACGTTTCTATGATTAAGTGACTTGTTTAGTTTGTATAAACTAGAACCTTCTTATGTGACTACTGTTTTGTGTTGTAGCATAACCTAGTATCCAATACCAACACTGCCACGGAATTAACCATTATAGATGCCTATCGGTAGGTTGCTAATGAAAAAAAAAAAAAAACAGGTATCTAGGCACAATGGCTGGAAGGTATTGATACACTGCACTAAATGTTAAATATTAAATGGTTAGATACTAGACATTAAACACTTGCTCTGTGAAGAGACCCTCGAAGCATTAACTCAGGATGCTAAGTAGCAGTTACAGATGGTGCCCTCCAGTAAGCACAAAGTGGAGGTTTTTCTTCTGAGAGACGGCCCCGCTCCTAGTCTCTCTACAAAGCCTCTGACTTCTCTATGCATGGCCACTGCTGACTGAACTGCTGAGTGAGTCCACAAGGCTGGGTTTGCTATTATCTCAGACTTTCCCTTTTCCCATTTAAGGTCTTTATTTGAGGTGGATGGTGGGTGGAGAAGGGATTGAAACAGGCTCTCACTATGTAGCCAGGCTGACCTGGAACTCACTATGCAGCCAGGCTGGCTTGGAACTATGGCCATCCTCTTGTCTGTCTCCCTAGTACTGGAATGACAGGTGTGTGCTACCAAAACTAGCCTTTTTTTCTTTTCCTTTCCCTTTCCCTTTTTCTTTTTCTTTTAAAACCAACTCTGGCCAACTATGACCCTGCCTTTTAATACTTCCTATACATTCTCTTCATTTCCTATTTCTTTCCCCCCAGGGCTCTCCTCTTTCTCCCAGTTTTTATCTGCAGACTCACTCTCCTCTCTGCTACTTTGCAAAGGCCTCCCACACAAATTTGAGGTAACAGCAATTTAGCAGAATGCCTCCGGTGGAATAATCAGCCATCATGATTCGTTAGAGTCAAGTCCTGGCTGAATCTGGGATTAGTGATGCTTATCTCCTTAGGACCATGGCAATCTGCAGTCCCAAGAGAATTACAGGGGGGGGGTGGGGTGGGGGATGCTCCATTCAGTTGCGTTAAGTGGGTCATTTTTTAATCAGCAAAGCCCAGAACTGCATTACCAATGTGGATTAAAATGAACTCGACTCGAATGGCGGTGTGCTCATTGTTAAGGTATTTGTGGTTTGCTGCAGCAGGGAAGACCCCAGGTCCTAACTCAGTGCAATGGGGCGAAATGAACCAATGGAGAGGGACTGTAGTGAGAAGGACACCCCATGTAGTGACCGCAGTGGCTTTGAGGCCCCACATTCTCCTTCGACGGACTTGGATTCTGTTATTTTCAGACATGCTGAGATACAGCATTCCATCTCATGAACATTTTAGCTCATTTGAGAAAAAAAAAGCGCAACATAAACAAACAAACAAAGAAACAAAACAAAAAACCCTAGAAGCCTTTTTCCAGTGGCAAAGTCGTTTAGAGAGTTTAGCTTCTGATTACTGTAATGATGCAATGTAACAATATGAAATTCTTTCATAATATCTAGGAGTAAGTTATTACTGGTGGAAACGGTAATGTTTCCTAACAAACCAAGGATTTCAGGGACAGACCACCCAAATGTATTATTATATAAAGATGTCAGTTACATAATTACATGAGAAAACAACACATTTTACTTTTTTTGTTGTTTTTTAACAACAATTATCCTCCCTGAGGAAGAGGGGCTGAATTAGCTGCTTAGCAGAGTGCCTCCTAGGGGCACCAATTATCTCAGACACATTCAAACCAGGGCCTTGAAAATGTACATTAAAGGAGAGAGAGAGAGAGAGAGAGAGAGAGAGAGAGAGAGAGAGAGAGAGAGAGAGAGAGAGAGAGAGAGAGAGGAGAGAGGAGAGAGAGACAGAGAGAGGAGAAAGAGAGGAGAGAGAGAGAGAGAGAGAGAGAGAGAGAGGAGAGAGAGGAGAGAGAGGAGAGAGAGGAGAGAGTGGAGAGAGAGAGGAGAGAGAGAGGAGAGAGAGAGGAGAGAGAGAGAGAGAGAGAGAGAGAGAGAGAGAGAAGCCCTTTCTTAGCACTGTCCCCGACTTCTGCCCTGTCTGAACTGGCTCTGTGAGACCACCAACAGTGAACGGGTTTCAAAACTCCAAGGCACAGTTAAACGCAGACCATACTGGCTCCCTCATCCTAAGTTTTACTTTTTTTCTTTCTCTAGAATTACTGAAAAGGTCTTCTACCGGGCTGAGATGTGGCTCAATGATAAAACACTTCCTTAGTCTACACGAGATATAGCGAGCACAGCTTTGAAGGTCCTTGCACCCGCAGATCTCCCAAATGTTAGAACAAGGAATGTTGTGCACAAAGGATCATCTTTCCAATAGGAAAGACGCAAGGAAGCTCTGAATTGAAAGAGTTTAAGAGCCTGGTGATCTCGGATATCTCAGGGCCAGGCCATACGAAGCGCCTACAACCAGGAATGGTGATACCTAATAGTCTAAATGACCCTTACATTATCTGTATAGCCAGAGGTTCCCAGAAAGCTCCCATAACCAAGACCAGAGGTAGATAATAGCCCAGATGACTTCTACACTGTCTGCATGGCTGAGACTGGGCCAGACCCTTCCTTAGGCCTTTGAGCTGGTATAGGCAGCCTATCTCTAGAACCCATCGTCTTGGAATAAAGGACACGCACCCTAAGTCAAGTTTCAATGTAATCATGCTTCCTTAGGCACCGGAAATTATATTATCCTCGGAAACTTTTATCCAAGTTGAACTGTGTTTAAATTTGTTGTGGATAAACCACCAGGCAACACAATCCAGTGGCTCTCAACCTTTCTAATGCTTTCAATAGTCCCACAGGTTGTGCTAACCACCAACCTGCACTGCAAAACACATAGATGAAATCAAGCACCTTGTTTTCTGATGAGCCTGGAGCCATGCTTTCAAAGTACAGTGGAGAGGAGAGTATGCTAGGATTATATAATCAGTGCACTGATACCCCAATCACTGCTTGGTTTTGTAGCATTTTTGGAAGATAAATTGAAGGTCTGAAAAATAGAGTTATATTAGTCATGTCCAGGTGGCCAGTAGTGCTATGAAACTCATAGTTCATCAACGAAGTACAGACAGCAAAGAACAAGACACTTTCATCTAAGTGCTGAGCCCCTCAAAGGTAACGCGAATGGCATGTCTTGAGATAAGGGCATTCTTCCCAGTGCACGATGGCCTTGTCCTGGCCTTAGTCCATTAAATACAACTAGTGCTTCCTCGTCATAGTGACCATCAAAGATATCCCCACATGTTTTCAGTAGTCCCCCAGGTAGAAGCAGAACTTTCCCACATGGGAACCAGGGACTGAAAGTGCCTGTATCTACAAAAAGAAACCAAACCCAAATAAAGGCAACGTGCGTTCAAGTTGTATATATGGTTTGAGAGGTACGTGTGCTGGTTCCAGTAGCCAATACTTGAAGCAAACCAAGGTGGCCAGCAATGGCTGGAGAAGTAAAGGAAGCATGGTATTATACATACAGTGGAGTTTCAGTCATCCAGGAATGAAACTGGAATTCATCATGTTAAGTCAACTAAGCCAGACTGAGAAAGGCAAATGTGGCATATTATTTCTCATATATAATATACAGAATTTTAAAATACGTGAACACAGAAAGGAGGCTATTTAGAAAGAGGAAAGGGAGTAGCAATGGGGAAGGGGATAGGAGAGAAAATAGGAACTGACGCTGACCACAGTCCATGGTGTCTAGGATCCTGTCTTTATTAAGTCTGCTACTTTGTCCAGTGAATCTATACAGATAAAATCCTGCAAGAGAAATAGGTGTGAGTACGGGGATGGGGGAGTGCATCTTAGTAACTAGATTCAACTTTGCTTCCTCATGGACTTCTTCCAAGGAATGTGCACTGCAGGCTGGCTACTCTAGTGGTCAGGGAAGTGGGCGAACATCACACTTCTCTTAGACTTTTACTTGAGTTTGATTCTGCCTCCTAGCTGGGGTCCTAAGCCGTGGGGGAAAGGAGTATAGGATAGTGTCCTCTGGAACTGATGTACTGCCTACAGAAGGGGACTCCAGGTGAAGAAACCCGAGTCTCAGGGCAGACAGGGATGAAGCATGAACACCAACACTCAACAGCCCAGCACCGTCAGCAGGTGACCGTGGCCAACGCGGCCCTGGGAAGTATTTGCAGTGGATGAAGGATCTCATCGGCAGGTCACAACTACCATCTGAGTAGCGTTTCAATTCTTCTGTGGCCATGACAACAGAGGAGAGAGGAGATCAGTGGGGAGAGAGCCAGGGCCAGTCCTCATCTCTAATTTAAACACGGCCATTTTGCATCGATGCATTTCACCGACTTAAGAGACGGACATGAAGGGCTTAGAGAGACAGCTTAATCGGTAAATTCCTTCCTCAAAAGTGTGAGGTCTTGAGTTCAAGCTCAAGCTCTCGTGTTTATAAAGTTAGCGTGGTGGCAACATGTTTGTAATCCCTGCACTTAGGAAGCACAAACAAGAGGATCCCTGGGGCTGGCTGGTCAGCCAACTTAGTTTACTTGGTAAGCTTCAGGCCAACAAAGAGACCCTGTCTCAAAAAAAAAAAATTCCTGAGCAACAAAGTCTAACTCAACTGGTCTCCCTGTGCACGCATACATACACAGTCAGACAGACAGACAGACAGACAGACACACGAGACCTGTTAAGCATCAGATCCTCAAGGCTCACTGTAATCGCCCACCTTACATAGTGACCTGGATGCTCTCGGAAAAGAGAAGATGTGATTTCTTAACGGGTATGCTGGCGAGCATTGATTGTTACCTCTCCCATTAGCTAAGCCATTTAAATGCCTCCCGCCTCCGTTGCCTGGTCCGTAGGCCTGGGACTAGAGTCCACTAAGGAATCTCCATCGGAAACCGGGCTGCACGGAGACTTTGTCGGATATCTGTGAAGGGCACTGAGTCCACTTCCTCTGTTTTCCTTACTCGCTGAACGTGTCTCTCTTTTCAAAAAACAAAACCAAAAATCAAAACCCCCCAAAGTGGTCAGGGACATTAATGAAAGCTTTCATGCAGCCAAGCATCAGGTCTAGTGGAGTGTTTGCAGCCAGGCAGTGGGCCTCAGCCCTTTAGTTTCTTGCCTTTCATCCTTCTGATCCTCTTTTCAATCTGTCACCCCCTCATGTCTCTTTTCTTCCTTCTTTACTCTGCTCCCGAGAGTGGCTACTGTATCCAAGGCACTGGAGCTCAATACGGAGAAGGTAGCTCCAGTGGAGGCAAGGAGGACCTAAGTCCTATATCGAAAGCACCTTTGTGTTTCAGGAGGACAACTCTGGCGGAACTGCACAGGTTAGAGATGGAAGAACATGGAAGTAGCATACTTTCTCAGACAGGAGGCCATGAGATTCAACTTGAGAGCTGGGATGCTGCCCAGAATCAATCTGGAGTCAGATACCTGACCCATGATGGAGCTGCCTCTGTGGACGGCACTGTGCTAGATGTAGCGGCGGTTATAAACAGAAGGCATGATGCTAGCTCAGGCTGTGCGAGGACTGACAAGACACAAAACAAGGGACAGGCTGAGGAGAGGGAAAAAAAAATTCCCAGCTGGAAAATGAGTCTACCTGGTGACGATGCGGCAGATGTGACACACACAGGGACAGTCACATAAGGCCCGGTCAGAGGACACCGGGAAGACAGTGTGAAGAGAGTGAGAGAGGACATCACAGCGGTGTGGTCAGGAGAGGACTGGACAAGCGGAAGACAGGAGAAGGAATGGAAAAGGGGAAGGAGGAGCTGAGGGGCTCAGATCTGACAGGGAGTGGGGAAGAATGTAAACAGAGGCGGATTGAAAGAAGCAAGTTGCTGGGTGATGTGGAAACCGGCGTGGGGGATTGTGAGTTCTAGGCTAACGTGGGTGATACAGTGCGATCTTGTTCCAGAATCAAAGCCACCGCCACTGCCACCACCACCAATAACAACAACAACAAAACCAATGGTGCACAGTGCCCAAAATAAGCTGAGGAGCATGAGAAACAGCAAAGAAAATGCACATAAAATAAGTGTGGACAGATAGCAAGGTAGGGCAGAGAGGGAGGGAAGCACCAATGTTGGTCATCAGAGACTCCGGGGAACAACGGCTGCCTGTCCCTTCTGCACCCACGAGGATGGAGGACCATCCTTAGAGAACGGCAGTGAACAGGAACTGCATAGCAGAAGGCAGCATCATAGGTGACAGGAACATGCCTCTCTTTTCTGTTTCCCTTCATCCCCATCCCCCACCAATTGCTGAGTTTGGAGAAGACTTGAGCAGACAATCAGGTCAAGGTGAAGAAACCAATCTACAAATGACCTCTGCTGCCCATTTCCCAGGGAATCCAAAGACACTGACTGGCTCCTGGTTAGGGGTCTTGATCTTTTGATACAACTTTCTTCTGGTAACTAGCTGCCTGTGAGACTGGTAGGACTTCGATCTATATGACCTGAACAGTGAGTCCATGTGCCACAATGCTTTGATACATCTGTGTTCCTGTGAGACTGCCAGCCAGCAGGTGTGCTGGCTACATTTTATGTCAACCTGACACAAGCTTAGTTCATCTGGGAAGAAGGACTCCTAATTGAGAAAATGCCTCTATGGGATTATCCATTGACCAGTCGGTAGGGCATTTTCTTAATTGATGATTGAAGGTGGAGGGCCCCATACATTGTGTATAGTGCCAACCCTGAGCTGGTGGTACTGGGCGCAATAAGAATGCAGGCGAGCAAGTCAGTAAGCAGCTTCATAGTCTCTGCTTTAGATCCTGCCCTGACTTCCCTGGATGAAGAGAAAGAACGGGTCCTGCATGGTGGCACACTCCTTTAATTGAAGCATTTGGGAGACAGAGGTAGTAGATGGATCTTTGTGTGTTCAAGTCCAGCCTGGTCAAGACAGAAAGTTCCAGGCCAGACAGGGAACTATGTACTAAGATCCTGTCTCAAACACACACACACACACACACACACACACAGACACACACACACACACAGACACACACACACACACACACAGACACACACACATACACACACAGACACACACACACACAGACACACACACATACACACACAGACACACACACACACACACACAGACACACACACACACACACACACACACACACACACACACAGAGACATACACACAAAGGAATCATATAAGAAGGAGAAGGACAGCCTGGCAGTGGTGGCACACGCCTTTAATCCTGGCAAATGGGAGGCAGAGGCAGGTGGATTTCTGAGATCGAGGCCAACCTGGTTTACAGAGTGAGTTCAAGGAAAGCCAGGGCTACACAGAGAAACCCTGTCTTGAAAAACCAAAAAGAGAAGGAGGAAGAGGAAGAGGAAGAGGAAGAGGAAGATGAAGATGAGGAGGAAGAGGAGGAGGAAGAGGAGGAAGAAGAAGAGGAGGAGGAGGAGGAGGAGGAGGAAGAGGAGGAGGAGGAGGAAGAGACCACTGATCTAGACATCTTAAGCAGAAAAACAAGCAGATATGTTTGGAATGTGAGTCTCAAGGACAGATGACCTGTGATGAGTGACTTTGCTCTTGAGATGTAAAGAGCTCCAAGATGGACAGACACAACTTCCTTCAAAGTTGGATACTATTGTCTGAAGGTTTTTCTAAATTAATTTCTTCCAATATGGTGCTGGGCACTGAACTCAGGGCAGAGTCCAACCTCTACCGCTGAGCTAGACAGCTCCAGACTCTTCCTCCTGCTAGAAGTGTCAGCATCTGTAAAGGAAACTGAACCCGTAGCACTGATTTCAGAGTATGTAAAGCATGACAGCAAGCACAGAAGAATATGCAGAAACATATTATAAGTTCACTCATTTTATGAAGCAAAGGGCAGCTGTTATTTTTTCAGAAGAATTGAGAGCTTTCGAGTAGTTAGAAATTCTCACATTATTATAGTGTGGAGTAGGATGGCCCCACAAGTCCATATATAAAAGGCATCATGGAAGCCAAGTGTCACTTGGAGGTATGGGAACTTTAGGAGGCAGTGCTTGTGGAAGATGTCAGTCCGCTGGAGGTATGCCCTGGCAGGGGATGTGGGATTTCAGCCCCTTTCTCTATCTCCTTTGCCTCCCCACCCCCACCCCCGCCACTCAAACTACCCTTCCTACCATGATAGGCTGCTTTGGTGACATACTACAGACGGATATCTCTAAAACTGCGAGCTAGCATAAACCCCTTCTCTTTATAAGTTGGTGACACTTATCTTGGGTATTTGATAGAACTGTAGGAAGCTGTAACACATTTGTCCAGCTAACAAGAAGGCGGGGACTACTGGCCAGCTTCCCCCATCCCTAAGTCTATGCTGCATGCAAGGCAAGAAGCTCTGCCAACTATGAGTAACTCTGCAGCTTACGGCTTCCTCGGGGGGTTGAGGGTCACAAGCTGGACCATGATCTGACTGCTGAGCCCTTTCTCTATAGTGCATCTCCAAAGCAAATTTACAAAGTATACACGTCCATTAGAAAACAAACCAGAAGCCTCCTAAGGGTGGCTGCCCGTCTTTCTGTAGCGGCATCTAAGACCCAGGACGGCAAGTTCTACAATGGAAGTTTAACTCTCTGGGCTACCTTTGCATCAGTCACTGTATTTCTTCAAGTCATTACCTGTTCCAAGTCTTTATACCTTGTTCTTCTCTTCCCACATAAGAAACTATTCCCAACTCCAATCCAAACCAAACTCTGCAAAACATCTACTTAATAAATTTGATGTATATAAACTTGCTCAGCTTCTTTCTAACCTGGAAAGGCTTTCAGGCTGACATGTTAGATGGTATAGTGATTACACCTGTGTCCAAGGTTGGCTTCGGGAGAGTGCAAATCCCATGCACCTCCACACAAGATCCAACTTTTGAAAGGCACCCAGGCCAAGATGGGTTGTGTGCTAAGTAAGTACCCTGTGCTAAGTAAGTACCCCACGGTCACCAGCCTGGACTTTCTGTAGTTGGTAGTGATATGAAGGCTGAAACCCACGGTCTCGCACATGTTCTCTATGAGCTCTGGGCAACCCCAGTCTTGACATTTTTAGTAATTTCATCTTTGACCCTGTGTTCTGCAAGTTCAGTCTGATGGAAAACAGGAGCCTAAACAGGGGATCATGGACAGAAAACATTTTTAATGGCATTTTAAAGCAGCGTCAGGGATGTGAATATTTCTATTTTTCGGTAGGACCTGTTCATTATGTGACAAGCACTACTGGTAACCCTCCCTCACAAATGGGTTTGTGTGCTTGGCCACTGTCTTAGTCAGGGTTTCTATCCCTGCACAGACATCATGGCCAAGAGGCAAGTTGGGGAGGAAAGGGTTTATTCAGCTTACACCTCCAAACCCCTGTTCATCACTAAAGGAAGTCAGGACTGGAACTCGAGCAGGTCAAGAAGCAGGAGCTGATGCAGAGGCCATGGAGGGATGTTTCTTACTGGCTTACTCAACTTGCTTTCTTATAGAACCCAAGACTACCAACCCAGGGATGGCACCACCCATAAGGGACCCTCCCCCCTTGATCACTAATTGAGAAAAATGCCTTACAGCTGGATCTCATGGAGGCATTTCCTCAACTGAAGCTCCTTTCTCTGTGATAACTCCAGCTTGTGTCAAGTTGACACAAAACCAGCCAGTGCAGGTACTAAACACACTTCTCCCTGTGTTAAATCCACCTTTGATGGGAGTTTTCCTGTCTGTCTCATGAGCACATGGAAGGCAGGGTAGGCAGAAGGCACTCTATCTACATCAGTAAAAGCAGCCCGCCACTCCAGTTAGGTTTCTGTGATGAATGTTGCTATGCTTTCCCAGAACACTATAAAAACCATCACACTCCTCTTGCTATGGCAAGCAACAAAAATAATGACCTCTGCCTTATTTGCTTTCGAGAAGAAACACTGAGCATTTTAAAGCAATGAGAGTCGGCTGAGGTATTAGCTTTGTTTTTGAAGGGCTTTTATTTTCTTTGAACTTTTTGTTAAATCTGAGCATCAAAGCGTGTTTTCAAAGTTTACCGTTCCAGCATCTTAGATTCCAAACAAGGCAACTAACTTTTCCTAAGGGCTGAATGCTGCTTCACGGCAATGATTAATCTGAGTCAACAAATGACTGAGGCAACACCCCCCAAATGCTTATCTCTTAGTGTGAGCAAAAGCAGCTAGCAGCCTCCAGTGGTCCAGAGTGCAGTAACTGAGCTCCAGTTTCCATCACAGATTCTGAGGGCTGCTTCGCCTTCTATCATTGCTAGATCCTCACACTGGTCCATCAGAGGCTCCGTCTGAGGGTACAATTTATATCCTACCATGCAAGTTCACTATAGGCATCTGTACCCAAGATAATGCCACAAAGAGCCAAACAGCTATTAATCCAGTCTACCACATTTGCGGTTGTGCGGATGGACACTGCACAAAGGCATGGTGGGTAAAGTGCTGTGCAAGCCCCATCACAGGAGTTCTATTGATAGAGATCATGGTGGAAGGAGAGGACTGGCTCTTGAAAGGTGTCCTTTGACTTCCACCATATGTGCTACGGTAGGTGAGCGTGCATGCACAGGTGCGCGTGTGCATAGACACACACACAAACTCTAACACACATACTGAAGACACAGATATACACCCAAACAATAAAATAAAAAAGTCATTTTTTTTTATGAAGAAATGAATTGAATGAGTGTCTCTCTCATAGGACTACAGGTTCAACAATTTTCCCCATTTGGTGACTATAAGATAAAGAACTCAGAAATGTGTCCTGGGCTACTAGGAGAGATGGGAGATCCAGGGCACTCAGGGGAAAGTGAAGGTCAATGCAATAATAATGATAACCTCTTTCCATTCAGCCGTCCACTCTCTTTGTGGAGGAACGTGAAACTAACGGCAGCAGCGGCCGAGGGAAAGGCCTTGAGTTACAAAGGTTAACTGTTCAGCACTCAGGACTGGGAAGCTGAACAGTGGAAATGGGGTGTGGGGAGATGTTAGAAAGGTTGTCAGAGCCTCAGCTGCAACCTTTCCACTAGCTTCAAAGAACTTGTTGATGTTTAACATTAGCGGTATGAACCTAAGACAGCCCGAATGGACGCTGTTGAGATATTTTAGGCAGAGTAATCAAGACACGGAGAGCATACTCTATTCACACTGACTAAGCTTAGCATGCTGCCAAAAAAATAGGATTTGGAACAAATTTTGGACAAAAACGACTCATCTGTTTTGCAAGAAGGAATCAGAAGCACATAGGCGCAATCAGTCACTTTAAACTCGCCGATTAAGTCAGGACACTGATCGCTAACAGATGCATATAGTTGCAAATTTCGCCAATGTTGACAAGCCCTGCAATGTGGGTCTTGACTTCTCCCCAGGTCTATGTTTCTAAATTTCTAATTACATTCACTACTAGGGTTTTTTTTTTGGGGGGGGGGTACCTTGGTCAGTTTCTCTTGACCAGTGTGATACTAATTTGTAAGAAAGCCCAAAGAGAGCTCCTAAGCCAGGTCTTGGTAGTCAAGACATTTCTACTAAGCAATGTAAACTGAGCAAAAGGGGCTGGCGCTGGGTAGTCACTGGGAAATGCTTCCTTCTTAGACAACGGTTTGGAGGCTGGACATGGAAAGACTCGAGTTTGCAGCTCAGAGATTCTGGCCAAGGGCTTGGGTTTTAAGATATACTCTGAAAAGGTAAAATGGGCTCTCAGGGATCCTCACGATGTAATTCATGAAGTAGTTCATTCTGGAAACTACAAACATGATATTCTTCCTTACGCAGAGAAGACACATCTCAAGCTCATCCATCGACAGATGCCCTGAAGCTGCAGAAACACTGAACTCCGCAACCCAAAGCATGTTCCATTGTAAGTAATCACTCCCCAGGCACTGGGCTGCAGTTTGGGTACTATGAGGCTAGCATCAATTTCTTTTTCCTTCTAACATTTTTTCTTTTCTTCCCTTCACAATTTCATGGACATTAAGATTTGTTCTTACCATGGAGTGTAGCAAACTTAACATCTCCTTCCTTTTGGTTCAATATTGAACTGAGGCCTTTCAAGCTTCTTATTCAGAGGAAGTACTTTATAGAAGCTTCCCTCTGGCTTATGCAAATAGAAGCATAACCACCCTTGTCCGCTGTTAAAATAGAGGTAACAACACTGCCATACTCAAGCTCTAGAACCAATGATTGAGATGCCCACTGAATGACTAACGGATGGGCAAGATCTAAGGCAAAGATACAATGGACATGAGGTCTTTTCACATCTGTCAGCTTGACAGAGGTGAGTGGGTGGGTGGGTGGTGTGTAATTGAGAACCTGAGAATTTTGATAACTGTTGGCTTCTGGAACTTTCCATTTAATATATTTAGTACCCGAACTATGGGGTGATTTCTGTACAACAGAAGGAAATGTGGTG
Source organism: Mus caroli (assembly GCF_978045245.1). NCBI lineage: Eukaryota > Metazoa > Chordata > Mammalia > Rodentia > Muridae > Mus > Mus caroli. The sequence goes on from NW_028227270.1 coordinate 7,361,978, forward strand.
TCTTATGAAGGAGGCTATATCTCTTTGCTTCATACCCTAGCAAGAACTGTAAGAAGGAACACTACAGCTATGTATTACAATCAATGGTTACAGAGATGTTTTACGGCTCATTAAAGGAAAACTATTTCCTTCTAGAGAATGAAATCTCTGGCCTGGGTGGAGACTTCCATTCCTCCTAGGCATGTCAATGAAGGGACCATCCCTTGGGAGGGCAGAATCACCTATGAGGTGCAGTCTCCCTAAGCTGTGCTAGAGAGACAGAAGAGAGAATGTATGTTTGTTTCCCAGATCTCCAGCCTCTGCTAGAACAGTCTTTCGCAGAGCTGCAGCCATGAAGCTTAGGAAGTGGAAATCTCCTGTTCTCTCTTTTCTATGTACGCTTCCCTCCTTCCCTTCCCCTCCCCACCATGCTGCTGACCTCCATGCCAGCTTAACCCAAATGACATGGCATTGTCGTTGTGTCTCCCCCACCCCCACCTTCTCTTTTCCATTCTCCCCAAGCCATGGGGGGAGATTTACAGCTTGTGATTCCATTAAACTATAATAAAAAGTTCATTAAGCTTCAGCCCATCCTTCAGTTCTTTTATCAATGGGACTGAGAATCCCAAGCAAGTTGGTATCCCACATTTTCCTCCAATCCCATCCCAGTGTGACTGGTTGTAATCTCTGGCTAGATAGTTCTCGTAAATGTGGGCTTTACTTAGGGAATTTGGAAAACGAATACACATATAGGAGATCCATGATTATGCAGAAGGTCTTCAAAAGAGTTTTGACAATTCCCTTAGAAATCGAACTGTTTGTCTCCAAACAATGCTGGAGCTATGGAAACAGGCTTAAGCCGTTTAAAGAATTCACCTGCGATGCTTGCATGTCTTAAGTCTAGGGAGGCAGGGGGATGTCAGTTAAGACACAGATACTGTCTTACACTTGGAACTAAAGTTTAGAAATTTGGTAACATCTTTATCATGCCCCCTTCCTCTGAGAGTGACAAAGAAACAGGCCTGAGTACACACAGCTTGAACTTCATTCAAACCAAGGACCCAAAACAAGCTGAGACAGCAAACCCTAGACAATAAGAAATACAGAGGCTTCTTGACCTAAATATGACAACAGCGCAAGCATAACAAGCCTACAAAGAAGATAACACAGACCTGAATAAGATCTCTCATTTATCCTTTCTGCCAGTACTTTCCTGAGGTCTTCCTAGACCTTCATGTGTGCACTTTTACATAAAACTGTAATTACTGACTTCCTTGTGGGTCTCTTTGGCATTGAGGTGGTCCCAAGAATGAACCTAGGTACTGGCAAGCATCTTCCAAGCACTTCACATACGCTGATCCATTTCCCTCTCACATAGAAAACCCAACAAGGTAGTTATATTACGACCACGGTGTTACAGTCAAAGAAACTCTTGGAAACAGAGAGGTTAAATAACCCACCCAGTGCAGCAGGCTGCAAGTCTCTAGGGCTCTCGCTTAGTCACTCCTGAATCACTTTCTACAGCAAGTGTTTTCATTTACAGAGGAGTTATTCTACCGCTCTTCAGAACACTCACTCCACTGGGGTAATGGGTTTGGGAGGGTATTTATATACCATGTGCAAGGAAGGCCTCAGGCTCCATGCTTAGTGTATTGCGTACGCACATAGACACACAAAGGAAAACTCACTGATCATAACTGTTTTAGATCACCTCCTGAGTTCTAATCAACTCCTTCCCGTTAGAGGCAGAGCAATGAATCTAGGTGCCTGGTGCCATAGTTTGCCGTCTTAGCACACATGCTCTTCAGTGTCAGATTAGCCAGTTATTTCTGGGCCGTCATTGAGGTAGCATTTTACACAGACCCCTGGATACGAACTGCTATGTAGTTTTATACTTAGAAGAGAATACTGTTTCTCAGTCAGCCACAAGAATGAAAGGACGGTGCCAAAATATATCCTAGAGAGAGACACTGCAATAGCCGTCATAGACATATTAAGAAATCAAAAATTGCAAGGTTCTGACCCTGAGGAGTAACTCCTAAACAAGGGCGAGGGGGGAGGGAAGAGAAAAGTAACATCCTGCAAAAGATGGGTGGATGGGGGCTGGAGAGATGGCTCAGTGGTTAAGAGCACCGACTGCTCTTCCGAAGGTCCTGAGTTCAATTCCCAGCAAACACATGGTGGCTCACAACCATCCGTAATGAGATCTGATGCCCTCTTCTTGTGCATCCGAAGACAGCTACAGTGTACGTAGATATAATAATAAATAAATCTTTAAAAAAAAAAAAAGATGGGTGAATGGGGCCGGTGGCACAGGGCTGTTTTCAGATCCGAAACCCCCACGTGCTGATGCAGTACTATCAGAAATGCCCTCTGAAAACTGTGTCGAGGGCTGAACCTTTTGTACCCAGAACTGACATCAAAACCTTCAAAAGCACAGATGAAGCCTATCATACGTCATCCTTCTGACCTCTGTGCTTCTGGCAGCTCACAGCTTGCAGGCTAAGGGTCAGTAGCCACAACTTTTCTTCACACTGTCCTGTTTACTCGTTTCTGCACCAAAGCCAGAGACTGTCCCTTTAGCTACGGTGGTGGCATGCCTCCCAGATGTGAAAAATCACAGGGGTGTATTTTGATTGCTACTTTCTATCATGTGAATAAGAGACACTCTGAAGAGGCTTCCCGGTTCTAACTAACTCCTCGTTTTTGACCTTTCCCCCAAAGGTTTGCCAGCTGCTCCTTAGAGGATCTGCTTCTCTTTTCACCCCAAGTGAAAAACGAAAGCTTGCGTTAGTCAGTTGCTATCAATAATTGGAAATAATTTTGCACCCCTAGTATATGTTTTCGCACTGTCATTTCATTCTTGTGACTGGCTGAGAAAGCCGTTTAAATATAAGGCAAGCAAACACTAATAATTAATTGTATTTAAGGTTATTCCAAAGTCCCGAAAATGGCCTGAGCATCACTAATGTATCTAAGCAACACGTATGCCGTAGTAAGAACAAATCTCCCAAATTCGTAAAACAAAGCACAGATACTTTAAAATAATGTGTGTGTGTGTGTGTGAATATGTAGCACACACACCCCTGGATTCCTACTAATATTTAGCAGCAAAAACAAAAGTTCTTTCTGTAGTTCTCCATATTTATCATGACTGTTGAATTGTCCAAGCACAACATAGAGTTGCTTTCAACCATTTGTATCGACCGAGAGAAGCCAGTATTGTCATTAACTTTTAGATTTGGCACTCTTGTTTTCCTTCACGGACCAACCAAAATTACTAGTTCTTAGCGTTCCATAAAAATGACATCTATCATTTAGTTTATCTGATTAAATATAGTCCTGTGCTTTTTAAAAGAACATTGTGATTCAGTACTGATTTGTCTGGCTATGCAACATCCGGAGTTTTAAAGCTTCCTATTATGCTCGATTGGTAGGTACCTGGTTCAGAGGACACTGCCGAGAGTTCTCCTTTTGCCGGCATTAAGGCTTATAACCTAAAGGACTGGCCACAAGAACTGCTTTCTCTTTAGGGAGGGAACTCAGGCAGCACCAGGCTGATTTGTTTCAGGAACAATGATCAATACAATAATCAGCATATTACTAAGGGTCACAACTTCATTAAGTCAAACACAGTAAATACAAGATAATGTACACTGTCAGCCTGCTCCACCAAGAGTGAGTTCTCAGGTCTGGGGGTGGGGCATAATCTCCCGACTCAGCTTAGTGATGTCCCAACAGTTTCAGGCATCAAAGCTTCTAACAAAAGCAAATGAAAAGTTTATCTTCAATCCCCAGTCCTCTCTGGAGATGAGGTAAGAGAAAAAGAGATCCTGACTGACAGGAGATTCACATATTCTCTCTCTCTCTCTCTCTCTCTCTCTCTCTCTCTCTCTCTCTCTCTCTCCAAAGTGGGCAGGGGGAAGAGGGAACAGGCTGGGAGGTGGGGTAGGGTGAAGACAAATATTTACATCTCTAAACACAGAGAAAGATGACTACTTAGAAGTAATTTGCATTCTTTTAGAAGAAGAGTTAAAAAGGAAAGCCTTCCCTAAAAACAAACAAACAACAGAACCCCATTTCAGTACTTTCTTTTGGGGCAAATTCACCAAGGCTCAAAAGGAGAACTGTGGTTAAACAATCCACGCCCACGAAAAGCAGTCACCTTACATTCAACTTTAAAAGTCCCAAGACCACAATCAGTCCTGAAAGAAAACAAGACAAACTGCAAACAGAACACAAAGTCTAAAAACAGAGTAGTACATGAGGCAATCTAATTAACACTTTCACTGCAAGAAGTTTTCTTTCTTTCTTTTTTACTGTTTTGTTTGATTTGTAAAAAAAAAAAAAAAAAAAGGTTCCACCGGAATTATAGAATTGGTTAGCAAGACATATGAGAAAACAAATCCAAGTATCTGAAAGATATTGATTTATTATTGTGTGTGTGCATGTGTATGTGTGCGTATGTGGAGGTAAGAGGACAACCTTAGGCATTGTTCTCCAGGAAGTACCGTCTACTTTGTTTTTTGGAGACGAGGTCTCTACTGGCCTAGAGCTTGTGGAGTAAGCCAGTCTGGCTGACCAATTAGTGCCATGGATCCCCCTGTGCACCACTCTCACACCCAGACCTAGGGTCCCATGCACTGGCTTTTTAATACGGTCACTGGGAATCAAAATCAGGTCCCAACGCTTACACAACACGTCTGAACGGTCTCCCCAGTTTTTAGTCTTACTGGATCTGGGTAACAATAGACAACCACTAAGGCCATCAAAAGATGATACTGACCTCTAAAGAAATAGCATTAGTTATTGTTGCCCTGATCCCAGTGTCTCCTCAGAATCATAGGGAAGAGAGGGATTTGGGGGGGGGGGGAGAGGTAGAAGAAGAAGGGAATGGTAAAGAGAAAAAAAAAGATGAAACACACGAACTCTAACAGAGTCTACAGCTGATATTAAAAGTTCTTTTTAAAAAAAAATTACAGTTTTTAAAAGATATTATATATATAACGAGTACACTGTGGCTGTCTTCAGACACACCAGAAGAGGGCATCGGCTCCCATTACAGATGGTTGTGAGCCACCATGTGGTGGCTGGGAATTGTACTCAGGACCCCTGAAGATATTAAAAGTTCTAAAGAAGTAATTAAAGATCAAATTGTCAGACAAATGCTAATCTCAAGCAAGGCTCACCACACAGGAGCAGATCTGCAGCTTGTGTGACCTGGCAGGATGTTAGACCTTGATACAGAGTCATGCGAGATACTCAGGCTACAGAGGCATGCACATACAAGGCTATGAACTGTGAATGCCTCACTCTGCAGTTTTACACACACTGCTTTATAGATCACAACAATGCTGACATTCTACCAAGCTTTATCGTCACTGCCCCAAGAAAGGTGACTTGCAGTATTAACACATCACAGTCAGATCTTCTGGGTGACCTAGATCTAGTTCTATGTGTACATTTCCTTTATTTTCTTTTTTAATTTTCAGAAAACAGTTTACTTTTTGTTTTATTTATATGGGTGTTTTGGATGTATGTATGTATGTATGTATGTATGTATGTGCATTGCATGCAGTGTCTAGTGTCTCAGGAGGTCCCAAGAAGACATCTGTCGCCCTGGAAGACAAGTAACAGAAGGTCACAAGCTGCCATATAGATGCTGAGAACTGAACCCAAGTCCCCAAAAAAAGCAGCAGTGCTGAACCAGCCCCGCAGCCACCCTTCCTCCATGTGTACATTTCTAAAAGTAAGCACATTTCTTTAGTTGTAACATGTTTTTTTAAAAAAACAAACAAACAAACAGGGGGCTGGTGAGATGGCTCAGCGGTTAATAGCGCCGACTGCTCTTCCAAAGGTCCTGAGTTCAAATTCCCAGCAACCACATGGTGGCTTACAACCATTCGTAATGAAATCTGATGCCATCTTCTGGAGTGTCTGAAGACAGCTACAGTGTACTTACATATAATAAGTAAATTTAAAAAAAAAATAGAGAAAAGGGGCAAGCATTTGGAAGCAGCATTCTTCTTGTGTAGAAGAAACTCGGAGCTAGTGACGCGAACGAGAAATCCCACAAGTTCCACTTTCAACTCATTGTCTAAGAAATCATTTCATCAAAGACAAAGTCAGAAATCAAAGCTAAAAGACTGGCTTACCCTTAGAGGAAACTAACGACTGCTGAAGGAGAATGGCTCTTAGCCCAGGGATGGGCTCCCAAAATGGTTAGCCAATATCAAGTCCTAAAAACACACCCATATAGTGACACTAAACAAACCTAGCTGATTGTATTCATACATCTATGCCTGTGTGTGTGTATACACAGAAAGACAGATTAAATGAGAAATAAGGCTGAGAGTTCGTGATAGATAGTTAATTTCTCCTTTTAGATCACATGTATGCAAGACAGACTTTAAGAGGAAAAGAGGGTTTTGTTTTGTTTTTGTTTTTGTTTGTTTTAGTGCAGAACGTGGAACCTAGGAACCTTATGCATTCTAAGTAAGTACAGAGAGCGCATGCCCAGCCCAGGCTATTCATTTGAAATACCTAACGTCCACATGTTACTTTTTAAAAACTAAGTTGAACATTAGGTAATCAGGAATTAAATTTTAAAATCTTCAAATAATTCCTGTGGCTATTAGAAACATAGAATTTAGAGTTAGAAGGCTTTTAAATACTGTTACCTTAATAATTTTACTACTGTTACAGGAAAAAAAAAGTCAGATGCTCATAAAACTTTTAGGTTTGCCTTAATTAATACAGAAAAATATTTATTACAGATTTATGCATACAAAAATCGTGTCCCTAAGTTCTCTTGAAGTTCCCCAATTTTGAATTCTTTGTCAGGCATCCCATCCATCTCCATTTCTTCGGGGCAGTCACTTTTGATTACGTCTAGCTAGTGACAAGTTCCCCGGACACTCTTGCTCCTGGAAGAAGTGCTCAGCCAATTCTCACCGACTGGCTTCATCTGTGAATGTCCTTCACTAGTAATCAAGTCCAGGGATGCTGAGCAGGCCATCTGGTATCATCCCTAAGCCTGAGATTACCATGGTACCAGCCTGGAATTCTTCGGCCACAGGCGCTGGCACAGGGCTAGGCGAGACAGGCACTGAAACTTTGGCTGACCTAATCCCAGGGCTGCATCCACCGAGGACGGCCTAGAGCTAAAGGATCTGTATTTAGTCAAACTGAAGATTAAATGTGCTTTGATTTTGGATTCCTTCTCGACATATCTGGAGCTCAATTTAGGGGTGGTGGCCTGTAATCAGAAGCCAGGGGAGGCTGCTCATGAACAGCTGTTTATTGTGTTGGACCTGGTGTTATGGTTCAAAAACAGTCCTATACTCTTTTTTTTTTCCTCTCAACTGTCTCCATAGTATCTCTCTCTACACCATACTGCAAGTAGGGGAAGGTAATTGAGGTAATTCAAAATTCTCCTTTCTACTTTCTTCCATGCACCTGAATTGCTGATGTGACATCTTCCGTGTTTTCCTCATTTGTCTGTGAAGATGTTTTTACACGTGGACGGTTGTTGAAAATGATATTTCTATGAGATCCCCTTGTGGCCCCTATTCCTTTTACTACAACACTGTTCTGCCCTCAGCTCTCTTCATTAAGAAACATAGCTTGGTATGTGTGAACATGCAAGAGAGATAACATCTTTCTTTTGTTTGAGACAGAGTCTCCTGTAGCCCGGACCTTATGGTCCTCCTGCCTAAGCCTCTGGAGTGCTGGGATGACAGACGTGCATCAGCCCACCATTTTCTGGTTTTACGTCTTGTTTCTTCCAGTTTCTTCCAAATATCTGCCACTCTCTGTCAAGTAGTTCTTATAAAAACCACCGTGAGACACAGAGTATAACAAGAGGTTTGGGGAAATCATCTGTTCCCTGAGATTACAGGACAAGCAAGGAGACTGCCACAATGACCAGCCCCACGGCATGGTGCTCCCTGGGCACAGACACAGCCCCAGCACTCACAAGCACCTTCTGCCGTTGTTATGCTCTTAAAATTCCTCATTTTTGAACACAAGGCCGTGTGTCTGCAATTCATTTTAGGTTACACACCCTACTTCTCCACTGCTGGCGTTAAAGGCATGTCACCATGTCTGACAGCCTAAGGCTTTTAAAAGTGCTAATGGAAGGGCTGGAAAGATGGCTCAGCAGTTAAGAGCACTGACTGCTCTTCCGAAGGTCCTGAGTTTAAATCTCAGCAACCACATGGTGGCTCACGACCATCTGTAATGTGATCTGACACCCTCTTCTGGTGTGTCTGAAGACAGCTACAGTGTTCTTAGATATAATAATAAATAAATCTTAGGGCCAGAGTGTGCAGGGCCGGAGTGATCAAAGGTCCTGAGTTCAATTCCCAGCAACGACATGATGGCTTGCAACCATCTGTACAGCTACAGGGTATTCATATACATAAAATAAATAAATAAATATTTTTTTAAAAAGTGCTTATGGCAGACTCTAGGGTGAGGTGTTCAGAGGAGGACAAGCTGGGTCCTCTAGTCCGCCACCACGGTATCCATGTGTTCTCTCAGGGCCAGCCAGTAGTCATGAGCAGCCTTTCTGCAGCCTTGTCTTCAAACACTCTCCTTGCCAAGATATATAAAGTAATTTCCAGATGGGGGTTGAGCACTTCTGCTACTCAGGCTTCTTTCCTCTGTCTCGGCTTGCTAGAGAGTTTATCACTGCATGCTAAGACCTCATTCAAATCTTAACTCCATTAACAATGTATTTATTCATTTATTTCCTGCTAATGGATGGTCTGCTAAGATGTATGTGCACCTCATGTGTGCAGTGTCTACGAAAGCCAGAAGAGGGCGTCGGGGCTCCTGGATGTGAATTCAGCTCCTATTTTTAAAGCTAATGCCCCTCTCTATATACTATCCCCCCGCCCCACCATGCTTCTCTGAGTAGTTGAATGCATCTTAGCAACTTGAGGTTATGGATACAGGTATTTTAGGGTGTGATTGGGAGGCATGGGGCATTTCTCAGAGAGGTAGGGTCCTGAGAAAACCCAACGGTTACCAAAGCCGTCCTGAGACGGTGGCTTTTGGATTCTTGTTTAGAGAGCTGGAAGAATGGAGCCCAAAGCCCACCCAGGGTTGGGTCTCAAGAGAAGTTTATTATAGATTCCTATGTGGGAGGGCGAGATGGAGACAGGAAGAAACGGGAGGAGAAGAGAGAAGGCAGAAATGCAAGTGAGTGCATACTGAGCTTGTACAGTGGGTGGGCGGGTCCCAGGAACTAGGGTATCATCGATCTGCTGGAAGCTCTATCTATCTATCTATCTATCTATCTATCTATCTATCTATCTATCTTAGACAGTGTCTTATCTTGTAGATCAGGCTGGCATCCAAGTCACAGAGATGTGTCTGTCTCTACTTCTCTAGTGCTGGGATTGATGGGAGATGTCTAGCAGTCTGGGGCTTTTAAAAGTGTGTATGGCAGATGCTAGGGTAATGTGGAGGATAAGATGGCCCTTCTAGTCGGTTCACCCAGGTATTCATGTGCCCTCTCAGGGACAGACAGTGGTACTGGCAGCCTGTAGGCAGAGGTGCCCATGGGGAGAAGCAGGAGGCAGACCTGTCTTCTGGCTTTCTGGCCTCTAAAAAGGGCAGTTTTAGAAATACTGCTTTGGGGTCTCTGCCCTTTTGAAAATACTCTCCCTGCCTAGAGTTTTACATTTACAGCCTCCTATCCTAGTTCTTATTGAAAACAAGTTTGTTAGAATGAAGAGAGGTCAACTCTTGGGCTGGAATGACCAACCTTTCAAATGAGTGCCGACCATGACCACAGAAAGAACAAGGTAGCAGCAAGGTGAACCTGCCAGCCCTCTCATCTTGATTGCTTCTGCCTGGAGTCCGGGAACTCCATCTGATCTGCCTCCCTCTGTACCCGGAGCCACATCGGGCTCTCCGCTGGACTGGAATCTCCTAACAACAATGAGAACGTTAATGTGTGTGGAATTTCCATCAATACAAGTGACCTTTGAATCCCACCCTTGAACACCACGGATAGCTTAAGCCTGACATATTCTAACATAGTGTGTGTGTCCATTCACATACAAACATGGGCACCCTGGCCGGTCCTTTTTATTAACTTCAGATGAACTGAAGAGGCGGAGTGAGGACCCATGGTGCTTTAGCATTTTCTGTATGGTACCATCCATCAGACTCGGCTGGCAAGCAGGGCTAATAGAGAAGGGCTTCTATTGCAGTAGCCAATGGAGCTCCTCTGATTGACCGGGGTGCGACCAGGATGCCCTGGCTATTGTGACAGCTTGACTTCTAGCTGTGCTGTCACCAGACCAGGTCGGCATTCCCACACCACCCAGAAGCACACAGTGGCAGTTTCAGAGGGGAATCGGTGTCTCTGTGAAAGAAACCCTCCCAATAGGCAGAATGGAAAAATGAGCCCAAAGCAGTAAGTGGGGGTCCTTTGAAAAGTAGGTTTAAAAGGCCTCTTTCCCTTCCCATTCCGTCTGCTCTCTAACCCTTCCATTAACCCCCAGAGCCTCTCCCTCTTGCTCCTGTCCACAGAACTTAAGCGGAGAGACAAAAGACACTTGGGAGAACTGCAGAGGGCTGGAGAATGGCTGATGCAAAGCTGAGGGGGGAGATTAATAAATCTCCACATTTCCTAGACAGGCGGACCCCGTAAACCGCCATGATTCACAGATACTTATAAAATGAGAACGGGAAAGGCAACGCCCTTTAAAAGCAGGCAGCCTTTAGAAGGCTCAGAGAGCTTCAGCCAGTAGGTTCACTGCCCGATGAAGGACACATTTCTCACGTTCTCTGTGGCTCTGTTTTGTTTGGAAACCTCAGAACTCGAACTCACCATGAAGTATACCTGTGGTCTGAGCACCCTACTACATAAATTACCTCAAATGAATACACACACACACACACACACACATACATATATGTATATATATATATTTTTTTTTCCTGTGAATTTCACATTTGAGCTTTGGTAAACTGAGTGATAATTGGTCACCTTTTGTCGTCGTCCCCCCCCCCCCCCCCCACGTGGCATTAAATCTCTATTTGGCATTTCCTGTAGTGTGTTGTAGGATATATGCTGTTTGAAACCCAAGGAGTGCAGACATAGGTGGTGGGCAAAGATCTGTGAACCAGAAGTAAATTCGTATAAGGAACATACAAAAAAGATTGTTCTTCGGTCAGACTTAAGCCATTACTTTTTTTTCCCTCAGGAAGAAAGGGCACAAGTTAAGAGAGAGGCCCGTCAAAGACCTTCGGCCCAATGTGCTCCTCCATGCAGTGTCCCGCTGAGTGCCTATGAATGCGCCTAGCGCTGGGAAAGGGATCCAAATAGGATTTCGAACATCCAAAAATTTTAACTCAAACATTTAGGTATTTCACCATGCTGCTATTCATTCATTCACTGATTTTTTTTTTTTTTTGTCTTAGTTTAAAGAGATGCTAAACAAAAGGAGGCAGGCTCTACATGTATTTACATTCCAAAACTAAGCTGGCCTTACCATCCTCCCCCCCCCCCCCGCCACCCCCCCCCCGCCACCCCCCCCCAAGTCTGTCATCCCTTCAGAGCTAAACAAACCGTAAAGTCTAGCCCTGTGGCGGAGGCTGGGGAGCAGAGAGCATGGTAAGAGAGTTCCCCCTCTTCCTCAACAAAGCAGAGCTAAACACCATGCCCCTTTCTGCTTGGTGATTTGTGCATCTGAAGATAATATCTGCAGAGACGGCTAAGGAATCAGACCATTGCCTATATTAACTTGGTATCATTCTCCATTCATTGGTGCTTGGTCAGTGAAAGGCCACTGTCAGTTTCACTACCCCATTTAATGAAAAATAATTAATTTATAAAATCAAACAACTTATGATTAAAAATAGAAAATCCCTTCTAAATCCCCGAGGGAGGACCCTGAATGAGATAAATGTTTTAATTTTTGTTTCAATGCCCTTAACCCAGCTAAAATGTTATATGCATTTGTTGTCTTATAGTGAGGTGGTTCAAGCGGTTCTTATATGAGACCTTACAGCACACGGAAGTACTTAGCCAGTCAGCTTTTGCCTAAGTAGCTTTACATTGGCTTGGAAACGAGAATAAAGCACTTGCCTGATATTCCTTATTTTGAAGCCATTTGGAATTACTGTTTCTTTAGAAGCTTCGCTAGCACATGAATTAATGAGCTGAGACAACGTGTGACAACTTCAAGTAGTACTAGGTAAATCTGCAGAGGGGCTGCACCTAGAAGTTCATCTGTCGGAAACATTTTGTAAATTAATATGTGGAAAAACAGTTGAGAGAATCAAGGCCATAAAGTCATGAATCTGTCAATAAATTCCCAATTTTCTACTTTAAGACCTACTGTTTACATAATTCCAGAAATATAATAAACTAGATTTGATGAAAAGATGTGGCTTTTACAATATAACACTGTAATGACCAGGCCACCATAATCCCTTATAAATATAATCCACTCCAGGCTCTAAATATCTAGAGCAAAAAACGTGGCCTTTCTAATTCAGGTATTGTATACTGAAAAGTCAGGAAGGAATTTAAGCACTGCCTATTAAAAAAGAAAAACAAAAAACAAAAAAACCCAGACTTATAATTTCACTGTTTTTCACAAATACGTACAAAAACCTTAAACCCTTTTTCATCTACCACACACTTTGCAATTATTATCTTCTTCTCACATCTGAGGAGCAAATTAGCAGTTTTCAGATGAGATGCTCCAACACCAGTCAAGATGGAAGCTTTGAGCTTTGCTACTGCTAGTCTGACAAAAAAACTAAATATATCTGTAGAGCTCCGAGAAGCACCACTGGAATGCCTACATGAAATCAGAGGCATTACATTTGCTTCGGAACACATCAGTCTTCAAGGCTAAAATGAGCATTAAAGCTCGGCTGTAAAGGTTCCCTCCCTTTCCCACCTCACAAGATCAGTGGAAACTAAGGAAGAGAGGAAGCTGGGTTTGCACCCAGGGGGCAGCCCCCCACCCCCACTACCACCACAAGCAGCTTTCAGTCACTTATCTATTTAAAGAGATCTTTCACCACTACCCAGCAGTAGGCAGCCAACTTCCCGCAGAGACTCCATAAGGAAAAGTAAGAAAGTAGGCTCATCTCTCTTGACAAGCTGGGGGGGGGGGGGGAGAGAGGGGGTGCCTAATGGACCTGGAGCCCTTATTCAGCCAAGCAATAGTGGGGTGTGACTACCCAGCAAGGGTCAATGAAGACCTAGTTAGGAGTCTGACGTTCCAAGCTCAGTCTCCAGTAGAGAGGCAGAGAAGTATCTGAGTATCAAGAGGATTCTGAAAAAGGATCATGGTTTATAAAAATCACTGCCTGCGGGGGTGGAGACATGGCTCAGGGGTTAAGATTTTCCCAGAGGATGCAGGTTCAGTCCCCAGCACCGACATGGTAGCACACAACCATCTGCAACTGCAGTTCTCTCAGGTACTGTCTTCTGGCCTCTGTGGGCACCGGGCATGCACATGGTACACATACATATTTGCAGGAAAAATACCCATATACATTTGAGGGAAAAAAAAAATCATAGCTGTATGTCCAGAGTTCAGTGGCAAACCAGTCCCGTGCCACGAACCAGGATAACTGTAGTTTGGGTGAGAAAGTTAATAGACATCAATACCAAGATGATAGATGTTAGACTTCCTTGACAGGGATTTCTCATCAGCTACCATTAAAATGTTTTCTCTTTTGTTTTGGTTTGAGATGCAGTCTCTTTATGCAGTACAGCATGAACCTGAACTCATAATCCTCCTGCCTCAGCCTCTTAAGTGCTGGGACTGTAAGTATGGGTCACTATGTGTGGCTACAAAAGAGTCTTGGCAGACAATTAGAAAGCTTCATGACATATAATGAAAGAAAGACAAAGCTGTCAGGAAGCAGAAGAGTAAAACCAAGCATCCATTTTAGAGCTTTAACAGTACAGACGCGAGATCAAATCCCCCCTGAACACACTCAGAGGAAAGCAGCAAGTGTGATTCAGTTCTTCAAACAGCAATCGCGATGACTCAATCTGAACAATGAAGAGAAAATGAGCAAGCCCTGTGAAGCCAGTGAAAGCCAGGACCAAGACAAACAGAAACCCAAGGGACAAAAACATCTCCCTTGTTTGCATCTGGAGCCCAAGAAGAAAAAGGGAAAGAGGGTGGGGAGGGCAAGTCTCCTCTCTGAGAAATAATGGCAGAATAGGGCTAGCCTAGCATGCATGCCATCCTGGGCTGGGGCATCCTTAACTTCAAGAAAAGGAAAATTCGAAACAGTGAAGGAACATTTCCCCCATTTGTAAAAGCCTACAGATGTAAAAGGCTCTGAGAAGCTGGAACAGCTGAGAAACCGTATCTTGACACACTATAAGCAAGCTTCTTTAAAAAAAACCTTTCAGAGAGGGCTGAATGGAGCAAGAGGGCAGCCACCTCAAGGATAAATATTTGAAAGGACCCCACATTCCCAGCAGAGGCCTTGTGAGCCGGAAGGAACCAGCACGACCTGTCCAGGCGCTGAAAGGAAAGGCCTTTCAACCGGCATCTCACTCCTAGTGAAAACATCCTTCAGAAATGAAAGGGAAACAAGGACACCCTCAATGAAGGAGGGCTGAGAATGTGTCACCAGCGTGTCACCGGCGTGCCTGTCCTGAAACAACGACTGAAGAAAGTTCTAGAAACAACAGACATGGTAACTGATACAAGCTGGGACGTTAGGAAGAAAGAAAAAAACGAAAACATGAATATAAACAATGCATGCTTCTTCCCTTCTGTTAGACTGTGTTTATGATAAAATCCAAGCCATCATGGCCTGAAGTGTCCTTCAAGCAGCAGATAGGAAGCCACCTTCAGGACTGAGGGGAGAGATATAAGGACATGCTGGAGGGCAGAACAAAGGGCTCAGTTTTTCTGAATGATGTATTTATTTTTAATTTACATCCATACATCGGTGTTCTGTCTGTCTGTCTGTCTGTCTGTGTGAGGCTGTCAGATCTCCAGGAACTGGAATTACAGGCAGCTGTGAGCTGCCTGCCATGTGGGAGCTGGGAACTGAATCCTGGCACTCGGGAAAAGCCACAAGCACACCTAACCACTGAAGCATCTCTCCAGCCCCATAAAGGGCTCAGTTAACAGGGACTGGGGCCCGAATGGCAGCACCTCCCACCCCTTCCACTCCCCCATTTGAATCTGCCTGAAAGGCCAGAGGGGATGTTTCAGGCAATCACAAGCCTGGTTGATATGGAAGCTAACACTCAAAAAGAAGGCATTCTATTCTACCTTTCATTAAAATTAGCCAGACACTGACAAATAGATGTACAGTATCACAGCTAGAACACACTAGAAAGATCCTACAGTAGATGGGTTTAAAGCATTTAAGGTGAATTGAAATAAACTTATTTAAGATGGTGAAATCACTCCTGGGAAGAACGTGCAAAATGAAGCAGCAGAACCTGGAGGGAGATGAGAGCAAAAACACATCGTGAAGTGGCTGCTGTCAGCCCAACACAGAAAGCTAGCAACAATGAGGGGCTGGTGAGGAATCTCAGGAGCATCACAGGAAAAGCCGCCTCGGGGGTAGGCACACACCAGACCAATGCCGGACCCTCATTCTGATGTTTATTGTAAAGGTTCAAAAAATGTACCTGTGGGAACTGTGAAGGGTACATCAAGTGTCTCTGAACTATCTTCAAATAATTTTCTAATATACATATATAAGTGTGTATGCATGTATGTTTATATGTATATATATTTACAGTTATTCTTTTTTTTTTTTATTTCATGTATGTGAGTACACTGTCGCTGTCTTCAGAAGAGGGCATTAGATCCCTGTTACAGATGGTTGTGAGCCACTATGTGGTGGCTGGGAATTGAACTCAGAACCTCTGGAAGAGCAGCCAGTGCTCTTAACCACTGAGCCATCTCTCCAATCCACAGTTATTCTTTTTTACAAATATTTATTTTTACATGTATGTGTATGTGCTTGTATGTGATTATGTACTTGTAGATATCCACCGGAGCTGAAATTACATACAGGTAGCTGGGAGCACCATGTGAGTGCTGGGAATCAAACTCATATGCCTTTTCAAGATCAGTCCACGCTCCTAACTGTTGAGCCATCTCCTCAGGCCCCAACTTCCTGATATTTTCAAAATAAAAGTCAACGGTACATCTACGGGCAGGATCAAGCTATATGAAGGTCACAGTACTTCCGTAGGCTCACGAAGGTAGCTAATGTATGCTCGGTGCTTGCTAAGAACTATAATTCCTATTGTCTGATACGTGTGAGCGTCTGTGTGTACATATGACATGGGGTGTGTGTGTATGTGTGTGTGTGTGTGTATGTGTGTGTGTGTGTCAGAGGTGGGGCATCAGAGATCAACTCTCAGGTGTAGGGTTTGTCTGCATGGCTTCAGGTAGTCATGCTTGGGTTCTCAGGTTTGGCAGTAAGTGCTTTTACCCACAAAACTAGCTCGTCAGTCGCCTGGACCTTCTTGATACTTTAAACTGGGTAAGATTTACCAATGTTATAAAAACTTTAAATTAGTATCTAAGTGTCATTTTCCGGGTCAATGTGGTGCTAACTGAATTCATAGTTATTGTAAAAACAATGGCCCTACAAGGCTTCCTAAGCAAGCCTACGAGCTACTCACAATTAGTCATGACAGCGTTCCAGTCACCAGACAATGTGTAGCCGTGTCTAACAACACTGACAACACTTAGCTAGAACACATAATAGGTCCACTGCTCCTTCCATGTCAAGAATTTCTCTGCACATACTTATATGTGAAGGGGACACATCCAAGGCCCTCAGAACGTAAAGCAAACCATCTGAAATCAGATCCTTTAAAAAACGGATCATTCAGAGTTGGCAAACCCATTCTTATATGAATTTACTAAACAAGCTAGCGAATGAACAGCCATCTCAGGAATGGGTGACATAAAGTGACACAAAAAAAAAATGACCAAGGCAGGTTATTCATGATGTCTACGTATCAGTTTACAGTACACAGCTATGGTTTCTAAAAGTTATAACTGTTTAAAACTTACAGAGATAGAAGAAAGCAGGACTCAGTCCCAGGCTCACTCGCTACCCCAGAAGAAGGCTCAGACTGTCTGGGCAGGTCCCTAGACAAGAAACAATCCTCTCTATGTGGAGCTAATGGGGGCAAGGGCAGCAGGCTCACCTGGGCCTCCTGTATCTGCTGGCTGAATACACCCACGTGACGCAGAGATAGGAGAGGAAGAGGGCAAGCAAGCGCTATAATACACTGAAAGCAGTCTCCGTGCCAAGAACAGCAAACCCAATATCATGCTTAGGAAGGAGATTCCATGAGGAAACAGAATTTAATTCAATTTCTCAAAAATTAATTGGAACCTTGGAGACGCTGTTAAGCTGAGAAAGGACCCGAGGCAAACTGCTAATATACCGTGATCACATTTTCATGACCAAGATTTTACAACTGGAAACGCCTGTGAACAAAAGCAATGTGGTTCTTTTTGTTTTTTAAACCGGAAGCAATCGCAAAATCGCAAAGTTACAATCCCTCCTTTTTTCTTTCCTTTCCTCAACTTAGTGGGGAAGTTCCTCTACCCCTGGCAAGTGTCTGTCTGTTTGTTTTGGTAATTATGAAGCCTAGTCAAATCAGTGAGAAAGCTATTTCCCAGGGATAAGACAGCAGGAGGGGCTTTGAATATTTTAAGCTACCAGGGTGTCAGTTTAGAACAGCCATTAATTTCTGGGGATGTTTCATGAAACCCAGCATAGCTGGAACCTCCTCAGCACTTATTTTCCCCCTCTCAGAAATATTTCTAGAACTTTGCAAACCAGAGTCCTCGACACCCTTCTTTGGCAGGAGTACTGGGAACACCAGCTTCCTGGGACATCTCGGCGGAGTGCGTGGCAGGCTTCTGTCACGAAACAGAAGGTCTGACAGAGTAATTTCCAAACCTGCGCAAGGTCCAGGGCTGCAGCCATTTGCTACAGAAGCAATTAGTCTCATGGGCCATCAATTGATAGTTTTGATTAGGAACTAAGTTAATGCTGATTTTTTTTTAAATTAATTTTGAAACCACGCTCTTAAGTTTAGCTCAGGTTGGCCTTGACGTTTGGTTCAGTTTGTGGAGACACTGATGCATTCCAACTTAAACTGGAACATAGAAACTGCTCAATAAACAACTGTTGTGTGAATAGATCCTATTTAGTTATGCTAAAATCCAGTTTCATTCATAAACAAGCTGTCATATAGCAAAGTTATGTTAATTATCAATTAACAACGGTACCCAAACATTCAAGAAGGTCAAGGAAAGTTTCTCAGCATCAGCTTCCTTAAAAAATTCAGGTGCCCTGGGCATGGTGGCGCATGCCTTTAATCCCAGCACTCAGGAGGCAGAGGCAGGCAGATTTCTGAGTTCGAGGCCAGCCTGGTCTACAAAGTGAGTTCCAGGACAGCCAGGACTACACAGAGAAACACTGCCTCAAAAAACCAGAAAGAAAGAAAGAAAGAAAGAAAGAAAGAAAGAAAGAAAGAAAGAAAGAAAGAAAGAGAGAGAGAGAAAGAGAGAGAAAGAGAGAGAAAGAGAGAGAGAGAGGGGGAGGAAGGAAATTAATTAATTAATTAATTCAGGTGCAATCCCCAAGGCTCTATAGCCAGTACTGTTTACAGAACTGCAGAGTATGGTATTTGACAATGGAGATGGAATTGTAAGAGATTTCTCACGTACCCACCAAATGCATCAACATTTATCCCCAGCAACAGGAAAGTACGATGATGAATGTGCTAGTCAGCTTTCCGTTACTATGACAAATTACTTGAGCAAAGCTGGTTTCAGCCCACGGGGACGTGACTTCCGGGAGGGGGAACTGAGTAGATCACAACAGACCTCAGAGTGGACAAGAAGCAGAAAGACACAGTGGGGCTTCCAAGGCACGGTCCTAATATCCTATCCTCCAACCAGGCCACGTCTCTGATCAACTAACACCAGTGATTAAGCCATTGAAGGAGTCAGAATTCTAGCTCCAATCTTCCTTGCAATTGAACAAGCCTTTATCACACCAGTCCTCTGGGGGGACGCTGCACATCCAAACAACAAGGATAGATTTTAACAGCTTTGTTTTTTTGAACCTGCATCTCACTCTGTAGCCCAGGTTGCCCTGGCACTTGCTATAATAGCCCAGGCTAGCCTTCAACTCCAACAGTTTTCTTGCCTTAGCCTCTCAGATGCTGTAATTAAAGGCTTGACTTTAAGTTAGGAAATGTATCTACTTTCGACCTGAAATGCAAAGCCTATCCAAATGCCATGGGCTTCAGTCAAAAGTTAAATTATTTGCATTCTACCCCTACAGAGATGTGTATTATAACTTCATAGACCTATCTAATATTAGGCCCCTAAGAATCCTAGCCTGTGCCAAAGTTCTTTCATGAATCTGAACAAGTTTTTCTTCTCTCATTCAAAATTCACCTTACCATTATAAAAGACCAGATCAACAGCTTCCCTTTTAGGTTAAAAGATAGTTAAAAATTGAACATATGAACATTTCTACGTTTCCAATAAAGTGTTAGTTTCTTTAAATCTCTCTCTCTCTCTCTCCACATGTGTGTGTGTGCGTGCATGGGCATGCACCTATATGGGTATGGGAGTATGTAGAGGTCAGAGGGCAGCCTTGGGCTTGGGTGCTCTTCCTTAAGCATTACTTATTCACCCCACCCCCTTTTTTTTCCAGACAGTCTTTACCTAGCACCTAGATTATAAGCACATACTGCATGTTGGGTTATTTTTAGCTTGGTCTCTGGAGATTGAACTCAGGCTATCAAGAGTGCTCCCAGATCTAGTGTCTTTACATTGGTACCAACATTCCCAGCTATTCCTCACTATTCTATACCAGTCAACACTGAATTGGCATTCTGTCCAAAGCAGGTAGAGAACAGCACTGGGTCTCTCTCTCTCTCTCTGTCTCTCTGTCTCTCTGTCTCTGTCTCTCTCTCTCTCTCTCTCTCTCTCTCTCCACCCTGAGTGGGGACAGACAGAAGTCTATCAGTTAACACTATTTCAGAATGTGAGTTCCAGAGTCAGAGAGCCTGAGATCCAAGTCATTGTAAGGGCATTTACGGATTTACGGGACAATAAGAGCAACTATTTAATTAAGTTTCAAGTAATATTTTTAAGGAACCAGAAACCATGGGGCTTGAGTAATGTCCCAGCATTTCAGATCCCTCACAGAGGATTTGGGTTCAGTTTCCAGCATCTACATTGAGGTTCCGATCTGTCTGTAACGCCAGTCCCTCCTCTGAACTCCAATAGCATCACGTATGGACTTGGCACACGCATACATGCAGGAAAAACACTTGTGTGCCTAAAAATAGTTAATTCTTGAAAAGGAATCTAGCAACATATCATGAAAATAGTATACCTGTAAACATGGTTCTCACCTTCAACTCCACGTAGAGAAACTCACCAAAAAGGAGCCATAATCCAGAGCTGGAGAGAAGAGGCTCAGTGGTTAAGAGCACAGACTGTTCTTTTATAGGTCCTGAGTTCAATTCCCAGCAACCACATGGTGGCTCACAACCATCTATAATGGGATCTAATGGCCTCTTCTGGAGTGTCTGAAGACAGCTACAGTGCACTTATATACCCGAAATAAATAAGAAATAATAATTCTTAAAAAAAAAATAAAAGTCATAATCTAAGTCTTACCTTCAGCTGGGAAGTGGCGCCCTCTACCAATGGGCATACTTTGGCCGGAACAAGCAACACATATCACACTTAGAAGCAAGCATCCCATACCCTATTGTGAAAATTACACAAGTAGTGGTACGTTACTATTCAAAAGACCTTGAAGAGAGGGTGGACTCAGTAGTTGTGCCTGTGGCTAGCATGCACAAGGTCCTGCTCAGGATCCCACTCCAAAACTAAGGAAGGTCAGAAAGGGGGCTCAGAAGGAAAGGAAAAGGATCCCTGTGTATGGAGGAAAGCAAACAAGGCAAGTGTGTGCAAGACACCCAGGATTTCAATAGAGTTTCAAACCCCAAAAAAGGACATGCTAGGCAAAGCTCAGCTCCTACTACACAGGGCCAATCAAGCCAGGAGGGTGACATTTTTATAGAGAGTTACAAGGGAGAAGCCAACTTGGAAGCCACTTTGAGAGACAAATAATAGATACAGAGACAGCTTCGATCTATAGCTGGGGCTGCCTCTCCTCAAGTGACGCCCATGTACACAAAGTGACAGGTGAGCTCTCCGAAACCAGGAGGGCAGAGTCCGAGACCAGGGCGAGGAGACAGGACCTGTCTTCGCCTATCAAAGGGCTAAACCACCACGGAGACACTTGTGATAAAGAGGCTTTGTGTCACAGAAGGAGTTTTCCAATATCGTGAGTCATTTACTCAAATGGACATTTAAGACTATCAAGACTAAAATTAATATCTGTGAGAGACTCCTATGCACCATTAGGAAAAGATAACCTGAGGTTCAGACCACTAAGAGGGTACCATCAAGTTCCTGGAACCACGGCTCGAATGTCATGTTGGCCACGCAGTCAGAACAGATGAATAGACACACTCTGTTTCATGATGAAATGACTCTAGAATACACTGGAAAGAAAACATCCATGCTTTATCTCGTGCAGGATGCTGAAGATAGAGTGCACAGCCATGGGAGGAAAGAGGGTTGTACATTTGTCTCAGGTGACATTTGACAAGCTCTCGCGGCAAAGCTCAGAGGACAGGCCTGGGGATGATTGCTTTGGGGATAGTATTCACTCAAGAAATAATGATATTGTTATGGACATCTTACTGAGAGGGCCATAATTTAAAGGCTCACATGAATGTGGCCCAGTAATTAAAAACAAGTTCCAATAGATGCCACTCTTCACAGAGGTAGCATTTGGGATTGCTATGGCTGCTAAGAAAAAAGAAAATATTTTCAGATTTGGCAAAACTATAATAATGATGCCTTCCGTACCCACAACACACACACACACACACACACACACACACACACACACACACACACGATTGGTGGAACCAACGACAAGGCAAATTATACCAGAAAGGGAAAAACAAATTCTGTCAAACAGCCAATTCAATTCCTGGGGGATATTATTTATTCTTCTGTCATATATTACATCCTGACTGCAGTTTCCCCTCCCCCACTCCTCCTAGCTGCTCCCCCCACCCCACCCCCAACTCTCCCTGAGACCCACTAATTACAAAGGCTTCCTTGGTGACACAGAAACTTTTAAGATACCTTTCTGTTTCCTTTTTAAGTCTAATGGCATATTTGTTTAACAAATAAATCCTCCTTCCTCTCTCTCTCTCTCTCTCTCTCTCTCTCTCTCTCTCTCTCTCTCTCTCTCTCTCTCTCTCTCGGCACATCTATTTTGTGGGTATGTATACTAAGGGCCAGGTATGATGACACTCTAAAAAAATAGCAAATGAGCCAAGATGGAACTGTTTAAGTTTGGGAATCATTACTGCTTCCCCAGAATAAACCTTTGAAACGGTGGCAACTTTTCCGTTATTTGTTTTGTCTGTAGAAGACTGAACTCTCTTTCCTGTGTGGAGAAACCCAGCTGAGTTGGAAAATCTGCCTAATGTTTTACTTGTTTAACTGATTTGTACTCCTATTAGAGAGAAACTGGAATCTACAGAAGCATCCAATAAGCGATTACAGCGATGTATCTCTTCGAAATGTATGTCTGGGAGCTGTGGAAAGCTTGTGAACAGGGCAGACATAAATTGTGAGAACAGCACCCTCACTAAACTAAAACGCATTTTACCCGAGTGACGGTGGAGCATTCCATTCCAGGTTTGCTCCCTTTACTGTTCTCTCAGATTCTTTTCACAAAGGCAGAGGAATCTCCAGGGAGTCTTAAAGCTAGGGGTGAGAGCCTATGATTGGGACACTCAGGAACTGAGGCAGGAGGACAGCAATGTTGAGAGGAGCCTGTGCTAAACAGCAACTCTGTGTAAAAAAAACAACAACAACAGAAAAGTATTTTGTTTTCACTAAAAATGGTATATGAATCAGTTTTATTGGTGATGAATTTGACTCCCACAATGCCTAGAAGCTAAGTGAGGGTACTGTAAGTATGGCTTGCTAAGGTAAGCTAATGGCAGATAAGTAAAAGGTCCCCACAAAAGACCTAATAGTCTTACCAACTAATGCCAGTGCTATGACCCTTACCATTGACACTAGAACAAGAGGACACAGTGACAAGCTGCTTAAAGGGGAGATGTTCTCTTTTAAATACAATGGAGGGGAAAAAAGCATCCATTTTCTTTTGAAAGCAAATGATGGTCATCATGAAATGAAAAGTATAAATATTCTAGAAATAAGTCAACCCTATATGCAGGCCTAATGACTCTTTAAAGAAATCCCCCCCCCCAAAAAAAATTGAACCATTTGGTAGACATGAAACACTATAAAAGTTAACTTACAAGGAGGTGCTTTCTGAATGATTTAATCTAAAACACTGACACTGTAACAAGTTCCGGCACATGTAACCCTTTAAAAGTATAACTTCCAGTTGAGAATGTATAGAAGCAAAGTATACTAAATGAAAGAGGTCTCCTCAATGAAGCTATCAGTTAGTTAAGAAGGTTTTAGGCATGGAAACATCGAGTCCTGTGCTTGGCAGAGCTGAGCCAGTGCGTTACAGAATCAGCCTCTGGTTTTGCTAAATTCACAACGATATTCAATGATTACTCACAATATCAAATAAGGAACTGTCTGGAGGAGAGAGTCGCAGACACAGTAATCCAATTCTCTTACAGGACTAGCGGATGATATGCGAGCCAAAGAGGACCCATTTTATTTTAAAATTAATTACAAAAATCCGTGATCAAAAAAAAAAAAAAAAAAAAAAAAAAAAAGCAAAAGACATATCCTTGCTGCAATCGCCTCGGGCAATGACAAAATCAATGAGAGAGGTTTGTGATGCATTGGGTCACAGGAACTGTAATAGAACAGAAAAGCAGGACTCTTTGGAAGACTATAACTGAGATGAGTCAGGAAAAATTTGCACTCTTCCTGGATGCAGATGTCCAGGCATGGAAGCCTCACTGAACTGGCAGGGCTTTGAGAACCAGAGGACAGACAAGCAAGTAAGGCCACATCCTCACACCGAGAGCCGTCTCTCCCTGATACCCTTCTCGCTTGGTTACTCCATACACGGTGCACTTTTGTATTTCAGAATAATTTCAATACTTAAGGAAGGAACAGTGAGCCCATTAGGATGCTCAGTTAACAAAAATCACTTGAGGGCTGGACACAGTGGTGTACAGCCAATCCTAGAACTCACGATCTCTGTGAACTTGAGGCCAGCCTGGACGAAATAGTGAGCTCCAGGACAGGGACAGCCAGGGATGTATGTATGTATGTATGTATACACACACACACACACACACACACACATGTGTGTGCGTATCCAAATCTATATACATATAAACAAAACTACTTGAATTAACGGAAGTATCCTTAGATACCCACAAAATGAAATATAAGAGCAAAGCTAATTAAACATCCAATTTCTTTAAATGAAACATGCCCCACGTAAGTAACATGTACAAGTAAGTACATATTATTTGCAACATTAAAAAAAAATCAAGTAAAATTTAGCAAATAAATCACTATAGCCCATTACTTTTGGCACTAGCAAATATCAGAATACTTTTGATTTAAAATAATAGTAAGGATAGGGTAGTCATAACAATAACAAGACACTTACACATCTCGGTACAATTTTCACTAAGTCCGACACTCGCCAAAGGCAAAAGCTTCCTTGTCTACACTGTTCACCTAGATGCGCTGTTTACCCAGGGTGCACCTTAGGGGTGCGCCTTTCCCCTTTACATCACGGCTGAACGACAGGAGTCTCTTAGAGCTGTCAGAGGATTAAAATGGCAGGTGGGTACAAGGGATGGAACAGAGGTCTCTGTCTCCAGGCTAATAAAAACCTAGTCATAAGGCAGGCATGGTGGTTTACGGCTTTAATTCTTGCACTGGGGAGGCAGAGGAGAGCGGCCTTCTTTGAGTTCCAGGTGTACATAGTGAGTTCTAAGACAGCTGGAGCTACATAGCGAGACCCTGTCTCACAAACAAAGAAAACAAAACATAAACCAACAACAACAACAACAACAACAACAACAACAAACCCCCAAATAAACAGAACAACGCCTCGAAAACAAAAACCTAATGATTTCAGAATCAATTGTATTTATTATAATTTTTAAAACAGCCCCAACGATGTTTGCCATGGCAAATTTGATTTCTCAATTAAATGAATGTGCTGTTTTATTAAACATTGAATATTTATTAAATAAACCAGATTATACATCCACAATGCTTTTATGTGAAACTTGAAAAGTAAATAACTTTTGAAAATGGAAATAAATATACACACACAGTGGTGAGAGCATTTTATTAATATTTAACTGTGTGTATGTATGTTTGCCCAGGCTCACATATGTGCAGGACAACTTGGTGGAATTAGTTCTCTGTTACCATGCAAGTTCATGGATCAATCTCAGGTCCTAAGGCTTTGCGGCAAGCGCCCTTACACACTGAGCCATCTCCCTGGCCCCTGAGATTTTATTTCTAACTGATGATTTATACAGAGGATTCCTTGTATAGAGGGAAGCAGACTGTTCTCCTGTTGCGCTTCTTTTATAACTAAAGCCTAGAAACAAGTCTCTGGAGAATATCATGCCTTACAAAAAGAACTGGTCTACTTTTAGGTTGGTGAAGTTCTAGAACCTTAAATATTGGAACCCACTAAGCTAGGACAAGTCAGGAAAAGGAACACAGGTCTCGAAAACTATCCTGGATAAAAGTTAAACTGCTTCTGAGGCATGCACGTCTTTCGTATTAACTGCAGACACTAATAAACCTGAAAGAGAACACTTCCAGAAAGACTTTTCCTTTGTCTTGTGTACAAGTTGAACTTAGAAGTCCTTCCCAAGATAAAGAGAAGTTTACACAGTTCTCTAGGAAGGATGATTTCAGTGAAGGGAAGTTAGTAAACAGGTGGCCGAAACGGCAGCACGGTCTCCTCACAGAGTTCAGACACGCAGAACGGTGTTAGACTCCGGCTATCTAAATCTCACCGTGGAATTTAAGAACACCAACAACTGGAAACCTAGGAATACCCACCACCTCCACCGTATTATTAGATTCTACTTTTCTAGGGAAAATGCCATGCACTCTCGGAGGTGCCTCCGACGTGCTCGATAGAATGCATGATCCAGGAAGGCCGACCACCACTGTGACCGTCCAGACAAGGACGGAAAGAGAAGGAAAGGCACCCGCCACATGTAGCAGTGAGCGGAACTTAAAATCCTTTGTATTTAGCTACACTGAGTTGGCTGTTTCTCATCTCTCTTATCTGTGACTCCAGGTCACATCTCTGTTCATTAAAAAACACTCAAAGCCCTACAATTTCTTCCCACTGCTGCTTGGCAATAAAGCAACCTTTTCAGTAACGAGGCTTTCCAAATTCTGTATTATGGACTTTTTATGAAAGAATTAAATTATCTACCCTAACCCTCAAACTATTCTATGCCTTAGAAATAACTTATTTAATAATTAGTTTATACTATTTAACCAAGAATTAGAAATCAATAATATTTTAGCAGCCAAATGAATCTATAGTGTATGTAATTAGTTTAATGTTCTGTAATTTAAGGCTGACTACAGCTATGGATCTTTCTCCTAACAAGGGCATGTAAGAAGCTCTCCTGTGAGTGGAATGAAATTGCTGCTATTTCTAAAAGGGTTGTGCTTCGTTTGCCCTGCTTGGGACATTAGGAAAATTCTATTTGGTCCAAACAGTATACACTGTAGCAACCATGTAATGAAGACATAAGACTCCCTTGGTCTAATCAAATTCTCTTCAGGGCAGACACAGTTGTGCTCAGCAGTCTAGACTAAATAACAGGACATTTATTTAAAAGTGTATTTTTACCTATACTTAATTATGATGGGCTGGCCACGGATTTCCCAATTGACAACTCAAATGTTTCAAGATGAACCGAGATTAACCTCATCTTAATGATAAACTGGAAATATGCCTACTGTCTAATATTCCAAAGAGAGGAGAGGCCCGTGTTCCAGTGATAGCTCATCAAAAATGAAGTATAAATCTTTATAAAATTCATTAAAAAATGAAATGCACTATAGGCAACTGAATTATTAAAGCAGTAGAGAAAGCCGAAATTGAAATTTCAAGAGTAGGGACCAGGGGGGGTTGTTACTTAGTAAAGTACCTGTCATGGAAGCAGGAGAAAGAGTCCTACCCCCAGAATCCACTGGGAAAGCCAAGCATAGAACCCCAAAACGCCAGTGCTTAGGAAGAGAGACAGGAAGATCCCCAGCCAGCCAGGACAGCTGGCTAGGTGAGCGGCTGGTCTAATGAGAGAGCCTGTCTCAAAAAACAAGGTGGAACATAGTGAAATGTCTTATTTACAGTAAAACAGTCCCCAAAGAAGTCTTTCTGAAAATACTTCCCCCCATCCATCAATTTTACATTCCTGCCTTACTACATAGTAAGTGTTCTTGGACGACTTTTGGTGGTCATGTGTTTTGGGGACAAAAGGGAAATGAATGTCACTACGCAGAATGTTTGTTCTTAACTCACAGATCAAAATGTCCCTTAGTTTTCTTTTTATTTAGATTTCTAACACTTGGTAGATTAGCCAATTTTAGTGAAGGTGTTTAGAGATTTCTGGTTATTTTGTAAATATAGGTGGGACCCCCCTCCCCCCCCAATGAAGGAGTTACTATAGATGGCTCTAAATAAAAGCATTTATTTGCTACCAAGCCTGATAAGCTAAGTTCAATTCCAAGGACTACACATGGCAGAAGGAGGGACCTGACCCCTGAAAGGTGTCCTTTGACCTCTGACCCCTGAAAGGTGTCCTTTGACCTCTGTACCTGCACACATAAGTAAATATGCAAATAAATATAACTTGAAAAACCTAAGACAAATGAAGATATGAGTGTTAATTAAAAAAACATGTATCCAGTCAGAGGTAGTGAAGCATGCCTGTGATGCCAGGATAGGGAGGCAAAGGCAGGGGGATCTCTGAGTTCAAGGCCAGCCTGGTCTAGAGAGTGAGTTCCAGGACAACCAGGGCTTACACAGAGAAACCCTGTCTCGAAAACCAAATGTATAACAACACAAACTACCTAGAAATTTACATGAAAAATATTAGACCAGTAATTATAAACCTCACCTTTGGCTTTGCAAACACACTAACTTTATTTGCAAAAAAAAAAAAATTACACATATACATACATAAATATATACACTTACACATACATAAATACATAACACACACACACACACACACACCTTTACAATCACAGAGGTAAAAAGGGCAATGAGATGCTAAGACAGTTGTCACCTTTGGAGACATCATACTCATATGGCCCTACCTCAGTTCTAACTTACAAACACACAGTCACTCTCTGCTGCAAACGACTTCTTGGATGAGGAGAGCGACACTGACCTGTGTCTGTATGGGTGAGCATTTGGAATGCAATCAGAATTATACTGGCTTAGGAATGAGGCAGCAGCAGGCTCTCCCCTAGGTACTGTGGCCCCACCAGCCATGGGCATTTGGCCAGGTTTACAGTACCAGACATGGATTCCTTCCTACGGAGCAACCCTTCAGACCAATTAGAGAGCTCTTAGCTATTCCCAAGAAATAAGTGCTACTATTGTCCCTTTGGAGCTCCCTGGGCATGCCTGGTCATGGTCGTACATAGGCTCCACAGCTTCTTAAACCCATTCCCTCACCCCAAATTGGCAAGGGGCTTCCTCATGTCCAGAACTAGGGTTCATATTAGATAGTCTATGGCTCTTGGAATCTCTTTAAAAGTTAAATATATTAGAAATGGGTAGACTTTTGTTAGAAAAAAAGGACATGTTTACTTTCTATCTTTTACATTTCAGTATTCACAAGAACCCACCAAGGAATACCAACTCTGTGCGTGCAAACCTGCAAGCTGATGTGTTTTGTGGAAACTGTAAGCCACTTGGTCTATTTTATAGGAACTATGGCTCAATTACCATAGACATTTAACCTAGTCTGGAATTTGTCCTCCTGCATGGGCCTTCCTGAATGGGGACTATAGCTGCCCTGCCACCACACCCACTTAAGATGTCCAACTCACTGGATAAGTGTTGGCTTCAGTCCTTCCTGTGTTTATGTGACTCGCAGAAGGTCTGACAAAATTCTGATTTTGTGTTTTACTACATTCTCTTTAAACTTCACTGTGCACTAAAATCAGACTTGGCTGGCAGCGACGGTACATTCTTCCTCAGAGGCATTAAGCACGATGTCATGTTTGTTAAAGCCTACGGACTTCACTTTGTCCCTGAGGTAAACACGTTTGCATGAAATGACTGCAGCTAATAGCTTTGCGCTTTCGTCCACAGTTCCCAAGAAGAGGATAGCAGAAGACTGGTCGGAAAAGAACTAGCCACCCGTCGGCAATGAGTTCTAAATCCTGAGTCAAACACTGTCTACCAGGCCTAACCGAGTCTCAGTGTTACACTGAAATGCCCTAACTGCTCCGCTGGTCTGTGCTACCTTTGAAAGGTTCAACATATACTCTAAATTCCTTTGGGTGACACGGGCATAATTTTTCCATAGTCTCAATTGTACAGAGGAAAGGATCGGTAAGTTTTATGAAATGCAGTGAAATGTGATTGTCACTAGTGCTCAGCTTAGTTTGTAGACAGTCCCTAAGAACCAGGCTTGGCTTCACTTTGTAACTCCTAGGGCCCCAGCTGGATCCTCTTTAGGACCGTATTTTATTCTGATTACTGCTCCATCAATGCCTGGGAGGGAAGAGGAGCTCCAGCCTCTCCTCTGCTTAAGTCAGCCAAGAACACATTCTGTTGGAGAAAGTAATATGCTAAGAGGCTTGGAAGCCAAGGAAAAACAGAGACACATTGCAAGACAATACATAAACCCGCGAACTTAGCCTCTCAGGGAGACGGTCTTCACTCTCGTCAAATTGTGTATTATCTGGCAATATGAATCAAAAACCTATTTATAGAGTAGTCACACTAAATCTCTTATTGCTAAAACAGAAGTAGTAAGGGTCAAAGAATGTGAAATCCTAGGAAACCCACATTTTTCCCCCCAAAAGCCATTTAATACGCTTCGGATACAGATCAGTCTCTTGTCAATGGTTCTTTTGTCTTTCTTAAAACTACATCTGCACAACAACCAGGTCACCTTGAATTTCAAGTACAACACGGCCAATAAATTTAATTTAACATCTTATTATCCATAATTACCATAAACAGGAGGCAGGTGTGACCCTTATTGTCATGCCTGGAAGAACTGAGGACAGAACGGGTTAGTCTCCCGCTCAAGGCTACAGGGTTTGAGCAGTCTACAAGCTCGGTAGGAGACACAAGTATGAACTGGCTATTAAAATATTATTGCAATCATATGCTTCTTTAAGAATGAATTCCTCCATATCAAGAGAGGTATAGGCTCTAGTCATTCACCCTCATCTCTAGCTCTGGATCGCATATTAGGAGTTCAGAGTTGAATAGAGAACATCCATTGAGGGATAGTTAGAGAAGCAAGTGCAGTCCCATGGACTCTTAACCAGGGAACCCTGGATGATCCAGAGGGAGCAAAAGGCAAAGCAAGGACTTAAAGGCAGAGCAAAACTGAGCAAAGCACTCTTTCTTTCTTTCTTTCTTTCTTTCTTTCTTTCTTTCTTTCTTTCTTTCTTTCTTTCTTTTTTTTTTAAAGACAGGGTTCCTCTGTATAGCTCTGGCTGTCCTGGAACTCACTTTGTAGACCAGCCTGGCCTCGAACTCAGAAATCTGCCTGCCTCTGCCTCCCGAGAGCTGGGATTAAAGGTGTCAGCCACCATACCCGGCTGCAAAGCACTCTTGGTAACAAAGCCAACGGGTGATTTCTTAATAGTCAAAAACTATTTTGACTATTACAAGAGGGTCTCAGCAATTTTTTTCTTTCAAAATGTAATTAGGGCTTACTCCCCTCCCATAGGATCTTCTCTAATACAGTGTGCTGCATATCAGGAAAGTATTCTAGACATCCAGTGGCATAATCATTTGTCTGTCCCTGTATTAGTCTGCTTTGTGTTGCTGCAACAAACTATCTAGATTGGGTAATTTTATAAAACTCAAGGACACGGCACTAACATCCGATGGGGGACTTCCTGCTGCACGGCTGCACGGCCCAGGGTATCGATCGCATGGTGACCGAATGAGTCTACCACCTTGTGATTTGTTTCCTCCTCTTCGTATTTCTCCCCGACATAGGGTCTGCCTGTATATACCTGGCTGACCTGGAAGTTGCTATGCAGCTAGACTAGCCTCGAATGTAGACAGCTGCCCGCCTCTGTCTCTGCCTCATCACAGCTGGGACACCACTTCTTTATTACTTTATTTTTATTTATTTGTGTGTGCATGCGCACCCATGCACATTAACAAGAGATCCCACTTTTTCAAGGACAGTTAGGGCATATAAGTACCATTAAGTCTAAGATTCTGTAACTAAAAGTGGAGTTAAGCAGAGAAGCTGAAATCAGGGCTCAGGCACTTGCCACTCAGTTCCCTGTTCCTTCTTAACAGATAGAGTCTTGGAATACACGAACTCCAGGATTCTATCCAACCTATCTTACGGAATGGGTAGGGTTCTCCTTGTAGCAGAGTTGATGCCAAAGGTCTTGCAGTCTGTCTGAGTGAAATGTGCCGCTCCTCACTCCTAAAGGGTTTCCTTCCATCCCTAGCTGCTCTCTGGCTGGGTAACAAGGTAAGCAGTGCTGACTGAAGGGTTTCTTTCCCTTCATCTCTCTCCCATGGAACTCCACTGAAAGGGTAGCTTGAAAGCCATTGCTCCAGAGCGGCAAGGGGAACTAGGATCCGCCTGATAGCTTTACCTTGATTCCTGTGCTTTCCTGCCTTAGGCAACAGCTCTTCCCCTCTAGAAAACTGAGACTCTAAAACCAATGCAACCTTCTCTATGAGAGCTTCTTCACCTCCCCAGGCTGAAATGATTGCTCGTTCACAGACCTCCCTTTGACGTCTCTGTCTCTCTGTCTCTCTATCTCTGTGTGTGTGTGTTCATAGCCTCCACACTAGGGTTACAGATGTTTGATTGGCTATTGGATCTATCTACTGTGTATGTGTGTGTGCGCACGCGTGCGTATGTGTGAGATATATACTGCTAGCTCCCCAGAACTAGTCTGTGGGTATCATCTTCCTTGTTAACTGATGCATGGCCCAGCTCGTTCAGCAACAGCATCTCAAGGCAGGTGGTCCCGGGCTGTATAAGAATCTAGCCAAGCATGAGACAATTGTTTTCCTAGCTGATGCATTGTATTTACAAATTAGAACATGTCAAGACAGCAAGTCTTCTCCTTAGATACTTTTCTTGGTATTTCAAAAACCTACAGTGTTCTGAGTTCAACTCTGGGCCTATGGAAAATGCTACAACCCTAAATACTGTGGTGGCTAAGTGAACAGAAGGGGCATGTGGTGAAGACCAGCCTGGGTTATATGGTGAGAATTTGGCTCAGTAAAGAACAAAAAGAGATCGAGTTATCCTTGCCTACATAGTGAGTTTGAAAGCAGCCTGGGCTACTTCACTTCCTGCTTCAAATGATGGTGGTGGAGGTGGTGGTGGTGGTGGTGGTGATGATGATGATGATGATGATGAGGAGGAGGAGGAGTAGGGTGATGACGGTGATACAAAGGGCAGTGTTCCACACGTATTTGCTGTCACTACATGAAAACATTTGACCACTTCAGATTTCTGTTCCTCTGAATTGGCACAATTTTATTTTAAACTAGTTTTAATGCTTCAGGGCGTTTTCTATTTAAGATTTCCTTTTTGGTTTTGTTTGTTTTAAAACTCCTTTCTCTGGCCAAGATGTCAGAAGGCCAGCTTTCAGACTCGGAGCACATTTCTGGGGTTTCTGCAGCCAGAAGGACTGTAGCAAGCCCAGCCAACCACTGCTGGTTAGAGCGAGGCTTCGCTCTACAAGCTACAAGGTGTTCCTGGATGTATAACTACTAGGAAGTTGTCAATGCCTGGTTTCCTTGCCTGCACCCAGTACTGGATTTCTACCATAACAGGAGTTTTATAAACAAGTCTCCAAGACACACAAGCACAAAGTTTCTTTAATAATTGGACCACTAGTCGCAACAGTAGTAGCGTACGTACCAAAGCCAATTGCTTGACAGGTAGAGCAAAGGAAGCCGGGCTGGTGAGGTAGCTTCCTCACCACCTTTCCTTTGACTGTTTATGGTTTTGGTGCTAGAGAGTGAACCCGTGGTCCTGCATATGCTAGATGGGTGCGCTACTACTGAGCTTGGCCCTTCTCCTCCTCATCTGTATCCAAGATTGCCAACACAAACTCCAAAATTCTTTACTGCACCTACTTTTGCCTCCTGCTTATTTATGACAGGCGTTCGACATGCATGTTGCATACCTATGACCAGATGCAAACCGCTCAAACAGTAAGACGGTGATTTATTTACATAGCACACAGAGACCTTGGATAGGATCTCCCCCACTCTTACTTGAGAGTAAGGAAGGAGCCAAGAATAAAAAAAAAGTTTTTTTTGTTTTTTTTGCACTGTGGTCTGTTTGGTCTTTCTGTCCCAGAAGTAAGTTGAGAGATCCAAGAAATTTGTAAATATCAACAATGTAGAGAATATTTTTTAGCATCTGCCTTTCATCCAACAGGAGGCAATGGAATCTAACCACCATTTCTTTGTCTGCTGTCTTAAATGGGATTAGAAAGAGCCTCAAAAAGAAAAACAGGAAGAAAACCCACTGTGTTTATTTTCCTCTTTTGGACCTCTTCAGCTGGTATCTCCTATACTACCTGGCCTGACTCCTCCATCATGTAGGGTGTTTACTAAAGCAACATCACATCTACTACATCAAAAGAGATGACTCCAAACACATCTCTGCAATTTCAGGTCTCTGTGTGAGCTGAGAATAAATAATCAGGAGAACTGACTATACTCAGTATTCTTATTGGATAGGGTAGGTAGCAAGTTCTACGACTGAGGAAAGGAACGAAAGCAACACACAATAGGATTAAAAACAGGATAAAAACGCTTTGAGTAAAACATTTAACATTCTGAGTAAAAGCAGACATTATATGATGAATTGACAGGCTAACGGCCTCCCAGGGATTTGGGGGAACGAAATGATCCTATTGGAATGGCTGGTAAGAAGGTTCTAGTCACAATAGACAGTGCGCACAATGAGCCTGCGGGCCCATTAACATGTTAGTGGGTAAAGAAAATACAGTAAGATCTACACGTTAGAGTTTTATTCAAAGATAAAGGAGAGTGAAATCATATTGTTTGCAAGACAATAGCTAGAACTGGAGATTATCATGTGGAAGTGAAATAAACCACACACACAGACAAGAATTACATATTTTCTGTCTTCTGTGGAATTTGGTAGGAGAAGGAAAGGGGATCCACTGGGGACGTGGACAGAGAAAGGGAGGAGGTGGGAGGGGATCTAAAGGGCAGTAAAGAGAGAATGCGATACACTACATAGAATACACTACACTGCAAAAAAGTGTCATCTGTAAAGGGGACCATCGCAGGAGGGGAGGAATGCTAAAGAGGAAAACAGCAAATAGAGGCGATTGGGAGGAGAAACGGGAGGAGGCTTTCTAAGCGGGGAGGGTGAAAAGACGTCTAGAAAGGAGGAGCTTGGCAGAAGGGGTAAATAACACTTGAAAAAGCCATAAAATCATACTATTTTACATTTAGCTAAAATTACGTATAATACCTATTGAGTACGCGAGTATCTACACACCACAGACTGTCTAACCAACACCTTCACACCAGACATGAGGATTCTTCTTTCCAGTTGTTGGTTAGGGAAGTATGAAAAAAAATCCCCAGACAATATAGGTACTGTTACCCTTTGTGGTGCCCCAGAATTGGCTGAAGACACCATACACTGAAGACAGAACTTGAGAGAACTGATCTGGATCCGATCTAAATGCCATCTCCCCGGGGGGCTAGCTTTCATTATACTGTACAGTGCTATGCAAAAACTGCCAAAAGAGGAAAGCATTCGATAGTCCTATCCAGCTAAGAAGTGTAGGAACCACAGCCACCACCAGGTGTGACAAGTATCTCCAAAAGGTGATATGTGACATTGATAGCTTAGGGGTAACCAATAACTACCTAATTGGAAATTAGTTATTAAACAGAAGAGAAATCCATCCTGAAAACCGAGCCAACCTGTGGTAAGCAGGATCGTAGATCTTACAAAAGAACCTAATCCTGCCATGGCCTTAAACTATTCCAAACGCTTATCCTTCTTTCAATAGATTAGCATAGCTCTTGAACCTTATCAAAGATTGTTCTCTTCACAGCAGACTGACTGACAGCATTACAGGAAAAAAAAAAAAAAAAAAAAAAAAACCAACGACAACTACTTAAAATGCAGATAACACCCTGACTGGGAGAGGTCCAGCCAGCCAATACAACTGCAACACGACCCTTACATCCAAGGCTCAGGGATTGTCACACAAGAGAGGGAAGAGGCCCAGAGGACTAGGAAGTCTCCGGAAAGATGTCGTCTCTAGACAGTGCAGGAAAAATGAACCTGTGAAACCTTGAAGTATGGTAGCCTAAAAAATACTTAGACAAGGACACCACCAGTTGGCATGCCAGAATGAATGGAAGAGATTGTACGGGGTCCTATCCCGAGATGAAGAGCTAAAAATTGCTGAGAGAGGGAGAATTCATCTTTCCCAGAAGTGAGCACCCTAAATGGTTATCCATAACTAACACACACACACACACACACCTTAAATGGACTTAGCAAGTTGCAACTTACATTTGTTTTTCTCTCCCCATTCCATATATATATATATATGGACCTTTGCAAGAGCGGTCAGTGCTCTTAACTCCTGAGCCATCTTTCTAGCCCAGTCCTTAGTTTTTAAATTAAATTTAAAAAATGAGATTTAAGTAACTGGATGAGTTCAAACAAGTGGGTGAAGGGCAGGAAGGAATCTACAAGAGAGAAAGATATATATATATATATATATATATATATATATATATATATATATGGAATACACACACACACATGCATACACACCTGTAACAATAACAACAAATAATAAAAGACCATGGATTTGAAAGGGATAGTTTAGCGGGAGAAGAGGGAAACTATGTAATTATATTTTAAATTTTAAGAAGTAAAAATGATACAGAAATGATGAAATTGCCTTTAGTTTTCTTTTTTCTTCCTTTTTTTAGTTTTATTTATTAATTTTTTTATTTGAGTACACTATAGCTGTCTTCAGACACACCAGAAGATGGCAATGGAGCCCATTACAGATGGTTGTGAGACACCATGTAGTTGCTGGAAATTGAACTAAGGACCTTTGCAAGAGCAGTCAGTGCTCTTAACTCCTGAGCCATCTTTCTAGCCCAGTCCTTAGTTTTTAAATTAAATTTAAAAAATGAGATTTAAGTAACTGGATGAGTTCAAACAAGTGGGTGAAGGGCAGGAAGGAATCTACAAGAGAGGAAGATGAAGAGAAGGGTGTGAAAGGTGTGGTCAGCCATCCCCAGGAGTTTGGACATTCTCTGATTTGCTTTTACTTTGGGACAGAGTGTCAATCTGTGGCCCAGGAACTCACTATGTAGCCCAGGACAGCCTCTAGCTCAGAGTGATCCATTATTTTATCTCTTTAGTGCTAGGACCGTAAGACTTGGCTTGACTCTAGACGGTGAATTCTCCTTGAGTCTGTTCTTGCCCAGGTCTGTACCAAGGGCTTCAGGAAAATATTACATTTCATTTTCTCAGTCTTCTGCATCTGGATCATGAAGCTCAGACTACTGAAAAGACATATTAGAAAAGTAGACTAAATCCAATCATACACTCTATCCTAACAGCAGCAGGGGTACAGGGTTTCTTCAATGAAGAGGAAGGTGAAGATTCAGTGCTATATGAACACACCACACTGGTATCAGGAGCCTAGCCAGGAGTAGTTCTGCTGAGGGGCTCAGAAATGATGCTTAGTTTATACTAATACAGAAAACCAGGAGAGAGGTGTCGACTGAGATGACCTCAGTGTGGCCACCTTAGTTAATAGCTTGGCAGCTTATCCTACCCTCCTCGGCGTAATGGCCGTCTTCCTCCCTACTACCTATGTCATGTCTGACCCGTCATGATGGCCATAGGGCTGAAAGGAGCCAAAGCAACAGCTTTTAGAATGGAAGACACCACTCTAAGACTTTTTTACAAATATCAAGAAAGGAGGTTGACCATCTGTGGTCAGGATGCAGGATACTCAGTGATGGCATAGTGGGATCAGGAGAAACTGCAGGCAGGGGGCACAGCAGAATGACTGCATGAGGTTCTCAGAAGAGTCCATGGGATGGAAATACTTGTTCAGCCTCATCAGTAGGAGAGCAAGCAAAAGCTCCACATTGGTATAAAGTCTTCCTTGAGTGACATCTATAGCGATGGCATAGATCCATCACACGTCGAGCTGAGTGGTTTTCAGTCAGTTCAATACTGCATGGAGGCTTGTATGTCTTATTTATGTACATCTTACTTCTTATATGATGTTAAGACACGTTAATGTTATATACTGTTGTTTTCCACATAATGCTGGAATAATCTCCAAAGTTTTCCTACATCTTTACAAGTTCAGACCCCAGCTTTTAGCTGCTTCTGGGTTTGTTTCCTACTTGGTTTAATGGCATTCCATACCCAATTGCCATTTATCACATTCTGATTTTTATCACATACTAGGTCTTTCACCTAGTCTTCCCCAAGAGGGCTGTTAATTGATTATAAAGGTGGCTATCCAGTGGAGGAAAATGAAACTCGTTTTGGAGAATTGCTGGCCATGGTCACTAAAGTGAGATCAATATTAGTTGACCCAAACCAAATGGCTGACTAGGAGTCTCTGGAGGATATGTACTCAAAGGCATCATAATTCATAGAGTCCTATAGCAGGCTCAGTGGGCCCAACACTCTTCCTGTTGTTTTCCAGTCTTGAGATGTATAATAAGAACAAACATACTAAAACAACTAGCAAATTCCACAAACGGGTGAAAATAAGAAAGCCTTTTTGTAGTCTAGTCATTTCTGCTGTATATTCTGGGTCACATATTTGTACTGAATATGTGTGTACGACTATAAATGTAAACCTAAAAATATATATGCATCTATTTATAGGATTGTAAATATACATGTATATATATTTATGACTATAAATATTTATATAGTCATATATATGACTAAATATCCATATATATAGTTATGACTATAAATATATGTAGTCATATATGACTGTAAACATATATACATGTACCATATATGACTAAATATATAAATATATAGTCATATATGACTAAATATATAAATATATAGTCATATATATGACTATAAATATATACAAATACTTTTATATTTCTGAGTTTAATGTTTTGTAACCAGAAGCTATTAAAATTAAATTATAGCAATCATGGATAAAATTAACCATTTTAAAAGATGGAGTTTTAAGTTTTATCCTGCATTTGTTCTTCTGAAGAACTTGTTTCCAATAAGAGTGCAGAGAAGCGGTGAGGCCAGCGTATTGAACAAAGCCCTTATTTATGTGTTCCAGGGCACTACAGTTTTCTCTCTCATCCATTCCACTAGCC
Source organism: Mus caroli (assembly GCF_978045245.1). Lineage (NCBI taxonomy): Eukaryota > Metazoa > Chordata > Mammalia > Rodentia > Muridae > Mus > Mus caroli. The sequence continues at coordinate 7,400,678 of NW_028227270.1, forward strand.
CAGAGCGGGGAATTCTTTCCTTGCACTGGTTAACACTCTCCCTCCTCTGGATAGCCTTCAACTATGTGATAACAAAGAGCCCAAGCACCAAAATAGCAGCAGCCACATAGCCTCTCCGTGACAGTGTGATTTCTTGTGCCTTAAGGCTGTGTCTAGCGCTGAAATCATAGTCTGTTTACTTCGATCGGGTGCTACATTACACTGGGAGGGATTTAACTCTTCCTTATAAATCCACAGGGGAATTAGGGCTCGGCTCTGTTTAACTTAGACTTGGAGAAGAGATTGTGCAGTTCTCTTTGCTGTTGGGCCAATCATACCATGGATCAAGGCTGTGCACTCCACCTTCAAGTCAAGAGAGAATCCAGTGCTGTCTCTTAAAATACTCAGCGATAACTATGAGAATTGTGGGTGGCTAATGAGAACAGGAAATTAATCTTGAAGGTTTCCTATCTGATTTAATTGGCTAGTTTTCTCTCCAGTTATTTGTGCTTGAGTTTCAGCCCTTATGAGTTTGGAGTTGTGTAAAGCGAAAATTTGACTAGAGATACGATGTATATTTAAAGCGTGATTTTCTTGGAGAGAATAAGTCAGTTCTTTATTATTCCCCAATCAGAGAAGGCTACTCAGTCTAACCACCTTCTCCATCGTCTCCAACTCAGAAACCAACCACCGAGACAACTCTCCTATTCTCCATTCTCATGCTGAATTTTCCCTTCTTGGCTCCTAAAGTCTCTTAGGAGGGTCTACCAATTTAAGCTCTGATTCTGAGGTCATCCTTCAGGAGAGCTTTTAAAATTCTGAACGTGGCACTGTAATTCTCTTTACCTGACTTCTACAAAACCCATGACAGAGACTCAGGGGCGTATCCCAATGCCAGACACAAAGCAGGCACCTGACTCTTCCTTGATGCAAGTGTCTGTCACCATGTTTATTGAGAATTCCTAAGTCATACACCGTGAACGGTCTAGAATTTGCAGGACCTCTAGTTAATTGTGTTATTTTCACTAAATTTACACACATATACACACAGAAATGAGGTTTGTGTTATTCTATTTATTTATTTATTTTAATTTTAAGAATGAAGAAAATGAGTCCTCTTTGATTATATACCACCCTCAAAGACTAAGTAAGTTAGAGACTGAAGTCTGAATTATTATTACTTTTGTTTCTGTTTGTTTTTTACTTGAGATAGAATCTTGCAACATAGTCTAGACTAGCCATAACATTTTGGTCTTTTTGTCTCTGCTTCCCAACTGGTGGTATTATAGTGGAGTACTAACTTACCAACTTGTAAAGTTTTAAGTTAAAAAAAAATCAAAATAAACCTTTATATCTACAATAGAAAGCCCATTTTTTCAAATGTTCTCTTACTTTAACAATTTAACTAAAGAACTGATGTACACAAAAGAATACATGTAACACATACAAATTACAATGCCTAAAATAGCAAACAACTCAATTAAAACCAAACAAAAACCAGGCAAAAAAGTTTGAGTGTATATCTCACGAAACAGGCAGCCCGCACCATTTGGCAGAAACGACTTCCAGATTAAAATAAGCAGTCTGACTATATATCTACCAAAAAGGCTAAAATCCATAAGACTAGCAATGCTGGCTGCTGGAGAAGATGCAGGCACCAGGATCCTCTTGTCAGAGGTAGGAATGCAAAATGTACTACTGGCACTCAGCATGCCAGTCTCTTCTCTGCTTGCTTCCTTCTTCCTTCTTTATTTTCTTGGATCATAGAATAAGCCTCAGGCTGGCTTGGAACTTACTACGTAGCCCAAGCTAGCCTCAACCTTCTGACTTTTTCTTGGGTATATGAAAAGGTATGAGCCAGCATATTGATCCTACTGTGGCGGTCTCTTTTAAACTAAATGCTATTTTAGCACGTGAACCAACAGTGATGTTCACTACATTATCAAGAAATTCTATGTTCATAAAAAAGCCTATGTACAACCGTTTAAAGCACCTTTATAGAGAACTATAAGAAGGGGGCTGCAGAGGTGACTCAGCGGTTAAGAGCACACTGACTGTTCTTCCAGAGGTTCTGAGTTCGTTTCCCAGCAACCACAACCACGGGGTGGCTCACAACCATCTGTAATGAGATCTGATGCCTTCTTCTGGTGTGTTTGAAGACAGTGACAATGTGCTGCTATACATGTAAAAAAAAATATGGAGGTGAAATTATTTTGTATGGTCTTACAAAAGTGGATGTAAGACACTAAGTACCTGTTAGAATCCACATATAACTGGAGTACAAAGATTAGAAGTGGATTCATGCATACTCTAAAAGACAACCACAGAGTCAGGGGAATACTACCATGGAAAGCAGAAAATGACAAAAAAATCCAAATGTAATAAAACATGTAAAACAAACCACCAAAGGGTTTGGGAGGATGAAGGGCTGGGCCTATCTCTTGGGAAAATCTGTCTATAAGACTAAAGACAAGGAGAACTAGGCATAATTTTCCCCCATAGTGTGTGTGTGTGTGTGTGTGTGTGTGTAAGTGATATAACTCACATATATGCTGATATATTAAGATATATTAATATAAAGTACATTAAAACTGAACACTACTGTGAATAGAGGGTAGATGGCAGGGGTCAGGGATTTCACTGCTGGAATGCAAGGCTGCAGAGAGGTAGTGTGTAAGGCTGGCAGGATCCATCCGAGAGTGAATCAGAGCTGAAGACGTTAGTATGAACTTGAATTGGCCTACCATAAATACAGAGGATTACATATGAAAATATTTAAAGGAGCATAATCCATATGTACATATGGATTACAGACATACACATACATCTTTGCTCTGTCAGCTGAGAGGGCCTAGAAGCAACAATACCTCAGTAGCAATGAACACACTGAGCACTGAGATTATGGTTTCTTATTCTACTGTCCAGTGAAAGAACCCAGGGCTGCTTTTGAGAAATACCTGATGCTAAGACTAGAGATGATCCAAGAACTAGACAAAATGAACGTGGAACATCCTGTAGTGCTGGAGGGTTTGGAAGTAGAAAACCAAGACAAACAACCCCAAACACAAAAGTCACAACCCTGCAAAAATGATGGTACATTCAAGAGACATAGAAGCCAAATAAAAGTCCCATGGATGAAACTAACATTGAGCAACAGAATAGCACAGTATTGGATCACAGCCCAAGGGATGAAACAAATATCCAGGGTCCTCTACTGGTACAAAACTACCAGAAAAGGCAGTAGGTAAAAATAAAGGATGTCTGAACATAGCAATTTTTTTAACTCGAACAAACACCTGCTTGTTATTGATGCTGGTAGCTTTGAATAGGTTACACAGAGCACATGGTCCTCTCACAACCATCCTGTATACTTACATCATTCTCAAATAAAAGGTTTAAATGACTCCACACTGGGCATGTGCCACCTGATCAAGAACAGCAACTAAGGGAGGGGTGGTAGTGCTAACCTTTGATCCCAGAAGGGAGGCAGAGACAAGTGGTCTACAGAGTGAGCTCCAGGCCGGCCAGGAGCACGGACAGAGACCCAGTCTCGACCAAACACCCTTGCCTGTCTCCCCTCATTCCATCTAAAATGCAGCCGCCTGAATGTTATGCCTATCCTTTTCCTTGGCTCTGTATAGTTTAGACAAACATGAATATTGCTCGTTTTATGTTTTAGGAAAACATTGTTCCTTGTCTGTCCATCGAGAACTGCACCAGGGAGATGCTGATATCAAAGTTTATCGGAGTACTTTGTGTGTAAGACAAAATGTGGGAGAAAATATCCTGGGACAAGAAAATGATATAAATAGTATATTTACACAATGAAATATTATGTAAAAGTAAAAGACTGACTACACTTAACATGATGGATACATAGATAAATGATGCCCATTTTAGAATCAATACTTGACAATAAAGAGAAAAAAAATTTAATTTGATATAGGAGACTCCAGCAAATGGCCAGAACCAACTCCAAAATTTATGGTTTGTCACCAAATTTCTCATTGTTACCTAAACACACCAGTTCTGTTCACTGAACTGCAATTAAGAAAAATGAAAAAAAAAAAAAAAAGTAACACACAGCTCACATGCCACACAATCTGCCCATTACAGTGCAGCTCAATAACCACTACTTTATACTGTTATAATCACTTTAGAATATTTTTATGATATCACAGAGAATCCCCTTATTAGCCATCAGAGGGTATTGCCTACCAATTGTCAGCTCTCCATAACCCTAGGCAACCATGGACTTCACTTCTGTCTCTCTGAATTTTCCTTTTCTGGTCATATCAAATAGTGGAATCTTATGGTAGATTGCAAAAGGCTCCCTTTGCTGTACACATGTTCAAGGCTCACCCACAACTGCTCCCTCAGTTCCCAGGGTTCTCTGCTTCACCATTATTTCACATTGATACTGTGTTACTGACGTCTATGTTCACATCCCCCTCTGCACCCACTCGTGGGCAGAAGGGCAGGGGCTCCCTCCGAGCACTGCTCATCTCCAGGTTTGTGCAGGCCAACGTACTGTCACAAACTACCAACCGGAAGTGTCATGTTAGTCAACAGGCAGGCTCTTCTCACCTTTATCATGGCTGCACTTCTCCCATACAGGGAGTGATGTCATTGTCTAGAACCAGGAGGAAGCTGGACTGCCTGTTACAAGTCTGCATTCACATATATGTACAACAGATAACCTAGCACTGGCAAGTTGCTTAGCCACTCTGTCTCAATTGTGATGAGAGGAAAACATAAGAATACTGGTTGGGTTATTAATTTTATGTCTTCTTATAAAAATATAAAGTGGGCATGGTGGCTGATACCTATAATGGTAGCACTTGGAATACTGAGGCGGTGTGTGTGTGTGTGTGTGTGTGTGTGTGGTTGCTGTGAGTTCAAGCCACCCTGTGCTACACAGTGAGTTCCAGTCCAGCTGGGACTACAGAGGGGAACACTGTCGACGACTGATGACGGTGACGGCGATGGTTGTGTTTATTATTCCAATAGCAAACGCCATAAACAGGTGGACCAAGGGGCAGAACCTGAAGGAACATCTAACTTGCCTCCTTTGCTTTGCCTGACACACAGACACTCTACATGGTAAGTTCCAATCCACGTGTAGTCTGTAGTGTTCAGCTCAATGGAAGCATGTGACTGACCTCCTCAAATGCTTATCGTTTCTTTGTAGTACATGCAAAACCCTTCCTTCTAGCTCCTTTGAGACAACTCAGTCTACATCGAGTATATCTATAGTCATCTACTTAAACCTTTCCTTTCACAAACGATTTATCAGGCTCAGTGGGGTTGGAAGAGGCGCCACGTGGCACTTGGCCTCTCGAGGAGGGGTTGTGCTGGAAAGATCACGTACCACACAGCACAATGCACTTGATCCTGAGTCCTAGTTCCTGCTTCTTATCAGCGGGATATCCCTGGACACATGGCTATATTTCCTCACTAGGAATCCCCTTGGCATATAGGGCCATAGATACCGAGACCAAGGTCTAAGACAGAACTGGTGCCACACTGACGGGAAGAGCAGTGAACAAACACACAGAGAGATGCCTCCAGACATGTATTAACACACACAGACTACATGATGATGCAATCTCATCGGAACCAACAGACAGGACAGAGGTTTTTTGTTTCTTTGTTTGTTTGTTTGTTTTGATAAAAAGAAATGAAGAGCTTGACTATCCCAAAGACAAGAGAACCACTTTTTAAAGGCTCCCGAATTTCAGAAGTGGAAAGTTAGCGTCAGTCGGAAGTAGGAGTGGATCTTACACACACTAAGAGAAATAACAAGGACTCTAGAGGGAGAACCAGGGCAGGTGACGGTCATGTCCTTCCCCATCTGTCTCTCTATGGACCTCAGTCTGCCCTGTATGACTCTCCTGGAGCAGACCCCACGGAGACAGACATCTTCTCTGGAGTTCCTAGAAACCTATGCACCATTTGCCGTTAAAAACAAAGCTCAGTAAGGCCAGCAACTATTGAAATGTGGCAACATGGTCAGCAGAGGGCTGGGCAGTGGTTTAAAGGGAACGCTGCAATTCCTACAGAAATACCTTGTGATAGGTTTCAGGGCTTTATTTTAATTAATTAATTGTGGAGACAGGATTTATTTATTTATTTACTTACTTATTTATTTTGGAGACAGGGTCTCTCCATGCAGCCCTGGCCATCATAGACCTCACAGAGATCTGCCTGCCTCTGCCTCTGCCTCTGCCTCTGCCTCCCAAGGGCTGGGATTAAGAGCATGCACTGCCACGGCCTGGTGCGTAGGTGATTTTCAAATTTCATATTCAACATAGGGCATAATTCCTGACTGTCAATTTTTTGGATGGCATTTTAACCAGCTATGGAAATGATGGCATGTTCACTTCATCTTTTGGTTAGAAGACAGGGAGGTACTGATACTTCAACATTTATGATGAAGTACGGACACAGAAAGCAAGATCCCGTGAATATACTATACTATAGCTGTAGAATGCAAGAAAGGACATAGGATGGTCTGGAAACTCATACAAGTTTTGGTAATGGTTACTTTTATGACAAGAATGGGACAGAAGAGCTATTAAAAAATGGACGTCATGTGAATATAATCCATCTCATAAAATACTGGAAATAAACTGCCTCACTGTGTCCTTTCTTAAAGGGTCTATGCCAGTTATTTGGCTTCTTGTATTGAGTCACAAGTCTCCCCACAGTGTGTATGGTACAGAATTTAGAACAATTTTCTTGGGGTTATGGCAACTTAGGGCTTGTCCTTACTTCAACTCAAATAACAAAAGAAGTAACAACATTGCTTTTCAAGCTATTTCATCAAACAAATGAAGGCTAAAGCCACAGCATTTGGGACTTGGATGAGAGTGACTATCAGGTTTTACAACTGGTACCTTCAGTCAGGTTCTAGATCAGGAAAAAAATAATTGAACAAGAAAATTAATACAAAATAAGGGGAGTTAACAGAGGAAAGGAGCTGGCTTCAGAAATGAGAATGGGAAAGTATACCTTCCTTTCCCGGGATATCATGAACAGAAACAGCGGGAAGGGAACCCAGAGGCCAGAGGAGCAGAGGCCGGAGAAGGTGAGGCTCAGCACCTCGGGAATCAGCTCCCTGAACTAGTTTCTCTCAAGTACCTTGCCTTGCCTTGTAGAAGTCTAGTTGGGCAACCCTCTCTCCTTCGTGCTCCTCGGTAACAGTGGAAGCATTCTGCATAACTGCAAAAGGAAATTCCCCACACACAAAGTCTTAGATCCTAGGAGTAATAATAATAGAAAAAATAATACACTAAGCTAAAAGCTAATAATAATTATCATAAACATGCTGATAATAAACATGGTTCATTGTCGGGGATTCCTAGGGTGCAGTGTGTCAATGAGTGCAACTGGCACCATCTTCAAGGGGCAGGGAGAGGTTGGCGTTTCTGTGGCTTGACAGACATTCCCTAGGAAATAGGAGGATTTTGTAGTTGGTTTCCACAGCGTTGCCAAACCGTTGGGAAATGCACGGCAGACCTGGAGAACACAATGAGGTTCCTGTGTTCACTAGACCCTCCCTCTGGAGCATCAAGCAGCAGTCCTGCCCCAGGAGGCTGAGAGGTCACCGACTGGGAAGGGATGCAGCTTCCTCACTGGGTATAATCGGGCCAGAGAGGAGCCAGTCCTGGACAGAACTGCTTTTTCTCCCGATTCTGGTGTGGAGGGGCGCTGATGTGTAATGACAGACTCCGAACTTGGTACCGTGAACTCACGTCTCCTGATGTTTCTCTTGCGACTGTCGAAACGAGTTAGAACAACTCATTATTTTCTTCACCCAAAGGGCTTGCCTGCTACTTCTTGTTTTTATCTCAATTAATTTTATATCTGCTGGACTAACACAAATTACCACTTCCCTGTCTTGCACTTTTGATTTAAAAATAAAGCTAATCTGGGAGGTGTTTAAAGCTTTATTAATATTTATATGGCCATTAGAGGTGGCTATGATGCTAACAAGCTTCTTTTTAAATTAGCATTTCTCCCTCCACTGCACTCCTCTGGGCTGGGACATTCCTGTTCTGACCGCACCATTTTTAACATTTTTCTTAGGGCACCAGCGGAATCTCGGAGGGTCACAGAGAAGCCGGTTTGGGTTTTCCCACCATTTATCTTGCCCACTCTGCGGAATGAGTCAGGCTTGTATAATACATTTCTTTTTCTCGAGTTCTGTCAGAAGAAATTCAGAGGTAGCCTTCTGACTCACAAATGCAGACATACTATGTGACGATCATATACTAGTCTGGCTGATTTACCAGGGCCGATGTGGGCAGTTTTCCCCTATTGCTGTAAACAAGAAGAAAACTGAAGACAATCACCATTGGTTTATCATAAAGGGAGCTATTTCTATTATGTTCTGTTGTGGGTTTTTTTGCCACGAGAGTGTATGTTCACCTGGTATCTTTCATGTATGGCCTAAAGCCATGCTGGTCACCCTCCAGCCACTAGTTAGATCCAACTTCTGAGCACTTAAAAAGCATCAGAGAGCGTCTCAGAGCCTTAAACAGAGAGAAAGAGCAGAGACAGCAGTTTCTAACTATGTTAATGTCAATGTTACAGGATTTATAAATGCCAAGTTAAAGTACAATTAACGAGTTATTTAAATAATAAATGATTAAACGAGTTTCACTTCTGCTTCTTATTTTCATGTGATTATTAGAAAATTTAAATGAACAGGATGGCTCCCGTTTGGGTGCCTGCATAATATTTGGACAGCTCTGGGTAAGACGAACAAGGAATATGAGTCAGAGTTTACTGTTTCTAGGAGCCAGCATTAGTGAGACGCATTCTCTGCTGGATGCTCTGCATGCATGACTTCCAGCATCACAGCAAGGCTCACAGGCTACACCTCCGCCTTTTGATAGGCGTGAGCGTGCTTTTGGTGTATGTGTTGACCTGACTTCAAAAGCTGCCTGTGATAGGAACAAGTCCATGTCTGCATGAATCCAAAGCTTGAATGGTTTCTCCTGTACTGAGGTGACGATGACAGCACTCAAGGCCCAGGAGGTAAAGGAGGCTCAGCTCTCTGTGAGCCAAGGAGACCTGGCACTTCCTTAAAGGGTACTTGGGCAGTGTATGTTTTATCGAGTCTTGCAAAAGCCTAGGCTTCTATCTGCTAACAGAAAAGGTACAAAGACAATTTAGTCGGCCCAGAATAGATACTAAAATATATTATATATTATAAAACATAATATATACTAAAAGAAAAAAATATCGAACTAAGGGGCCAGCAGGATGGCTCAGTGGGTAAAGGTACCTGCTGCTAAAGGCTAAGTCTGATGAACTAAGTTAGATCCCTGGGACCCACGTGGTAGAAGTAGAGAACCAACTCCTGCAGATTGTCCTCTGGTCAGATGTGCGCCGTGGGGCCTGTGCACAGGCATGCACCCCCTCTTGTCAAACAAATCCGTCAATAAAATGTGAAGATCCCAATGAAAGATGTATACGCCTAAAGGTGTCACTTAAAATGCCACTTGTAAACAATTCAGCAAGACACTAAACATGCTGATTTTGATACTTCGTTAATAGAACACGTCTAGAAGACTACAAATTCAGATTATAGTTTTCCGCATATACTTGTAAAATAAGCTCCTTGCCATGAAGCAGGGGACTTTTCTTTCTGGTAAATCTCATATTGGAGGAGGTGCAGATTTGACCCTAAGGGAACATTTGCTACCATGGGGACACACTATTGATTACTGCAATTTAGGGGGTGCTGACGGCACCTGGATGACCCCAGCAGGTGATGCTTAGAAGCACTTCCTGTAATACACAAGACATTGCCACAAGCAGAATTTTTGGCTTCAAAATGTCAATAGTGTCAAGACTGAGAAGGGTAAGTTATACTCATTACGACTTAGCGATACATATTGTAAAGTTGATGGCTTTGTACTCTGCAGATTTTTAGGACATATCATCTTAGAGTGCAAAGAATAGAGGACAGAAAAACTAATTAATGGAGAGAAAACATAAAACAACTGTCTTTCTAAGACTGGCCTTAATTCATTTAACTTGAGTCTACCCAACTGCAAGGTAAGTTTTAAGTCTTTAAAGCACAAGGATTTCCTAGCATCTCTAACATCCTCACATAGACTTCTTACACCCAAGGATCAGATCAGGGTGATGAAGGAAGGCCTACTAGGATAACAAGTTCCTTCTGAATATTAGGTGCACTGCAAACTCTACCTTAAAAAGGCGTATGGGGACTGGAGAGATGGCTCAGTGGTTAGGCACACCATTCTTTTAGAGGATGGGGACCTGGGTTGAACTTCTAGCACCCACTTAGCACCTCACAACTGTCCATAAATACAGCTCCAGGGGAATCCAACACCCTCACAGAGATGTGACTGCAGACAAAACACCGATGCACATTTAATAACAGAATGCATTTTTCTTTAAAAAAAAAGAAGGACATGTGGATGAGGGAGGATGAAGGATGAAGGATGAAGGATGAGGACTTGACCCAATTTGCTCTTCTCCTTGCTGATGGGGTGACTTGACACTGGACAGAAAACTGGCACATCCTTCACTGCTGGGACAGCGTTTGCTAAACATCACAATATCTGTCTCTCTCCTCTGAGGAAGCTGTGCTTCTGGGATGTTATTATTACCCAGGCTGACAAGATATGCTGCTATTTGCACTGCACTTTAGGAAAAAAAAAATTTTTTTTTCTTAGCAAATTACTTCAGTAATTACATCATAGTGAAGAGAAACATGGTCATAAAGCTCTAGATTCTGACAAGTCTGTGTGAGGGCTGCTCATTCTGTGAGGCTGAACCACGTGCATTAACACCCGACCTGAGTGCACCTCACCAGGGCAGCTCCCATGCCGTGCTTCGCAGGCGCGGGCGGCAGGGTTTCCGCAAAGATGTTTATACGCTTGCTTCCTTTCGTTCATTCCATGCCATTTAAAGGAGGCATTTTAGAATAAAAATTAAATTTCTGCAAGACATACCTATGTAAAGGAAATTCCTTATAGGGCAATGAGGTCTGGTCACTCTGTAGCAAAAGCCTGTGCTGTCCATTATGGAAATAAAGAAAACTCAAGGGCTTGTGGAGAATATACAGAGCGACCAACAAGTCAGCTTTCTCCATGGAGCGCCAACCGGCCTTTGTTATATGCAGCCAGCAGCACACTGCCTGGTAAGAGGGTGCATGCTGAGTGACTGAGTGGACACTTAGAGAATTTCACCATGGGCTTCCCACACTCCTGCTGCTCCTCCGGACAAGAAGCCTTAGTTAGCCCAGCTTTCTTCAGTGTCAGTCCAATAGATGTTCACTCACTCGCTCAAACTCACCAGCTGATCCGCTTTCTTGCATGTCCCATATTTGGGACATGCATATGCAGCTAGCCGGTGAAGAAAGGGTGGTTCAGAGACCTCATCTATAGGCAAGCAGTCAATACAGGGGTTGGAGAAGGACTCAGTGGCCCGGGTGCTAGACAAGCACGAGGATCTGAACTTGGATCCCCAGCATACCTGTTGAAGCAGGACATGGGGGAGTATAGGCTGTGGTGGCAGTGCCGGCATTGGGGATGTGGTGACAGGAGGACACTAGGGCTTGCTGGCCAGCATGGCTAAAACAGCAAGTTTCATATTCCGTGAGAGATTTCTCCTCTCCCCTTCAAAGTAAGGCAGGGATGAAAAGAGGAAGACACTTAAAAGTCCATCTCTGTGCTCTGCGCTCATACCTGGGCAACCCTCCAACATGCATGCCCACATTCCTGCACCCACCCTAAGTGTTAGAGCCAGGTCCTGAGCCCAGGGAGACGATGCCATATTCTTTCTGTTTTATCAAATGTGAGAGAGAAATGGGAGTGGAGGTGGAATATGAAAAAACATGGAGGCACAACAACACTTAAACATGTGTAGTTACATGCAAGAGAGTTAAGATGTCCGTAATCAGTGAGAAACAGAACATGTAATGTAAGAACCCGACCGGGACGACTTGGCATGCCTAAAAGCACTCATTGAGAGGGAATCCATCTAACAATTCAGGAAAACCAGCCAGGGCCATTTGGGCTATGCAAGATGGAACTTCTTCAGGGGAGGGACGACCTTCTGTCTGCTTCCAGACCTCTGCGAAGTGGCCGTGAGAATGAATGGCTATATAGTACTGTGCTAATGGAAGGGGCGCTTGCTTTAACCAGGAAGCCAGTTGATACGGATCCTGTAATGGTTAGACTAGGGCAGGGACTCTACTCATCAGGTAATATCTATAGTAAATCTATTCTAATTTCCCAAAGAGAATACAGTGAAATGCTCCCAGGATTATGACATTGTGTCATCTACTGTAATGAGACCCTGGATAGCATCTCTGCGTGACATGACGAGATTAGAATTATTAGAAAGCGAATGGCAGAGTGGGTTAGAGAGAGAGTTGTGAGCTCTGTGTTGAGGTGTTTTGTTTTCTCTCAGCTCTGTCACTGCTTAGTGGGACACCTCTGCCAGCCGCGCAGCGAGTCAGTAGTGATGCACGTCTCACCAAGTTATCAGTGTAATGCCGAGAGTCAGGAAAGGCAGCCAAACAGTACCTAACCCAATGTATGTTCCTTCACAAGGCCAGACTAACATGATTTTTTTATTTTAAAGAATCACAGAGGTTTCTCTTGAAGATAAAACAACAAATCAAAAATTACTAAAAGTAAGAAAATGTGCAACATTGGTTACATCCGGATGAGTCTGTGGTTTAGAGCATTTTCGTTACTTCAGAAGCATTGAGCTACAGTCATATAGGCTAAGAAGGCAGTGAGGGCCATGGAACTATACTCGTTACTGTCCTCCTGTGGGAGTGGTTGGTTGTCCCCGTCTATCACAGGCTACATTTTTAGATATGGAAAGAAATACATTTTTAATCAGAAAGAAGACTGGTGTCAATTTGAGCATCTTCCTTCAATTTGCAAGAAGCTGTAAGCTGTTCACAAAAGATTTCAAAGTTACAATTAAACACAAGGGAGGAATTACCAGTTACAGTCCATGCAACATCGGACTTGCTCTCTCTTTCTCTCTCTTTTTTTTTTCCTTCAAATTTAAACTCGTCTTTAACTTTTAAAATGCAGATCCAAGCTGCTACACTCAAACAGGAAGCCTAACAAGGCTCTGCGCTTTCCTGGTGCAGGAAGGGCCAGACGTTTCTCTAGAGAAAGCAGGAGAAAGAAAGCGGTCACTGAGTAGAAAATCCTATGAGCTCGAGCAATCGCTAACCACAGATACTCCACACGCAGGCCCTCCTCCCCTAACCGTCCCAAACTCACCATGGGACTGTTCCTACCCTCTGGGCCTCTACCAGAACACTGAGCTAGTTTTTATGTTCTCAGAAGTGAGTTTCCAGACATGTCTTCAAAAATCACACTGTAGAATGGACAGGTTGGATACCATCAGCCAGAGTCTCACTAACAAACAGTTCCCCATCATCGGTCCCACCATCTGTCTTTGGGGCTTTTTCTACACATGGGCTTGGCTGAACAGATTTTTGAACTGGCCAAGGTCGCTGCACAGCTAGCCTGCACAGATGGGGACAGTGGGAAAAACTTAATTGCAGCTGTGGATAAACACAAGCAAGGACACACCGTTGGCAAACACGCTGTCTAGACATAATGGTGGCTCGGTGTCATCGTGTATTAAAAAAAAAAAACAAAAAAAAAAAACAAAAAAAAAACAAGGACAGGGTTTCAAGGTAACTTCCTCCCAAGCATAGGATAGTTGTTAATGCGGTGTCACCCTCAGGAGCCAGAAATTTCTCCCAGATATTTAAATGTTAATTTTAAAACTGGCGACACAGAAATAACAAGACATATACTTGCTGAAATTTTCTCTAGGAAAAGAAGTGCCTTCTCAACACAAAAGATAACGCCTGGCAGTCAGCATAGCGCCATATCTCACCGGAAGGACACAAGCACACTCTCAACACGGCACAGAAAGTGTGAGAAGAGTAAAACTGTCCTGTTGGCACGTATTTACTTGATCCATATTAACACTGCCTGTCCCTATTGCTTCTCAGAGCAAACGAGTGGTTAGAAACTTAATTCCAATGATAATACTTCGGGTAGACGACACATATCCTACTCTATGCTCTAAAAGAACATCGTCCAAATGGGATCCTGGGGAAGGTGGCGACCTCCAGCTTCCCCTTGACATTCAGCGGCCTGGGGGATTTAGACGTCAGTGTGTTTTCTAGAAACTCAACATGTCTGGTCACTAGGGTTTAAAGGCAAACTCGACGTGCTTTGCCTCTGAAAAGTTGTTAACTTTGAAGCAAGTGATCAAGCCCGCACTATTTCAAAAGACTGTTGATAAAAAAGAACATTTAACTGTAACCACACTGAACAGACAGTTGATTATAGAAAGGCATGTCAGTGCACATATGGCAGCCGGATAAATTATGCACATCTGGATTACTTTTGGCAAGAAACATAGCTAAGTGTCTAAAGCCAAGTTTAGCAGTCTGTCACTAACAATATGTACATTTATTTTAAAATGTCAAGGGCTCAAAGTCATATTTTCTATTTCTTCATAAACTTTCCAGCTCTTCCCTGAGACAGCAAACAGGTGACAAAACACAGTGCCCAAACTGCCAAAGGCTGTATAAATAAGGGGTAATTTTGAATTTCTCACCCCATACACAAGAGGACTCAGGGGTTTGAAACGAACTCCCATGCTGCCGGAGGTACCAAAATACAGATCTCAAGTAAACGTTTTTAACATTTCCCTTCAGAAGTTGCTTGGGAAAAAAAAAAAATGCTTTCACATGAAAGCACAGGGCAGGAGACAGTCTAACCCCCTGGGAAAAGCCAGTGGAAATGGCTTGATGACACTACCCTATCAAAGGAGAAGACCAATGCCTCTGTGATCCTCTCAGATTAAGTTTCCTTTCTCCTATTGCCAATTACTGACATCATTTCAACCCCAAAGACATGTTTTCCTACTCCTAGTCCCCCCTGATTAAAAGAAACGCCAAGAGACATGAAGGTGGCTCAAACTAGCAGGAACAAGAAACTTTACAGTTGGACGTATGTGTATCAGCCAGGTGGGAATGTAGCAGTGCCTGTATATACACAACTCATCTTGATTTTAATGCTGCTCGCCGGTTATTCTAACATTCCAGACTTCTGAACAACTTGAACAGGAATGCCAAGATGGATCTCGGGGACTGGGTGGGGCCCCACCGTCCCAGGTGTTGTCTCCCGATTCCACTTGGGTTGGCAGAGGAGATAAAGCCAGAGCAGAACTATTTTCTTTGAGGAATATTCAAACTCCTCCTCGGCTAGCTCTCGAATTTGGCATTTTCACAGATTAGCATTTTCACTATAGACAAAAATCTAGAGTTTAA
This sequence comes from Mus caroli, assembly GCF_978045245.1. NCBI lineage: Eukaryota > Metazoa > Chordata > Mammalia > Rodentia > Muridae > Mus > Mus caroli. The sequence goes on from NW_028227270.1 coordinate 7,416,024, forward strand.
CATTTTCAAATGGTATGTATAGTGGGAGGTAAAAAAAATATCCCATCCCTCATATCGAAAGAACATTCAAACAACAGGCATGGTAACAGCTGCGGGACTGAATGGGAAGAGCACACAATCAATCTCCCTGTGGTCCGGAGCACTAAGCACACCTAGGGGGACAGTCAGCCATGCTGACTGGTCATGATCATTCCTCCCCTCCTCCTTAAGGGACAGGCTGAGAGGAATACAGTACACAAACCTCAGACTGCAGATAAAACGCACTATGCCCAGATGAGGAGACTGGAGAAGAATAAAGACAAGGATCCAGGTGGAAAGATGGCTCTGTGTTTGTCTCTGCTTTTGTGGAGCCTGATGCATAAGGATGCTGGGGCCTTTGGGAGCAGCAACCTCTTTCCCAGACTGGCTGCATAACAGCTTGCTACACTGCCAGGAAAAGTCACAAGATTTAGAGCCATTGGTTTCTACTGCCCATCATTTCAAAGTTTAATTCGATCAGAGGTAGAATCTTCTTCCCAAATTGATCTTCCCTATTTGTCCATACTGCTTGATTTTTAATTGTACCTGCTACAAAAACATTTAGACAAAAGGTACATACAAGCACACTATCTGCATCCTTTAATCTCTGTATTTTCCAGGCTATAACAAGCCATTTCTGTTGGTAACACACGAGTTCTATGAACATATGTTGAGTGGACCTTGTATCATGGAGCAGGTAGGCATGGGGAAATCTTTCAACATCTAGCAAGCTGGTGAGAAACACTAGAAAACACAAACTAGAGCAGATAGACTACCTCTCAGCATTGAATGGAGAAGACAGGAGCCATAGACATAGGCATGACTACATCATTTTATGTGTAAAGTCTCCTACCTGGTTTAAAGAAGGTATTAGGAGACTTCATAATTCAAACGGTCAAGTGAACATTCACAATGAATGCATAGTCAGGGAAGGGTAAACATAGTGAGCTCGTCTAACCCCAGCACTGTTACTGCCATTAGACACACGAGGCTCTAGGAGAAAGCTGCTGTGCTGTCTAGTCAGACGGCAGGCTTCTTCCTACTGACATACACATCATTTTAGTCACTATTTCTCCGAATTAACTGACCACAGTTACTCACGAGTCTGTTCAGCCTTTGTGTGAGCAACTTAACACTTACTTTGAAACAAACTGAAATATAGCTCATGTGGAACTGTAAGATCCTCTGGTGTTCAGGGCACCATGAAGATGTGGACTAGGTAAAGAGAATGTGATGTAGGCGCCTCAGGATATGTTCACTGACTCTGCAGGCTGTTGCTTGTTTGCTTTTCCACGTTATCCCATTTGACATGCATATGGCTATCTCAGAGGCTTAGCATGGATATCTAGTGCAGTTCGGGGAAGATACTGTCAGAGAGAGAAATTCGAGGGCTATAGAACGTGACTCAGTGAAAATGTTAGTTCATATACATTAAAAATCAAACCCATCATGATAGATTCTACTTATTTACTTCTTTTGATAAGACTTATGTTTAGTATTTTAAAATTAAAGTGTGTGTGTGTGTGTGTGTGTGTGTGTACAGGTATGTGCAAGTATGTGCAGGTACCACAGAAGCCGGAGGAGTTGGACTGTCCTGTAGCTCTAGTTACAGGGGGCAGAGAGCCTACTGACATAGCTACTGGGAATGAAATGCAGGACCTTTGCAAGAAAGGTGCATACTTAACAACGGACTCCTCTCCACCCCCAAGATAAACACTTGGGCATGACAACACAAATAACCTGTCTTTAAGATGATCTTCACGACAACATTAAATCAGAATGAAATTAAGAATCTTGTACACATACAGTTTGGCTGGCATTTGTCTCCCTTCCTTTAAATTTTGATATAGGCTCTCACTGTGCTGCCCAGACCAGTCTCAAAGTTCTGTGCTCAAGTTATAGCCTCTTGACTAGCTGGGACTATAGGGACTGTAGAAGCAAATCACTGGGCCCAGCTACTTGTTATCTTGCTTACGGTGGCAGTAAGTTTAACAGATCCCAGAGCGTTATAATTTTGACACTTCAAGGATAAAACTAAACAGTGTGATAAATACCACGATGTTGAATCTATCATAATAGTTGTCTGAAAAAGCCAAACTATGTGTAAGACATTCTGGTGGCAGACATCACTGTAATCCCTAAGAAGGATTGTGTGCCACAAAAAGCCAACCTCTGAGCTACTTCAGGTGGCGCCTCACACAGGTGCTTCCTCTGGAATCTGCTGAGGGAGAAGCGAACCCTCAGCTTCTCATAAGGGATCATATTCTACTGTGCCAGGAACATTCCCAGTCACTCGAGAGATAACTATAACACCACTGTCATACAGCAAGTCTTGGCAGAGAGAAATAAGAATATGGACGAATTGTTAATGTATTGTCATTAATTTTTGAAGTTCTTCAAATTCTAAATTCTCTTGAGTAGAAGGCAAAAACTCAAGCAATAAATTCTTCACATTGTAATGATATTGCAATTGAGGCTGTCTTTGTTGCTTAGACAAAGGTTATGGTAGGAAAGTCAAGAGAACAAGACAGAAAAGATGGCTTCAGAGAAGGCTCTTTAAAGGTGTCTCATGAGGCTCAAAGAGAAAAACCATTCAACTGGATACATTATTAGATTTGTCTAAGGACAGTCACTGTACAGAGACTGACACAGACCTGCGCATGCCAGGGCAGAATTCCCCGGAAAAGTGAAGTCAGGAACTAGGCCCTATGTTTAAGGAGCTAAATCATGATATGACTTCCCCCCAACAACAAGGCGTCAAGTTCTGAAACGGTCTGATAGTCTAGAGTATCCTATGTCAAATGCTTAAAAACAAACAAACAAACAAACAAACTTATGTTCGCTATCCCAAAGGAAAAATCATGTTCAAACATTTATGGTAAATGTTCCTTAGGGACTCTCATGACTTAATTAACATGGAAAGAGTCTAGAGGTTGTTAAAAATAAAAACCAATAAAACAGATATTACCTTGTAATAGGTGAGTCATTCCAATTCAGATTCTGCCTCAACATTTAGATTTAAATTACAAGCCTTAGTTAACTTAGCTATCTTTTATTAGAATCTTAGACTCTTACTTCAGGGCACTATTGGGTAGAGAAGTTCTATCATACCTCAGACTCTAACTATATTGTATAGGATAGTTTACAATGTATCGTGAACATTTTGGTAAAGTTGCGGAATCTGAGAAACTATTCCTTTCAAAAGACTTTAATTACTAAAGCACTATGGGAAAGCACGCAGGCTAACAATGTGTCTCTTCAATGATTCTAATTTGATTATAACGAATCTAAATAAATTCTAAACTAATTATTCTTTTCAAACAATAGCATTTCCAGTATTTAAAGAAACTGCCCTCATAAGAGTCTTTTAAATTTAATTTAATTTGTTCATTCCTTCTAATACTCTCTCTTAAGGGTAATGGACAAAAAGCAAACAGCTGAGTTGCTCCTAAAGGCCAGACTGCTGGGGGTTTTCATCATCACTGAAGGTCATTAGCTCCTAAGCATCACTGTACCACAATCAACTGAAAAGCCTGCGGACAGCTTTTGCTGTGGGTGCATGCTGGTTTGAGTAGCAGCAGAGTGAGGACTACATGGGAAGCCACACTCACTTACACTGTGTCTTTCTCTGGTAAGCATCCCAGGAGTAAAGGAGCCATGTGAACAATGACCAGAAAACCTTCAAATGACTGACTAATGCATGCTTCAACGCTGGGTCAGCCCTCCTTCAAGATTGAGTCTATGCTGTGTGTCCTTGGATGAACATAGGATAGTATACCCGTAACACCCAGGGTGGTTTTCAAAGTGTTGATCCATGATAAGTATTCAATGGTCACCAAAGCCAGTTCATGGAATGTTGCCCATCTTTATTTCATAAATATCAGTATTTTTATGTTTACTTTTATTTTTATAATATATATTAAATAATTATATATTTATTTCACAATATAGAATATTTTTATATCACTTTTATAATTCATTTAAAAGATAATTCAAAAGAACTCATAATTCGTGTACTTCATGAAAATATGAAGCTTCATAAAAATATTGACAAACGAATAAGGGACATTTGGGAAGCTACAATTTTGAAATTTCTCATTACCATTGACAAAACCATGAAATTATCAGATGCAGCCATGTTGGAATCCTAGATGGGCCGATGCCAATTTTATGGCACTATTTCTAGCTCCTGAAAAAAAATAAGCCAGCTTTTGTCGTCTCATCCCTTTGCGGTGATTTCACCGGAAAATTATGCACTGGAGTTCACTACTCAAAGCATCCATTGTGGAGATGGACTGAAGCCACCCAACCCAAGAACCAGAGAATAAAGAACTGAAAGAAACTTGTATATAACCATGAATCCGAAGACTGAGGTAACAAGCAGAGGCCTTTATGACGTGGTAATGCCGAATTTCACTGTCAGAAAATTATGCCGAATTTCACTGTTGGAAAATTATTCTTTTCTCTCTAACAACTAACTAACATCAACACTCTCTAAAAGTCATTAAAGAACCTTTTTAATTTGAAACACATGAGAACAAAGACATGCTAATGAGGGAAGAGAGAAGAGCAACCCCACCTCCACCACCACCCCCATTGCCCCCCACCACCCCTCAACCCCCGTCCCCGCCTGGCTGCTGTTGAGAAGCAGTAAGGTGATAGACAGATATAGACTGGAAACCTGGCCTCGGTGGGGCAGTCATGGGAACTATTTCAGAACACAAAAATTCAAAAGACAAATGAACTTAAATATGTCTATTAATTTGTTCCATTGGGATACAAGTGTCCGTTGGGATATGAGCATCTATGAGCTTCTCGATCCCAGCGTGCTTTCTGGAGCAAGGCCCCAACTTCATTAGGGGCTTAGGGAGAGATGCGTGCTCTCTTAGATATATTCTTGAAAATTAAAAATATGTATTCTTCACAAAAGCAAGGTGGACAGGGACAGGGAGGACATGAGAGCCATCACTATGCAGCACAGGATCCACGCTGGCACGGGATTACAAACTGGCATAATGTTCAAGGCATCTAGTCCAGACTGTCATGTGACAATTCGTCAAAGATGCCTTTAGGAACGGACTGCTCTGGCCTACAAATCGCGTGTGTATAAACGTGTGCACAGTTGTGCTTACCTGCTGACACACATGTGGAAGCCACCAGCTGACATTGTAGGTGTCTTCCTCCCCCCCACCCCCCGCCCCCATCCCTCTCTCACTGGGCCTGGAGCTCATCAGTGTGGCTAGACTGACTGGCTAGCAAGACCTTAAGATGAACTGTGTCTACCTCAGCAGCAGTGAACTCTAGCAGTTCTGCATCTGCCTCCTATGCATCCAGCCTCCACAGGAACGCCAGAGGTCAGCACTCAGGCTCTCATACGGCGCAAGCCCAGACTCATGGAGCCATCTCCTCACATCAGAGAAATTCTGCCCAGTACTTTATATATAAAAGAATTTGTGCTTGAATCACAAATTCCTTCCTTACCCCCCCCCCCAAAAAAAAAACAACAACCAAAGAACCGGGTGCTGAAAACTACCTTTTCCTTAAATATTTCTGGAAATCATGTTAAATAATTATGGAAATATGCTGAAACTAAGTATCTGAATATCCAGTACCGGTAAATATTCAGATTTAAAACTGCTGAAATTTTAAACATCTGATTTTATTTATTTTTAAAAATTATTTATTATATTGGCGTGTGTGTGTGTGTGTGTGTGTGTGCACAGAGGTCAGAGGATAATTCCTTGGAGAGATAGAACTTAGTTTATCGAGCTTGTTGTCAGGCGCCTACATGGGCCAAACCCTGAGACTTGTATTGTTCACAGGAAACCCCAAGCAACTTCTATGGAACCATGGCTTCCATCAGTGTGGCACGAGAGCTAGAGATGAACAGCTCTCTTCATTTATTAAATGAACAAGGGCTCTGGAAAGCTTTAACATTTCCCTTTAGAAACACCATAATTTCCTGAGGATGTCTAAGACCCAGTGGTCAAGTGGTCACATTTGTGAGGACTCTTCTTCCAGCATGCAGAGGGCTGCCTTCTTGCTGAAGGCCTCACCAAACCTATCAGATCAGGACCTCACCCTTATGACCTTGGGGAGAGAGCTTGAACATACTATTTGGGGGCAACCCAACTCAGTTCATTGTGAAAGTCAAATATATTATCCTAACACATGAAAGTGCCTGTGGTATACAAAGGGATTTGTGTGCATCTAAGATGTGGGCTCTTCTGTGTGGCAGGAAGGATGGTCAGCCTGAGAAGGAAGGGCTGAAATAGTCCATGGCCACCACCCCATTGAAGGACTGATGTTCTAGGGATGCAAGACGTGAAGCCCCCGGTGAGTCACAATACTCCAGCACTTCTCACTGGGTGAAAATATCCATCAATCTCCGTCAGAAGACCATTGCCCAAACAACCTGTCCTTTGAATGCAAATCATCCATTGTATCTTTGTGTGTAATAGAAAATACGGGGAAATGATTCTTGGATATTAAATAGTATGAAAATTCTAACCAGCTTTAGGATAGAATGCAGACGCTTCCGACTTTCCCTTACTGGCTCCCTTTAGAATGTAGCCACCAAATAGTCAGTACGATTAAGTTTTATTTCTTCTAGAGTCACATATGCACGCATAGACAGACACAGACAACTGGAAGGCAAAAGGTCTCATAGGTTTTTCAAATTATCATCATAAAAATAAGGCATCGTTCCAATGGCGACTGCAATTTGAATCTCCTGCCTTCCCCTAGATGCACTGAAGAATCCTAATCTCCACAGCCACGTTTAGCTGAGACAAGAAGGAAACCCTTGCACTGAGATGCCTGGTACGGAGACCCACTAGTCCTTCACCCCTCGCTCCTGAATCTAAGTCTCTTCTGCACCATAAATGCTGAGAACACAGAAGGTTTCATCTGCGGCCTAGTTTAGACACAGCATTCTAAAACCAGTAGGGGTTAAACAAGATGCAAATGACTTTTTAGCATATGCAAACCAATCAAATCTTTCAATAAATGGTTTTTTTAAGAAACTACGGAAGGGCCTCTGAAGAACTGGACTTCTGAAAAGATGTAGACTCAAGCTACGTTTGCCATTTCTGACTATGGCAGAATACCTTTGTTGGAAAAAAAGAGAGAGAGAGAGAGAGAGAGAGAGAGAGAGAAGAACTGTGCGGGGCAACAGCATACTTTCATATTTTAGAGCAAAATATCTGAGGGAAACATACGGGGGATTATGTAAGCAAAGCAGTCTAAAAGTTCCGATTCACACAATGCATTTCTTTTCCTTGGTAGTTATGTTTGACAATGGGGCTTAATTTATCAAGAAAGAAATAACCAGGCTGTCTCTCTACTGTCAAGAGAACAAATCAAAGAATTGTTTTTCACCAGCAATGCCCCCCAATTAAAAAAACAAGCAAAAGAAAGAGCAAAGCCCATGTACTCTGCTGGGCGTTTGTGTAGCAAATACACAGTACCGCTGTGGCTATTTAAACAATTGAGGCCCATGGAGCTCGGAGAACTTCTAATGCAATTGGAGTCAATTCAATGGTACACTTTAATTTTTAAATGCCTTTCTTCAACATCTTATGCTATGGGGCCCGAGTGCTTATTTGACTAACTAGTTTCAGGGGTAGGTTGTGCAAGAATTAATTGTGCTTTGGCTGGACCCTGACAATGGAATGAATTTGAATGTATTTAAATGTGATGCGTATTTTTTTTTTTTTTTTTTTTTTTTTGCTTCAGGTCAAAAGTTTTTTGTTTTTTTTCCATGAGAGAATACCTTCAATTATAGCTTAAAAATCAAAGGGTTGGAAATGCTATTTTTCTTAGTTGGTTGCTTTTCAGAATTCATTTAACATGTATGAATGTTACACCTGCTCTTCACTAATGAGTTTATAACAAATGGTTCTCTGAGCTGTCAAACTTTCAGCTCAGAAACTCCCTAAAGTAAACCCCTGATAATAATCATAATACAGGACTATGCCATGTAGAACTATGGTTTATGCACAATAACTAATGATTATTTTAGAGCGACTAAGAGAGGAGAGTTTTTCAGTTCCAAAGGATGAAAATGCTTCAGGAAAGGCTTATCAGCCTGGTTGTCTTTCATTATTCAACAAAGATTCATTACAGATAACATGATAGAGGCGGGAGGGACGTATGGAGTTGAAAACAGGGCTAGCCAGATGACTGAGTTACCTACATGGAGTAGGAATCCCCACACTGGCCCTGTTTATCGCATAACCAGGGTGCTATGGGAACCAAAGGGCTAAAGTCACCTTGTCTCCTCTTTGGGAGGAGTCTCAACTCAGGAAATCAGGAAGTCTTCCAGGGGGACCACTGGCCATAGGCCACGTGACTGCATGGAGAGAGAGAAGGAAAAGTGGACCTCAGCATGGTCTTGTGCCAGTGGCCTTACTGAGTGGGCCTGCTGCAGAGCCAAACCTGCATGGGGGTTGCTAGGCCTGCCAGGACACAGCACATTTCAGGAGAACAGAGTCTTACTCCGCAGGCGGCTGCAGATAGAGTGGCCGGGTGGGGTCAGACTATTCTTGGGCTCATCTAATCTTAGAGATCTGGAGACTCTCAGAGGGGTGGAGTGACAAGTGATACTTTTAGCTTTAGGGCCACTGCAGTGGTACTGGCTTCTTTGGGAAAAGATCCAGAGGCCGTAACTTAAAGGGATCTATCCGAAGTGATTTGTTCTTTGGAGAAGGGAAGTGCAATTCCTTGGTCTCCCGCTCTGCGACGAGGATGCGCTCCACATCTGTCTGAGAGGGGCCGTGAGCTGCCACCGTTTCTGCACACTTCCAGATGCTGTGTAGAGAGTCCTCCCTGCCCACCCACCCCGAGGCCCCAGCTTTCTATGGCACTGGTCACTGTGAACTGAGCAGGTTAGGTTGGGTCCTCTCAGGGGGACGAAGCGCTAATACTCAGTAACCTTGCAAGCATACGAGGACAATATTGCCTACCTGCCAAGGGTGTGGTACCATGTTCTGGCAGAAAGGACCGCAACTGATTTCACTCATCCAAGCAAATTCTCAGGGTGTAATGGGAGTTGGGAAACATCACTTGGAAGCTGCTAAAGGGATCAACATGATATGAAAATGACTGGGCGGGAGGAGCTGTATTTATGAATCCTCGGTGAGGCTGTTTTACGGTTCAAATAGTATTGCTTTGGCTAATGCCTGAGGCATTGTATACACAGATCTTAATAAAATAAATGTACAAAGCCCGAGAAACCAACAGCCCAACGTTACAGAATAAATGCATCTTGGATATTACATTTGTACAGTGATCAAGCCAGTCGCCTTGAGGGAAGAGAAACAACACAGACACTATGTTCATTCCCTGAGGAGTAAGGAAACAACACCACAGTGGACACTGCTTAACGCTGTGATCTTCAGAGCGCTTAGTAAATGGCTGGGGATCCGAACAGATGCAGCTCTGCCAATACTGGTCATATAACATAGTTTACCACACCCATCATTTTACCGTGTTCCTGTTGATCTTGTTCTCTTACCTGCTGTTCCAGTTTATACTAATTTAAGTGGTGGTCAGAGGACAAGAAGTATTAGATACAGAAACGGAGAATGAGCTCTGATGAAATCTGACACGGTCATAATTCTTGACTGCGTCATTAGTTCCCCTTACTGGACATAGTCACCGATTGCAGGTTGGTGACGGCTATGACACTAACAGTTTAAGGGGGAAGGTGGGTCCTTCATCGCAAATGGTTTGATAAGAACTGACCTCAAACGCTCGACATTTGAGTATGGACTGTTTCAAAATCCCTTTCAGCTTCACACCTTAACTGTCTCAGAACTAAGTAGGTCAAAACACTTGAACTTTTGCCTTGAGATGCAGGATAAGGCTGTTCTTGAAATTTCCATTGTCATCTACAGGGTGGTCATGGCTTTGATCAACAACAACAACAAGAACTGGCAAATGTTGGGTTAGGAAGGCTACAAATAACTCTCACCTCTTAAGTGTTTTGAGGCCTGAGCACCATTGCTTAACTTCAACGCTGCGACCCTCCAGCTCATGTAACACAGGTATAGTGTAACAGTTCAACTGGCTATAATGTCAAGAGTCATGGGCACTTTCAAAAGGCTTCTCTAATTGCTCCTTAGTTCTTTTATTTTTTTTTAAAGGCTATCAACAGAGGAATCACCTCCATGGGTTTTGTAGGAGCTTAATTAATTGTACATAAGATGTGACTTTTAAAAATTCTTATGTGTGCATGATATATGGGTGTGTACACATGTGTGCAAATGTCTAAACCTATGCATGGACATGGGTAAACCAGGAGCTGACATCAGAATGCCTCTCTCCCTCCCTCCCTCTCCCACTCCCTCGCTTATTTTCCCATTCCTATATTCTCTCTCTCTCTCTCTCTCTCTCTCTCTCTCTCTCTCTCTCTCTCTCTCTCTCTCTCTCTCAAGAATCCCCAGCTGAACCTTGAACTTCCTATTTGGCTATTTGCACATCTGTGTTCCCTCCCCCAGCACCAAGGATACAGGTGCATGCTATTACACCTGTCCTTTTACGAGGGAGGGAGCGATCTGAATTCAAGCCTTCATGCTTTCATGGGAAGCACTTCACCCACTGAGCCACAGCTCCAGCCTAAGATGCGGGTTTTATCAGGCTTCTGGTTGACAGTAACAGTTGATTTACATTGTAATGTATTTTATAAACTCTCCAGACAGCACAGTGTCTGTGTGGGAGAGATGGCGGAGGGCATGACAAGCAAAAATTAGACTTCTCTCTAATTATTACAGTTAGTTAACTGTAATAAAGACTCCAGAAAAGCATGCTAATTTGCACAAATGCACAAAGTGGCCAGAGAAGCTAGGAATAAAGGAAATCAGAATGGGTTAAAGCAATAAGGCAACTGGCTCAACAGTGAGCAGGAAGGATCTGATATTCATTCTTCTTAACTTTGGGCTTGATCTGCAAAAAAATACAGAAATTCAGTTCCTCATAGAAAGGAGGCTCACCAAGGTTCAGTTCCCAGCACCTAGATGGTAACCATCTCTAACTTCATTCCCAGGAGATGCAGTGTCCTCTTCTGGACTCAACAGCCACTGAATGCTCATGGAGGTGTTACCACAAACATCCAGGCAAAAACATCCATACTTGTAAAAATAAATCGAATCTTAGAAAATATCCTACAGGCAGCTGACTTAATGATGTTAAAAAATAGGAGGACAGAGCATGAACCCAGGAGGGAAGAAAGAGGAATTTATATATGGAGAGTGAGCACACTGTATTGTCGCTTCTTGGCTTTTTGAGACAGCGTCTTCCTAAATAGACCAGGCCAACCTCCCATATATAGTAATCCTCCTCTGTGCCAGGATTCTAGGCATGCAACACCATGCCCAACTCACATCTACTCTACCAACACATAATATTCATGGTTTTTATGATTTCTGGTAACTTATACATGTGACTGGTGAGAAGAACCTAGGCTTGATTTCCTGGTTTCTAAACAAAGTCATGAAATTAAACTTCTTTAGCCATTCATAGTGCCAGATCTCTTCATCAGCAGTAACCTCAAAACATGCTTGGTTGCGGTTTTGAATTCCCACTTTCAAAAAGTGGTCCCCTGGCTTGGACAGCTACAAGGAACAGCAGAGGTGCTACACCACAACTATGTTTACTGAGAGTATTCTAGTCTACTAAAGCACAAGCATGGGACTCGTTTCTGTTGGCACTGAGCAACTTCGCAAAGGGTACGACGGAAGAAGCCAGGAGTTGCCGCTACCACAGCTGTACATAACATAGACAAAACTAAAAGTTCAAAGTTAGTAATGAGCAGAATTTTGACACCACTGTGGACATTAGTTGACTGGTCATACGGCCTCAGAAATATGATGCATACACTAAACATTTCCCATGAGGATAGCTATACGATGAGGAATACTATACAAACTATCAGGACTGCTTTCAAAAGCCATATTGGAGGGATAAAGACGTACAGACAATGAACCTGAACACAAAATGAACAAGAGGAGAAACAAACTAATTTATAACCTAGAAACTGCCAGGAAAAAGACGTGATGAATCAAGGTCTGGATGTCGGGCTGCAGATCATGGACACCTCTGCAGGAGTGAAATGGCACAGGGTGTGAGTCGGGGTGGGTAGGGGATGGGTGGGGTTATAAAAATCCTTCGGACTGGACTGAGGAAGGCAGAAAGACTGGTGAATGCTCAGTACTGTGAATGCGACTGACGCACATTAGACTAGTGGAGGGGAGATCGGTGGGGGAGGGGAGGGCGTGTTTCCTCAGTCTTTGCTCTTCAGTGAAAATGTTTCAGCAACACGGCCAAAGCTGCACAGACAAATCAACTGTGGATGCTGCAAGAACGCAGTGTGGGTTTTCATCAGTTCTTGCGCGAGGCCTCGTGTACCTCACAGTTATGGTGTAATTCTCGCTTCTAAGTGACAGGAGGCTTCCTAAGATCCTAAGATTGCCGACGTGGGAGCCTGTCCCTGTGTTTCTCAGACTGCAGCGATCCTGTGAACGTTCTCTAGAATTAAGATGCTCTTAAACAGGGCTCATGTCCAATCAACTCTTAGAATCAAGTCACTCGTTAAGAAAACCCAGCCCCAGCCGGGCGTGGTGGCGCACGCCTTTAATCCCAGCACTCGGGAGGCAGAGGCAGGCGGATTTCTGAGTTCGAGGACAGCCTGGTCTACAAAGTGAGTTCCAGGACAGCCAGGGCTACACAGAGAAACCCTGTCTCGAAAAACCAAAAAAAAAAAAAAAAAAAAAAAAAAAACCCAAAAACAAAAAACAAACAAACAACAACAAAAAAACCCCACCAAAACAAACAAAACAAAACAAAAAAACCTGTAACTTTAGACTGAAATTTTTCTTTAAGTCGGGCGTGGTGGCGCACGCCTTTAATCCCAGCACTCTGGGAGGCAGAGGCAGGCAGATTTCTGAGTTCGAGGCCAGCCTGGGCTACAGAGTGAGTTCCAGGACAGCCACGACTACACAGAGAAACCCTGTCTCGAAAAACAAAAAACAAAACAAAACAAAACAAAAAAAAGAAAACCCAGCCCCAAGAGAGCATGCAAATCCAGAATGGGAACAATGACTTACACAATGTATAGTCAGTCATAAGGCATTTCCTAAGGACAGAGAGGCTCCTGGAGAGCAATATGTGAACAAAACGTTAAACATTTCCATGACACAGGCCATCGACATGGAGGAGGACGCTATAGCAATGATTACCCGATGCTATCAGAATCTCAAAATACCTCAATTTGGGAAAGCAAACTACAAGGAACTCCTACTTTCTGCTACAGTACTCTCTTTGGGAAGCTGAAACAGCCCACCATAGCCTATGACTGAATTCATGGTAAAGACAACCTATCCTTACAGTATCTATTAACTTTTCCTCAACTGTGCTTTTTCTTTCTAATTAGACTGTATTCTTTCATGGTAGAGAATTTCTGACAGCTTATCTGTAGTTATCATATCTCAAATATTAGGCAATAAAAATTGATCACATTAACAAATTACTGTTAATAACTTACTATTACATTAAGGGGAGTCACATAATCCTGATAATTATATAAATTTATAGTTATTTATTTAAATTTATTTATTAATTTAAATTTATATTTATAATGCAAAAATACAAAAGAACATCTTTCAAAACAACAACAACAACAACAAACCCAAACACTCCTAAGCTGTCACTAGATTAAAAGCATTTGCCAAGCAAGCGAACAGCCTGCAGTGTGCACACAAGTCAAAGCATCTGGGTTGGAGCTCGGCTTCCACCAGCTACAAGGCTTGGACACCAGCACTGCTCCAAGACATTCTGGAGAAACTGGTTACTGCAGGAAGACAAGAAAAACTACAAGAGTAAGAAAGAAAATGACCAGAACAAACTTCCCTTTGTAATGAAGCTAGGACTTGAAATTCACACAAACATACAGTAAACCACAAGGATCTAGCACGTTTACTGGCTGTAAGAGTCAACATACAATGCAAACTTATTATAGTTAACAGCAAAACAAAACAAAACAAAAAAACAGTCACAAAAAGTCACTCTGTGCACGAAAGCTGGTTAAGAATTTATTTATTTATTTATTTATTTATTTAGGGACAGGGTTTCTCTGTGTAGCCCAGGCTGTCCTCGAACTCACTCTGTAGGCCAGGCTGGCCTCGAACTCAGAAATTCACCTGCCTCTGCCTCCAAAGTGCTGGGATTAAAGGCATGCGCCACCACGCCTGGCCTGGTTAAGAATTTAAAGGTTAACTAATACCAATTGTGGTGGTTTGAATATATTTGCCCCACAGAGAACGGTACCGTTAGGAGGTGTGTCCTTGTTGGAGGAAGTGTGTCACTGTGGGGGTGGGGCTTTGGAGGTCTGCTATGCGCAGGATCTACCCATTGTGGAAGAGAGCTTCTTCCTAGCTGCCTGAGGGTGCCAGTCTCTCCTTGGTTGCCTTCAAATCAAGATGCAGAACTCTCAGCTCCTCCAGTACCATGTCTGCCTGGACACTGCCATGCTTCCTGCTATGATGACAATGGACTAAACTTCTGCAACTAGAAGCCAGCCCCAATTAAATATGTTCCTTTATAAGAGTTGCCTTGGTCATGGTGTCTCTTCATAGTAATGGATAGCAAAGGTACCAACCAGCAACATACATCTTCATAAAAGGAAGTTCTTACCTACCTTAGAAAACTTCTTGGAAGTTCCTCGTAGGCTTGGTTTTTATCAGGCTTACTCAGAACTATCCTTAGCAGTGGTGTTTACAACAACCAGACAATGCACAGTGCCCACTATCCTTCAACACAGGAACGGGCACACATACTGTTAAGTCCATAGAATATTAGACAACAGCGAAGAATGATGCACAGTATAATCATGGATGAATCTCTAACAGCTAATGATGAGCAAAGCTAGATCTCCATCTTGATGATTAGTGTTTCTAAAAATTCAAAACATGAATTTTTTAATAATATATGATTTGGAGATGATATAATGTTGGCCAAAGTATAAAAAGCAGGAAAGTAGGGAACTTAAAATCCAAGAGAGTTGCTATTTTGGGGTGGAGGGAAGGACTTTGTACAAATGAGAGTCAGAGAGAAAACAAAGTGTAGGTGATGGTTTGGATACCTTTTAGAACATCATCGATTTCTCATGTAACTACCTACCTACGGTGTGTTACATGCATCTCTAACCATGTACCATAGCGTGTGTGTGAAGGATAGTGAATAACTAACTGGATAATAATAATAATAATCTAAAAAAAACAATCACAATCATCACCACCACCACCACCACCATCATCATCATCTCTCTTTTTACTCTGTGTATCCTAAGGATTGAACTCAAGGTGTCATCTGGTAGCAAGCATCTTTCCCTGCTGAGCCATCTTGCTGGCCTGGGAGTCTGGATCTTCATAGTGTAGTGGTGACACTGGCATTTGTTTTGACAGCTAGTCTTTAAGCTACTTGCATACATGTTCAATACATTTTCATGTTTTTAAACATCTCACAGGGAAGAAGAAAAGAATGAAAAAGAAGGAAAAAAATAAGAGGAAGTTAGAGAATCTGCAGTGTGCTGAGAAAAGTCAAGTGGTATGTCAGCACGGGGCCCTCTCTTGATTAAGAACACTGCTGAGAACCTCAATGCAGTAAGTCATGGGAGCAATATGACCACAGTGGTTGCAAAGACAGAGTATGGGCCAAGATCACGCTCCATTCCCTAAACTCACGAGGTGCCTGCCCTCACGCAGCTGTTTGAGAGCTGAGACGCAGGGCTAGAAACGCTGGTATTTTCTTATTGGAAAAAAACAAGAGTATCACTAGATTAAATTTCCCCTAAAATTTTTAAGTACTGGTTTGGAAATCAGAGGGATCCACTTTCCCAGTTCTTCAATTATCAGCAATAAAACATAAAACAGGAGTATGTACCCAACCACAGGGGAAACAAGCTTGAAAGGTTCTACTTTTCTGTAGCTACTCTCTACCAACAATAGATTCAAATCCAAACTGCACCATTGTGATGGAAATGAAAAAAAAAAAAAAAAAGGCAATTAAAGTGTCAACACTACAGAGTCCAGCCAAGCAACCCTTTGGCAAACACTAATATAAATGTTTTCATAGCCTATGTTTTTCAATGCCACGATGCACACTCCTTAGTTACACACAGCTCTGTGTCCAGAGAAACTTTCCTTTTCACACCGTGAAGAGACGGACACTTGACATGCATGGAGTTCAGGAGAAACCCTGGGGCTTGGGAGATGCAGTGTGGTAAGGCTTTGCCCATGTCTACATGTGATCTGAAGAAAGGTGGAGCACCAGCCGGATGAGAATCCAGAGACGGACACACCTAGAGATGGACTGCAGAGCATCTGTTCCAGCATCCCAGCTGTGGGTCTGCTCCTGGACCAGCAAAACTCCATCTGCTACAGGAAGCTCGTTCCCCAGGTGGTGTGCCCACGTGTCGACTGACAGTTGTACTCGTGCCACAAGAAGGACAGACACATTTTGGCACAGCTCTTAGAAGCTTTTTTTTTTTTTTTTTTTTTTTTTTTTAATTTAATGGCTGAGCAAGGCTTGAGATGAGGAGATGAGAAAACAGAGAAGGTAGGAGACCAATGAGGCCCTTCTGGTCCCAGCCAGGGAATCTAGGTCACGCCTCTAAAACAGGCGTCTGATGGGTAGGCCATAGAGGATGGATTGGTGCCAGCCTCTGCCTTTCTGGCCTTGCCAACCCTTGGCAGGGATTCTGGAAAACAAGACATCCCAAGGCAGACACATTTCCACACATTCCTCTCCCTCCTAGTCCCTAGCTGCTTGCATATGCCTAATGGGCAAGAACTGAAACTTCTGTTAAAAATAATGCTAAGCCACGGACTCTATACATGCATAAGCCCAGAGCCTCTGGGTCTGCAGTAGACTTAATATGAGAGTGTCTTTATAGCACTCTATATAGTATATTTATCTATGCATGAAGTGAGATCCAAACCCTTCCTGGAATTAGGATATCTGGCTTTAGAGTCCTTGCACAAATCTTCAGTGATGGAGATGCCTGGTCTAAAGGGAAAACACTATTTACAATAGCTACAAAGGAGGCGGGTGAGGAACACTGAGTAAAGGAATGGATGGAGAGATGGTGCACATTCCTGAATCCATAATTAAATAGTTGACCAAGCATGAAATATATATAAAACTCACTTTACACTGAAGAAAAGAGGGAGGGAAATTGTCTAAGAGTATATGCTGGTGGCAGAGCACTTGACCACTTGGCTAGCATGCACCAGGCCTGAGCTCAGTCCTCAATAAACCATAGAGTCCACACGCCAGAACCCATGAGACCAATGTGCACAGAAAGGATGGATAAACTCAATGCTTCTCAAGGTGACCTAGGGCACAAAGCTTATCAATCTTCTTCGCCAGTTTTAGCTCCTCCTCTGCCCTCCACTCTTCATGCTACATAGGCACTAAGCCTCAGCGGCCTTCCTCTTCCTGACAGGCTGGGTCTCAGGGGGATTTTATGTTTCTTAAGATTTATTTATTTATTATCTGTAAGTACATTGTAGCTATCTTCAGACACCCCAGAAGAGGGCATCAGATCTCATTGCGGACGGTTGTGAGCCACCATGTGGTTCTGGGATTTGAACTCAGGACCTTTAGAAGTCTTAACTGCTCTTAACCACTGAGGCATCTCTCCAGCCCTCAGAGGGATTTCTTCCAGCGTAGCTAGAACCGTATTCCAGAGGACATTGAGATCACTTGAATCTTACATCAACATGAATGAAGCTCTAAACTTTATTGCCACAACACACATCAGTTTTCCCTGTAATGCGATACATCATGGCTTTTCTGTTTGATTGTTTTGAGACAGGCCTTTTCCATCTCGAAATGGCTTCTCTTGGCTGTCCTGAATTCGCCAGGGATTAGCCTGCCTCCACCTCCTGAGTGCTGGGATTAAAGGCATGCACTACCACATCCTGGCTACAGCATGAATTTTAAGTATCTTTGTTCAGAGAACAGGATCCACACACTTCTAGAGCATCTGTCAAAAGTCTCATTACAGAGGACTCACCCCAGAACAGGTGGGTACATCACAGGTACATTCGCATAAAAAAAGCATAATGGGCTTGCATCAGACAATAAGGTCATGCTTTTATGTTATCGATGCAGTTCTTCACTGTCAAGGAGGACGCACAAGTGCGCTCTCGGTAACGTCCACTTTTGAATGCAGAGCGCTCATGAAAGGCTGACCATGGAATGTGCTCCTTTTCAAAGGTGAATTCTCCATAGCAGAACTGTAAGATGAAACATCCTGGGACTGAGTTAAAGCCTCGTGGCACACACACTGGCATCCACTCATCGCCTCTCTCCTTGAGAGCTATCTAGTATTCTGGTGGATGTGGTAAAGCAATAATTTTGGCATTATTGCCAAAGCAGAAGACATATGTGGGAGACTCCAGGACCACAGGGCTTCCCAAAAGCTCCTCATTTGAGTGCCTTGGAAAGAATAATTCTTTTTAAAGATGTGATGAGTATGAATGCTCTTCCTGCTTGTATGTCTGTGAGCTGTATTTGTCTGTGTCCTGTGCATCTGGTTATCTATGAAGATCAGAAAGGGGCATTAGATCTCATGGAACTGGAGTTACAGATGGCTGTGAGCCTCCATGAAGGTGCCAGAACTCCTGTCCTCTGCTCTTAAGTGCTGAGCCATCTCTCCAGCCCTGCTTGAGCTCCTTTTTATAAATATAAAGGTGATCTCTGAAAATGTATAAAAATAATTTCTGATTATTGTTGCCTCCCAAGTACCAGTATCATATCATATTCAAGTGAGTTCACCATGGCTGGGAAGTTGAGAGTGAATCCTGATAAACATCTAAGGCCTATTTAATTTTAAATATAGTTTACACAGATTCACAAGTGCACACACACACACAGACACATACACACACACACACACACACAGACACATACACACACACACACACACACACACACACACACACACATTAATTTTTCTCAATTCCATCCCTTGAGGGAGACAGAAAAGGACACAACACAGTCCTTTTGCGTCCAGGTTTACAGGTCAGAATGGGCGAGTACATACCTTTTCTTGTCAGTTACCACCTGCTTAGCAAATGCCACGCCAGTTCATCATGGCATTCGCAACATACCTAGCCATGCCCAGTTCTTATGAGACTTTTGCTTGGCTTGTTTTAAAATTGTCACATTCTTCCACTTCTTAAGAGGGGGATGAAAAGTTCTATAATATAAGCATGTCAGAAATACATGGACTATGAATAAAATTGAAGTCCAAGAATAAAAAAGATTATTGAAAATCCAACATATTCTTAAAAATGTAGACTACACAAAGGTAAAACATCGATGATTATGGCAAAGAACTAGGGTATGTACCACAGACAGAAAAATTTAATGTCCATACTTGCTCTCTTGGAGGAGCAAACGGCCTTCTCAAGGAAGAAAGATCTGGAGTCCCTATTTGGGTGGGAAAAGTCAACAGCGGTGTGAAATCAAGACCCAAATCAGCTGTGAGCTCAGAGATACTCTGTGATGCTCAGTTCTTCAGCCATTGAGCTAGAAACATCCTAGAGGACAAGTTGATAGACTGATCCGCCACCCAGAAATCTAGCCCGTGGTTCCCTCATCCTGGGCTTTGGGTGATGTTGGCAATTTAATAAAGCATCAAAATAGAAAGGAATTATTATAGATTGCAGAAGTCCTTGAGAAAAACTATTAGCAAAACGTGGTGTGGCGTTTTGCCTCTCTCTCTTTTTGAAGTTGTTGCTCCAGACCTCAAAAGCCCTTTCCCACTTTCCTTTCACCGTCTAGAATTTGTGAAGTTGATGAATGAAGACAGAAGTGAATGAGTCAGAGATGCTGCTGCAGGGCGGGTTAAGGCGAGCGAGGGCACTCAAGGAGGAAGTGGGTGTTTACAGCCATGGCTTGAGGTGTCACTAGCTCCCCAATGCAGTCTTGTGTTATTTCTCAAAACAAAGGTGGACAGGACAGCGAGTGAAGCCCAGTGAAGCCCAGCGAAGCCCAGATCGGCAGACTTCCCCCAGCACTGCTGCTACACAATAGCTACTTTGTTTCACAGTATATAAAACTCATTTGGCTTAGTTTTCTTCAATACATCACACTCATTTCCACTGAGCTCATTTGTAGAAAGGGCCCATCTGTAAATTGGCAGCTGGGACCTCTCCAAGTAGCAAGACACAACCAAAGAGAAAACACTTGATTCCAGACTTCAAAGTCAAAAGAGATTATTAAATTATATTTCAGAGATCAAATTCAAAAAAAATTTTGGTTTTCAAAATTCAATGACATGTTGTACTGAAGGTTTTTTTGTTTTGTTTTGCTTTGTTTTTTAAAGCCTATGATTTGAAATGCAAAGGCTTGGATTTTAAGTCACTAGGTTGATCTTGCCTAATTCATTACTTCATCTCTATGGCTCTTAGGGTCTTCATTCAAAAATGGATTCAGAAATAAAAGGGAAATTCTCAGCACAGTTAAAAAAATTATCTGATGGGTGTGAAACATGTTTTCTGCTATATACACACTAATTCATATTAACTTTAGTCCCCTGTGTCCCTACAGTATTCTTTTCATTATTTCTAATGGGTCTACTCATAAGCTATTGTAATTATCTGTTCCATGTAGTTGATCTGAACAAGGGATGCTCTTATCTTTCTTTATACCTGTTTTTGCAGTATATAAGATGATGATGATGATGATGATGTGTGTGTGTGTGTGATAAGTACACACACATGATAAGTACACACTAAATGTGCAAAGGGTATTAGTTAATAGAATAAATGCATGCTGTTATTAAATAAATAATACATATTTAAAAACACAAAAAAGCAAGCTTAAAACCCTGAAGCAAGGCATAATTTTTTATCTTTGAGGAGGCCTCCGTTTTTTTCAAAACTTATAGATAAGGAGGCATAGGGACAAACAGGGAAAGTTTCATAGATAAGTTTT
Source organism: Mus caroli (assembly GCF_978045245.1). Classification (NCBI taxonomy): domain Eukaryota; kingdom Metazoa; phylum Chordata; class Mammalia; order Rodentia; family Muridae; genus Mus; species Mus caroli. Next base: position 7,437,048 of record NW_028227270.1, read on the forward strand.
CTGTGGATTGGGAACTACCTGGCAGATGGTTATCCACTCAACAGCATTCTCTCGAAGATAGCCAAAACCTCCAAATCAAGGCTAGAGGGGCACCCTCATGGCACAAAGGAAATATTTTCTCTTCTATACATTATAGCCCTCACACAAGCATTAACCACAGAGCTTGATATAATGACCATACCGGTCAGTGACATACCATTTCTCTTAGCATCTATATTTGTCACACACACACACACACATACACACACACACAATGTCTTACATCTCTTATTCACATAAATGTGTGTGTGTATATATATATATGTATGTATGTATATATATATATATATATATATATATATATATATATATATGTGATACATATTGAATTCAAACAAAAGCCTATATACTGCCAGACACTCTTTAATCCCAGTGGGAGAGGGATTTTATTGGCTAGTAATTCACATATGATTCACACTGAGTTACTAATAGCATTATCAACAACTGTAAAGATTTCTCTTTCATAGTATAAAGAAATCCCATGGCCCTTCTGGATATGAAGAGAGACTAGGCTTAGATGTAAGGTCACTGTCAGGGCCATAATTATAGACATGAAATGAGTATCTCTTAACTAATCTATTGTCTTTAACCTAAAAGGAGTAAACAACAACAAGATAGAAAACACGTCAGGTGGAACTAGAGGGAGGGGAATTTTACTTTCCAATTAGATTTTTATTAATTATATTCTAAAAGGAAGACAAACAAGCCGCACACACACCCTTCTGTGCAGATGGGAGCAGTTAGGAGCTACCTCTGGTCGTGGAGCTATAAGCCCCTACATATATTTTTAGACCATTTCCAAATAGGAATGGTGGGCTCCTCGTTAATGTTGAGGACAGAGCAGAGAGTGCAGCAACCATGTGTGGTTTGGTTTCTTTCACATCCAAGCTCGCTGCAAGACAGGCCAGGCATGGCAGGATGCTTTAAAACTTGCAGCAGTAAATGACCGGAAGGTCCCGTAATTATTTTATAAACAGATGCGAGATAAGAGCAAGTGACAGTCCTCTTTGCTGTGATTCAGAGGTGACTGAAAACCAACTTGGGAATTAATGGAATTAATTTGGAACTTCAGAGATCTGAAAGCTTTCTAATACCGGGGATTTCAACTTTGCAATTTCAGGACAACCCTGCTGCTGGCCTTTCTTGACCTGCTGTGAAGTAAATCAGGGACACTAATGTGGGCTAACAAGTCTTTTCCACACTGTCCCATCAGCCTGCCAACCCTTTCTCCCCAGACATGCCTTTCTGCCGCACTCTGTCTAGCCACCCCTCGTCAAAGCACACAAAATGGCCACTGTAGCGCCGCATTACTGCTCATTAGATCACAGGGTAGTCAAGTGGAACTGCCCGGGGTTCCCAAAGGAGAGCTATACTTCAAAACTCTGTCCATGTCAAATAAAGAAGAAGAAAAAGGAAAAAAAAAAAAAAAACCCGAGCGTGGGGTCAGCCAGATCAATGATCAAAAGAAACCAAGAATGAAGGAGATAAAAAGCACACCCTCGTTTTTGTTAAACACACACAGGTCTGATTTATTAGCAGGGATATAGAGATAGGATGAGCTCTCTCTCTCTCTCTCTCTCTCTCTCTCTCTCTCTCTCTCTCTCTCACACACACACACACACACACACACACACACACCCTGTGAGTTTCGGGTTTTTTAACAAAGTAATTTGCTTTAATCAGGTCCCCGACGGCTGTTAAGATTTCAGACTTTAAAAAAGTCTATGCCCCATTCTTGAAGTTTCCCTACAAGAAAGTACCCTCCAGGAAATCCAGTTTTTAGGAGGCTGCTTACAGGGTTCCAAGAAAACACTTGAAAAAGCAATAAAAGTAATACGAAGTAACCCACCTTTAATGCTGGGGGAGATTCGATTTAAATCTGAAAGAACCGGTGCCACATACACGCTAAAATAATCCCAGCCACCTCTTGGGCCTTCAAAGGCGGAAACAAGCAGGCTGTCAATCACAGGCCCTGAAAGGCCGATTTCTGGGCCACTGGGAGGCCACCAACCTCTGCAGGTGGCCCACACCTCTCCCATCACCATCGTTGCACGCCCTCTCAGAGGAGCACATTGCACACATGCTTTTACAGTTTTTTGAGAGAAGGTAATTTAACCGTGCTGCACGCACGGCCCGGTGAAATTGAGCAGAACGACCTGTCTGCGGCAGAATTTACAATTCGTTTTCTCAAACGAAAAGTCACAAGATTTTGTTTCTCTAGGTTTCTTCCTCGGAGAAGAGTAGATTTTATTGCCTAATGGCGAGAGAGAGAGAAACGTTTTGACAAGAACGCTATCAATGTATGTCAGAGTGAAAGTAACACAAACACTAATAATGTACTCTTGACAAAAATTACAAGTTGTATAAAGTTTTCTGTGCTCTTCTGTTCTTTGCTGAGCGACTTTCCTGCCTGTGTTTGGAATGCAGTCTTTAGGAATACACCAGAGGCTATGTATGGAGTGTGCCTAACTTGGACATCCTCCTGTTTCACTCTCGTGAGCCTGAGGAGCACCCCCCCTTCACCCCCCCACCTACCCCTCCCCCAGCCAAGGCAGACTCCAGTCCTCACTGCCTCAACTGAACATCCTAGGGCCTCAAAACTAGCCTGTCAGGAGTGAGGAAGACAGCAAGGGGCAGGCGACGCTCAAAGTCCTTCATTAAGCCTTGTCCTCACTATGAGGCAGGGTCTAGGGCTATTCATCCCACTTTCTAGATGAGCAAAAGTTCAAAGTGTGTTCTCCACCACGCACCCGCTCAGGAAGAAGGGGAACCGCAGAGAGCCATTAACCATTTCCACACCGAAAGGTGAGTGGTATCCACTAGGCTCCATGCTTAGACCCTACGCCCCCAGTAGCTTCAATTGTACAGTCGTCGGAAAAGCTGGCATGGCTACCCATGTAAACATACTCAAAGCTATTCAGTTCCAGCTTCGTTTATGAACTGAAAAACCCAGAAACAACTTAAACATCGCCAGTAAGGGAATGAATACATAAACACTCACAGAGGAGGCCGTGTTCTGGAATACATGGAAATACTGAAAATGAGGGAACTAGGACCTACATATTCCATACATACAGATACACGCTCAGACACGGAATTGGAAAGTATATTCCGATTCATTACATAATACACTCTGAACTGAAGCCGGCCATAAAATCACCTGCACCTCACTTGGAAACATGAATAGGTAGGGAAGCAGGAAACCGTGCCCTAGATAAGATAGGCAACAACAGCTTCAGGATGGCACTTGCTCTTAAATGAGTGAGGGTGGGGGGGAAAAAGACAGGAGAGAACAGAGGCGTAGCTTCCAAGTTATCTCCTATGGTCTGTTTCTCTACAGAGCGGATCTGAGACGCACCGAGAGTAACAGTTCTCATTTGCTAGTCTGCGTGTTGGAGAGGTAAGGATGCCCCTTCTGTTATCTGCTGCACTTAGCTATGTGTTTGCAGAGTGTCCGAACTGAGATCCGACTACCTAAGATTCCCAAGTCGGCTTTGCAGACCTAGAGAGCACAATGTGTCTAAGCTCATTCATGTGACTCAATAAGCTGCTTTAAAACCCAAACACTGGTAACTAGGGATCAAGCCTAAGTGAACCAGCCAACTCTTACCGTATCAATGCCTTTAAGATGATTATATTCATCGATAGATAGTCTACATTTCATTTTTGTTGCTAAGCATAATTCCATTAGGCTGGTGTTTCTAACCTTTTAACACTCAATATTTGGAAATCAAGCCTTGCTTCAGGCTTGCTGAAGACAGAGCCGTGCATGAAATCCGAGCAGGACACACGAACAGAGGACAGAGCCACTCTCAGCTTTCCTGTCCTCCTTAGCAGTTTTACAGGGAGCGTGTGCACATGTGTGTGGTTAGATTATTTAATATTCCTCGGAAATCCAAATACAATAACATGTATTTTCTACAAGGACTTAATTGACAGAGGAATGGATTAAGTAATCTCGAATGCAATTATTTTTTAAACTTACAATTTGTAAAGAAATCCCAATGCAGAAGTTACTCTAAAACCAACCTACCTCCATGAGAATAAATCTAGGATTTATAGACATACCTCTTTCTTTAACAGCTTAAAAAATATATTATTTTTATTTTCTTTGAGTTAAGGATTCACTATGTAATACTGGTTGCCCTCAAACTCACTACATGGACCACGATTGTCTCCTACACACAGAAATCCACCTGCATCTACCTCTCGGTGCTGAGATGAAAGGCACATTTAATGTACAGCTTTGATGATGTTAATAGTATACTTTTTCCAGCTGAGCATTCCCATGGCTAGAGAATCACATGGCACATCATAGCTGGAAGCCCACTAACTACTACTAATAAAAGGTTATTTGGATCTTTGTATTTCACTGTTAATGTATAAAGCTGTAAAATCACTGAAACTTATCAACTGTTTTACCGAAAACGACATTTATGGACTTGTAGCCATAGTTAAGCAAGATGCTCTTTACTGTCTGTTTATATTAAAACATAGACAGTATGGGGTTCCAAAAATGAGAGAAAAACTTCTTAGGATAGAGAATTCTTCATAATAGGGAAAGAAAACAAACAGGTTCTGGTAAAATAACAAGAAAAAATTAAAATAATCAATAAACCAAAATTAAGAAAACATGAGGCTGGAGAGATGGCTCAGTGGATAAGAAAGGGCATTTGCTGCTCTACCATAAGGCATGAATTTAGTTCCAGCACCCACTTGGTGGTGGGGGATCCAGCGCCCTCTGCTGGCCGATGTGGGCACCAGGCAAATGCACAGTGCACATAATACACGCAGCAAACCACTTCTACACACGAAGTAAAAATAATAAATCGTAAAAAAACACAACCGAACAAAAACATTATCTCAATAATGAGCCATTGCTCAAGCAGCCTTGACACCTCACGCTTCACCAGAAAGCCTGTTTTCTCCCCTTTAATTAAAAAACTGGCCTTAATTAATGTAAAAGTCATTGAAAAAGCCAGAGTCACCAAGTTAAAAAGAAAAAAAATCAATCAAAAGATAGTAAGATATCCGAACCTAAAATTAACTAAAACAAAGATATCAGTATAAAAGTATGGTATCGTGTCATCTGCCTTTATTGGCCCAAATATGTAACACACATTTACATTAATCTACGTCTGGTTTCCCACTTAAATAATTCAAATATTTAGAGAATATTTATTACCCAACAAAATGGGCACATACCAGTTTAAATTAAAATACTTTAGAATTAAAACGTAAATCTTTATAAATGAAAGAGAGAAGAATGAACTTAAGAACATGTTTTCACATTTTTAAAAGCCAGGGCTTTAGAGTCCAAACCTCTGAATAAGAACAACTTCATTGAAGATGTGACTAAGGGCCCATGAGTTATATAGATCTCTGTCTTGAGAGCCTCTCTGCTTCATCTTTATGCATCCTGTGGTGACTACTCAATCCTTCTGTCAATGTGCTGTGCTAACATCTGGGGAGAGAACACCTTGCATTCACAGATCAGCCAGGAACCACAACACACCCCCCATCCCACCCCCCCCACCCCACCCCCCACCCCCGTCGGCTGTTCCCAACGGTTCCCTCAGCAAGCATGGTCTCATCTCATCTCCCTGCTCCCCCTGTCAAAAGTGTGCACAAGTTACCTAGATTTCCCACTTTGGCTTTTTTTTTTTTAACCAAGCCTCGTTTTGGCTTGACAAATTATTAGTCGTAACTTTATATGCTAAAAATAAATATTTGACAGGTTCTCAATGCTAAAATTATATTGTTCCACGCAACCTCTGAATTATTTCATGGCTTGAATACAGAGCCCTCTTTCCATATGGCTCGGCTGGCTTGAGTTCCCATTTTTGAAAGTGATTCCAGATACCTATGGGATGACTTTCTGGCCAACCATTATCTGCACTGTATTCATTTACGACCTCAAAACTTCATTTCAGCTCTCGCATGGACTTAGATAATCTCTCTCCATTGTGCTTAGCATAGGTGAATCTAACACCCAAACTTAAGTTGTAAGCCCCAGTGGAAAAAAAAAAAAGAAATCCTCAAAACTTCCCTCGTTGCAACTATGCAGTAGAAAATATCTGAATCTGGGGGCAGGAAAAAGGTCCAAGATTTGTATACATGCGAATTTTGGCATTGCAATGTCAAGTAGAGAAGGTAATTGCCGCTCTACTGTAAGATACGATGGTATCAGAGCATAGCAAAGACCACCAGGGACTCATCCAGAGGAAAACCATGCTGCTTTCAGAATGAGATGGTTACCTCACGATGAGATCGGTGCCCCCCAACACAACCTCACAGTCGTATTGAAGTCATGCATCATACCTTTTATATGCGTGCTATATGAAACTGCTAGATCACTCTTCCCAACATACAAATAGTTGTGGTTGGTTATATGACTGTCTAAATAAGAGATTGTGGCTCACATGCAGAATTCTATAGAAAGGGTTATTACTGAAGAGAGAAAAAGAAGAAGAGATTGTAGATCCCAGGAGATGAAAGAGCGGGGTGTCTGGTAGGCAAATTAGTGCTCACTAACGGTGTCTGTGTGCACTCCACGAATGGACGCTGTTGATCTGCGTTCATTATCCACTATCTACCTGTACCATTGCAGGCACGGATTCCTTGGTTTTCATCTAAGTACGTGCAACTCAAAGGTAAGGAGCTACGATGGCAAGGCGTGGGAAAATACCCCTTACTAAGTCACAGAAACAGAAAACAAGTATTATTTTTTTATTTCATGTTTTCGTACTCAGAGGTAGACGGCCACGCAGTCGTGATTTTTTTTTTTTTCACTTTTGTGAGGTCACAGCAGAGTGTTTTCAGATATGACCGGAAAAGGACTGTGTTCTTACCTGCTTGTTCCATGCTGCAGTGAAAGATGCCGGCCTCGTTAGAAACCTTGCTGGCTCCCCAGACTTTCTGTGGTCTGCCTTTGCCCTGATTACTCGTCAAAACCTTTAATTACAGTATATAGTTTGTGCAGCTGCCTGGAAACTGGTCTCGGGGTCAGTGGCTCTTCCCGTCCCCTTCTTTCCATTCTTTTGAAGCAATATTGTTGAACGGAAGGCATTGTTGCAGCTCTCTGGTGTGCTCTGTCTGCTGCACAATATGAATAGCTTGGCAATCACCCCAGCAATTGGTTCTTCAACTGCCTTTAGGTTGTCAATTGTAATTCAGTGGCTCCAGCCACCTCTTCTTTCATTCTCTTGGAGTCTTTTATTACTTAATTTGCAATAATATTAGGGAATGTCTTCTTCAGACATGTCACTAATGTCTTATTGATTATGAAGCCAGGACTACATCTGACTTTTATGCCTGTTACAATGTTTCAGTATTTTTTTCCCCTCTGGGCTTCTGATGCTGATCTCTGCAGCTATCTTGTAAGGGATAATTGTACTTAATTCTGAAACTTTCACTCTAAAGAATCTAATGAATTTTCCTTAAGATATTCTCACTGAGATTAATTAATGTAGTTATAGCTAGAGCTATTTTTGCAAGTCCTCAAAGACAGACTCTCATTTAAAAAAAAAATTAAGAACTAGTGAAGTTTCCCTAGCTCATCCACATGGTTCATGCCCTGTTTTTTAAATTTAAAAATTATAATTTTGAGCTCTCTTCAACTTAGAAATAGTTAGCTAAGAGATAAGATCTGTGAAAAGAAATTCATCATGAACTTTCCAGACTCTTAAAAAAGTATCTAGACAATGCTTTCAAAAGTTATATAAGGAAAGAAACTATTAAAAATAGCTCCCAGGTTACCAAATCTAAAGGAAGTTTTTTTTTTTTTTTTTTTTTTTTAATTTGGGGGAGGGGAGAGAAAGAACAAAAGCATCTTGATCTAATGAAGGAAAAAAAAAATCTTGAGTGTATTAAGTCTCAAATCCTCAGCCCTGGACAAAATCCAGCATATTACCTTCCCTCATTAGGCTCAGCCATTGCAGAGAAACTAAGGATATTTTTTAGGCAGACACTATGTAATAATAATAATGATAATAATTATCATAATGATAATAACTAACGCTTATTGTGCTTTTTATCTTCAAAGCAACTTGCTGACATTAACTATGTATCTACCTTCAAATTAATTGAGCTCAACAAATGTTTTATTAACTTTGCTAGCTATGAACTGCGACTGAGTTTTCTTTTGGCAAATGAAATAAATAAATAAATGAATTCAGTGCTCTCTTCTGAATGGCATTATAGACTTCTGCCTCAAAAATACCTTACTGACATAATTAATGAAATAATACATTTTACAGAATATGAACTTGAAATATAGGTAGGGAGGGTAATATATACGTATAATTACTTAAATCCATATTGCTTTGACAAAACAAGCAGCAAATACTGTTTAATAAAGCAGGCCGCAAACTTCAATAGATATGATTCTTTGTTATAAAATACATAAATATAGAAGAAAAATATTTTTTAAAAGTCCTAAGTTTGACCAATATAAGAAATTATTTTATTAAAGACTAAAGTTGTTTTTATTAAATTGTAGTCATTACTTTAAAACCACGTCGAGTCTATTTACTCACAACTTCATGTGCACTGCTCGTCACGTGAGAAACAAACAGAAATTACACAGTGCTGGTGAATGATGCAGGCTTACTCTAGTTTTTTAAAAATGCCACTTTTTATTTTCAGACCAACTAAAAGATTATTATTGGGTCAGAAGATTTCCTTCTTTTTATGAGAATTTTGGGAAGAAAATAGTCACAAGGAACACTATTAAAGGGTTTTTCTGACAGACACAAGGGAAAGTACCGAAGATCAACCATTTGCAAATAAAATAACTAACAACTTAACGCTCTAAAACCCATACTGCAGGCAGAGTGCAGAGGCAGGATCCGCTGCAGATAAGACACTCAGCAAATGCACACAGCCGGTCTGGAGCCCAGGAAAACCACTGTTTCTGTATTCCAGATGGGATGAGAAGAGTTGGACTAAGTAAAGATAGTATTCAGCATGTTGGATAAGACAGGCAGCACTGGGCCGGCAGGGACACATGTGGGACAAGACTCAGAGTTAGTCATTCTCTCGAACAGCAACATGGAACAAAGACTCAAGCAAGTCAGAATCCTTCAAGGGGGTAATGAATTTCTGAAGTTGGCAGCCAAGTTAAGAGACAAGTCACTTTAATATTATGATCTGGGTAAGTCCAGGGTGTTAGCAGAAATCAGGAATCTGTACCTAAGGTGGTCACGGGCCTAGAGAAGACTTTCTGCTGTGATATAATCTTAAGGCAGCTTTCCTGGAGAGATGGGAATAATGAGAGGTAGGGGATCGGGGAAAAGAAAAAAATCCAGTTACAAGGCACATAGCATTTGAGATCTGGGGAGTGTCACCTGACTCCAGGGAAGTCAGAAAATGGCCCCACTTTTAACAGGGACATTGTGGAAAACAGGGAGGGGGTGTGGTTCTCTCTGTTTCACAGACAGAAGCAGAGCCAAACTGAAGAAGCTTGAAGGTAAACTGCAACAGGAAGCCATGAAGCTGAGGTGAAGAACTGAAGTCTGCAGAGAGACTTTGCACAGGCCGAGGGAGAAAAGGACACAGAAGTAGCTGGACACCGGGGAGAATTAAGTAGGCTTTACAAGCTTCCAACGTTCCCAGTCTTATATGAGTCACAGATGGGCCAACACCAAGCAAAGGAAGAAAATGGGGAAGGGATTGTATGGGGGAGCATGGGCTGCCATATTTGGAAATATGGTTCTTTCCTGTCCCATGGAAACAATTTCCTGGGTAAAAACTGTTCCTTTCTGAAGGAACTGACGAGGATTTTATTAGTTTCCAGTAGCCTTGAGACATTCTGATTACCAAGAAGACACAAGAAACACAGGTAACAAGGAAGAACGGGGAGAGCAAGTGGGGCAGATGTACAACCAAGGAATTAATATTTTTTTCTCAAAGAATGCACATAAAAAGTGAAGCTGAGAAGTGTCAGCTGATCTCAGTATTCTCAGCTTCAAAGTTGCTCTTTAAAGTGTACTTTTCATGATGATGTTTTTGCAGCTAATAATGGGGATTGCTAACTCAGCTTTTCTTGTAGGTCAAGGAACATTTTTAAGAAATAACCGAGTCATGCAGTGGAGGACGGACTCCCAAACCCTGTCATTACCTCGCAAAATTTAATTGTAACAGTGTGGAGGACATGTGTAAGGCATGGACAAAATTATCTGTATCTCTTATATCATTTTAGAATAAGTATATGTCCCATAAGGGAGTTTCCAAACTGCTCACCCCATAGGTATGTACACTGCTCTATGTGAAGTCAAATCAGAATACTAAAACGCTGCCAAGAGGCAGGTCAAGATATATGGAGGACTCTTCGGCCTTCAAGTGCAGTGCGCTGCCCAGGGGAAACTGCTGTCCTGCATACACAGAAAGTGACTCGCAGTAGAACTTAGCGCTTTACACAATTTTAACCGTGCTGTTCATTTTCTAGTAAAAGATTTGTCATCATGGAAATTCTTTTTTTTTTTTTTTTAAGATTTATTTCTTTATTATATGTAAGTACACTGTGGACTTCAGACACTCCAGAAGAGGGAGTCAGATCTCGTTACGGATGGTTGTGAGCCACCATGTGGTTGCTGGGATTTGAACTCCGGACCTTCGGAAGAGCAGCTGGGTGCTCTTACCCACTGAGCCATCTCACCAGCCCCATCATGGGAATTCTGAGAAGATCCTTGTGTTCCTTCATAGAACTACTAAAGAGAACTACCCCGCAGCTGAGCAATACCAATACAAAACAAGAGATGCAAGTTAGAGGTGCATTATTTGATAAGATGTATTAAATAAAAGGAGAAAGACATGGAAATGAAGACTATCTCTAAATGGGAATTATGATTAAGCGTGATAGATAAATACCATAAAAAAAATCACATGTATGCTTCTTCCAGAAGACACCTGCTGCCTCCAAGGACTGAATGCATTGTTTAGAAAATTTGAATGTATATATTCCTCTAAGAAACACGATCTAAAGGAAACAGGAATGCTTGGAAAGACTTCTTTCACATTTCTACTCTATCATTTTCAAATATAGCACCATGCTCCATGCACACAGTATCAAAATTAACAGGCACTATAATCACAAATTTCAGCCACAGTGTTGACACGCTAATTTAGAATCTGTATTTCCCAAGCTATAATTAATGAAGCAGGAAACCAATCAAGTCACTGGGCCTCATAATTCTGCTTCAAAAATCTGTTTCACGGTCTTCATAGTTTTTCAATTAATACTTGCAGCAGTAAAAACATTTAATAGTGCTTTTCTAATGTAGCGCTTCAGAAAACGTTATGTGATTTTGAGTTAAGGATATCTATGAACATCAAATCAAATCAAACTGCTGAAAATAAGGACTGTTTCTTTCATGTTAACAAAATGTGTCATTTTATATGTCCTGGTAAAACCAATTAAAAAAAAAAAACATGTTTTTTTGTTTTGTTTTGTTTTGTTTTTTTATAGAAAGCAAGGAAGTAAGAAAAAAAAAAAACAAAAAATCAAAAACCAGTGGTCAGCAACAGTGTAGAGAGAAAACAGGATCACATTATTGAGTCCTATATCAACTTAACTTCTCAGAAAATACTCCTGCTCTACTTAGTAACTTCAGAACTGAAGGAAGCTCTCCAAAGGGAGTCGTAAAACAAATTAGATACAATTACAATCCGATACAAATAAAAATCCCAACGATTTACTCTTAAGAGTTCTCATTTTACAGCTTTACCATTCAAATTAGACCAGGTTTCCTCCTAATCTATCCACTGGGCCACTTGGCACGAGCGGAGGTTTTCCTCGTATGTTTTCCATAGAGAAAAATGGATGATACAAATATGTCCTGGAAAACTACAGTAACCACACCTCACCTAAAGTGAGCAGAACAAATAAATATCTGCTTGCTTGTAAGACTTGCCTGACTTCCCAATAGTGGATAGGGTGTTCTTTTACTCAGGATTTTCCCATGGTGTGTGTGTGTGTGGGGGGGGGGGGGGGGTTGTTGTTGTTGTTGTTGTTTAAAAAAAATGTATGCTTCTACTATCAATTTTCTTTTTTTTTTTTTTGAGTTTTCACTGCTAGGCTTTAATCTTTTTTTTTTTTTTTTATATTTTTATTACATATTTTCCTCAATTACATTTCCAATACTATCCCAAAAGTCCCCCATAGCGCCCCCCACTTCCCTACCCACCCATTCCCATTCTTTTGGCCCTGGCATTCCCCTATATTGGGGCATATAAAGTTTGCAAGTCCAATGGGTCTCTCTTTCCATTGATGGCCGAATAGGCCATCTTTCGATACATATGCAGCTAGAGACAAGAGCTCCAGGGTTCTGGTTAGTACATCATGTTGTTCCAACAATAGGGTTGCAGATCCCTTTAGCTCCTTGGGTACTTTCTCTAGCTTCTCCATTGGGAGCCCTGTGATACATCCAATAGCTGACTGTGAACATCCACTCCTGTGTTTGCTAGGCCCCGGCATCGTCTCACAAGAGACAGTTATATTTGGGTCCTTTCAGCAAAATCTTGCTAGTGTATGCAATGGTGTCAGCGTTTACTACTATCAATTTTCAAGAAACAAAATCTTAAAATTCTGGTAAGCTGAACAAATCACTTGCAGGTAAGCAGTGAAGGGAAGGGAAAGATAGGTGACCTACAAGATTGCCCTTGCTTCTCCAAGGGCAACAAGATAGTTTGGCAGGTTGCCTGTTTTGTGGGTTAGGGAATAATTTTCACCATTGTCTTCCTTTCTTAATTCTGTGCTCCATACAGACAGCAACGTGCACAGCCTGGGATGGAGCTAAACTATGTAACTTCCTCCTGATGATTTCTATCTCGTTTGCAATCCTGGCGCCCATTCATGGCTCTACCCTGGATCTCGTTGGCATGCATCCACTCTTAAGTTAACAGTTACCTTAATAAACAAGTGAATTCTTAAATCTTACTCGAGCGACCAGACAAATCCTGGCACATACTCCTCCACCCCCCCCACCCCCACCCCCGCAACCAATCCCCGAAAACATAAAATCGAGTCATTTTCAGGAAGAGAGGAATCAAGAAACCTAAGAGCACAGTGTCTTTTCTTAACAGTGTCAGGCTGTTAGCGCTTCCTAGGTAGCTGAATGAGTCTGTGTCTTCCTTGATTTGTTTTAAGCAGAATTCCCCACCCCCTTTTAAAAGTCGAAGATATTTTTGCAGGGTGAAAAAAATCAACCTTCTAACACTCAAAGCACTGCCAAACTAGTGGGCACAAACAAACAAATGTTCATAAAGCTATAAGACACAGACCAAGTGGTATCATAATGAAAGGAAGAATAGCAAAAAGATGCCCAAAATAGCAAAATAGCAAAAAGATTTCCACACAAAGGTCTAAAATGTATTTCAAGCAACATGGGACTCTGCTTTCAAACGTCCTACCCTGGCCTGCTGTTTCCAACCCAGTTTGAGGTTATTGTTTATACAACATGGAAGATTCAGTTTCACAACTCCATTTTTATGCTAATAATAAGGTATTGATTTAATTCTTAAAACATTCCTAAGAGTATTTCAACCAGGCTTTATATAAACACACTATAGAGAGTAACCTCTTTGTCATTAAGAGAAAGACTGGATGCTTCCCTTTCTTTTCGCAGCCAATCTGAAGCTAGGGTGAGCTCTTCATTGTGCATCTGCAGACCTTAGGTCTACTAGGAATCCGCCCCCCCCCCCACACCCAATAAAATACTCCAAAAAAGGTAACTGTATGATATGTGTTGATGTGTGTTGATGAGGGAAAGTGCTTTACCTAAAATATCTTCAAACTGGTATCATATAAATTCTATTTTCAAGCAAAATCACCTGAGAAAATTATTTACAGTTGATACAAGTGGGAAGGAAAATGAAGTTCTCGTGCATTCCAGTGCATACAGACTTGGGATCATTTGCGCACAATATGAATATTCCATATTGACAGACATCAGTCAGTGAATCAAAAAGGGATAGTTAGGCTGCTTCTTCTTCTTCTTTTGTAAAGGAGAAATCGTCGGTTAACGCACACACAAAGAACACTCAGAACCAACCATGCTAGAAGCTTCCTCCCTTCCATGTGAATCTTTAATTCCTACAGAGGAGACTGTGAATCAGGTATTAAGTTTCAATAGTGTTTGTGTTGGGACTGGAGACAGGGCCCAGTGTTGAGTGCTCTTCTTGAGGATGCAAGTTCAGTTCTCAGGGGATCGGATGCTGTCACCTCCGAGGGCATCTACACTCACATTCCCATACCCTCCCCGCCACAACTGAAAATGATGAAAATACATCTTTCAAAAACTTTGTCTTAGTTACATCTGATATCTAAGAAAATGTTGACATCCTGTCAGCGACTCCGTCTAACATTATTCTAACATATCCTACACACTTTTAATACAGGGATAATTATATTTACAGGAACACATACTGCCTGTGAGAATGACAGCATACTTTAGAGTCAAGAACCAACGTAAAGAGACACGCCACTGGTTAAGGACGCACTGTGACATTCTCTCATATTCCTTCCACAGATAGAAGCTCTGATGTTGCAAAGCGAGCCAGAGGACCAGGATGCTAAGAGCAGATCCAGGAAGCCTCACAACTACACTGCGGAAGAGCTCAATGGTGATGACCTAAATGGCTATTTTTTTTCTTTGTTTTTTGGGAGGAGGCATGGGAGAGGGTATTTCAAGACCAGGTTTCTCTGTGTAGCCCTGGCTGCCCTGGAACTTGCTCTGTAGACCAGGTTGGCCCCGAAATCAGAGATTTGCCTGCCTCTGCCTCTGCCTCCTAAGTGCCAGGATTAAAGGCGTGTGCCACCATGACCAGAATACTACTTTTCTTTAATTACTACCAAATATATTTTCCAGAATCTATAAAGTAAAAGGGTAGTGAGTCTTGAAGACGAACAGAGGCAACCACAGACAGCTCTGTGGGCTGAGTAATAAATCATAATGTTTCACCTTTTTTGTTTTAAACAAGTAAGAAGTATCTATACATGGGCACTCTTCCACGTATTAATACTGTGAAATGAGAATAAATCATTCAAATTAATCCTCTGCACTTAGAATAAGTAGGTGGGAAGCCGGGCATACGAACAAAGCTACTAGCCACGGCTCTTGGCTAAGTGTGAGCAAGGCTTGGAGCTAAATCACATTGTACTCTTTGTTCCTTATCTGCTTTTTCAGACTGAAGGGCAACGTTATTCCTATTAATCACTTTAATCTTAAACCACTCGAGGCATTGCAGTTTTCCGAAGGAGAGGGTAAAAAATACACTCCACAAAGTGCAGGTGCCAAGGAACTCAACAGTGGCGGTTCGAGTTACGCGCTATTTACATCGTATTGTTTTTTAGTGCCAGAAATCAAAAACTTGGCTCAGAGGGACACTGTTTACCCAGAATAGTCTCCCACTTTCATAGGAGAGAAACTAAGCTAAGAAATGCACTGAGGTTAGGGAAGAAAACAGTGACTCCATGTTGAAATATTTTTGGGGGGCATGGAACTTGCGAGATAAGACAACCAGGCTTGCAGCAACAGCAAGTATTTCCGAGGGACAAGAACATGGTACTTGAGGCTGAGTGATGGCTACCAAAGCCACAGTGTAACCTTCTGAAAGCTAGTGGCGAAGGACACAAGCCAAAGGTTAAATGAAAATGTTGTTAGCCAGACCTTTACCTCCTCAAAAGAAATGGGGAAACACCCAGGGCTATCTTCCCGTTAAAAAAGAATTTGTTTTTCAAGCAAACTTAGGTATATAAATGTGCTTTTTCACTGGACTCATAATGGGCTTCCCACTTCCCACGAGAATGATGGCTCTGAAGCAAAAACGGCACACCCAGCACACTCATAGGTCTACAGTCTTCCTAGACTGGACAGCGGTGGCCATAGTTCAACTCAAACCCAGTGGACAGACTTACGGCATTTAGGAGACATGCATACCTCTTGTACTGAGCGAGCTGCTGGCTTGTCTTGATGATTGGCCAATATCAAAAAGGGTAAAGTGCATAGCTGTGGGTGCTGGAGAGCGGAGTGCAGTTCATTCCTAGCAGTTTCTAAGTCATCCTCTGAAGAGGCACTGTCTAATACGAATATTACCCCTTGAGATCCTTGGTAGTAGCGGCTCCAGTATTTCCGGATATTGTCAGCTCCTGTCGAAACGAAACGCATTTCTATTTTAAAAGTAGAACTCATCAACTTAAAAACACACCAATAACAATTCCTACTGGGAACCAGTGTATCTTTTCAGAAACTGAGGGCTGAAGTCTGTGGTACAGACCAGGAATCTAAAAGATGCAGGTCATGTAGATAAGATGAAGGCATCGTAGTCCATAGACTGCAGCCAGGAAGCATAGCACACATGTTTACACTGATCTTCATGCTTTATAGCAAAACAGGGGGAAAATGACCAGGAAAACTCTTTTAAATTATTAAAGTCAAAAGAATGTGTTAGACTTTGTTTATCAATCCCAAATGAACTACACTCTTCCCAAACTCAGTGGCATCCCATCTCAGACAGCAATGAGACCCAGATATTCACCACCATGGTATACCACTGCTACACGCTTGGTGGTAACTCATAACAGGATAAGGCAACGCTCGGAATATTCACCAAGTGTTCACATGACAGAAACTTAATCTTTTGAGTTTATGTTGATGGCGTTTGGAGCTGGGACGTACGGAGATAGTCAGGGTTAGTGACACAAGGTAGGGGCGCCATGATGGGATATGACTTTATGAAAGGAGAAACAGACGACCACACTGTCCTGCTCAGTGTCTCTGAGCAGTGATGTCAGCTGCCACATTCAGATGCACGGTGACCCTCACCAGACACAGGGCTTTAACCTGGGACATTCCTGCCTCCAGACCTACAGTAAATTTCTTTTCATTAGAAATTTCCCAGTCTGTGCTTTGTTGTAGCAACAGACACTGGACAGCGCTGAGCGGCCTTGTTTAACTCCATGAACAGAGTTATTAGCATAATAACTTTTTATGACTAAATACTGAAATTTGTGAACCACTAAAATCTTGGCCTTCCGTGTACCTGTATAAATCCACTTGGGTTCACTACTCATGAGGCAAAGCAAAGACGATGCACACACTCATGGCGTCGGTGAGACATGGTGCTTAGGGGGAAAGTCAGGAAGAACCGTCTAATGGCTCTTGGTATTTCTGATTGAATTGTTTTAATAATTCAATTCTGAATTGAATTTGCCCAGGAAGGGCCAGTGTGTGTGTGTGTGTGTGTGTGTGTGCGTGTGTGTGCATCTGTGGTAAACAAGAGGGATGTAGTTGGTTATATAACAAGAATTAGAGAAGTCATTTACTAATCTGTACCACTTGAGACAATTCCAATCAGTTAATAACTCTGTTTTTTAGTCACATATTGAACATTTGGCTCCCATGTGTGACATAATGTGATAAATGTAAGGGAGCCAGACAGCTCAAATTTGGGACCAGAGTTAGGCTATGCTGGCTTGCAAAGGCCATTCGTGTCTACTTGCTCCCAACTCCATGTTCAGTGATGTCATATTAGCAGCTCAAAATGAGCCATGGTGGGAGTGCCCCACTGGCAGAAGTGCATCAGGCCTGTTCTCCTTAGCAAGCCAACACACCACTGGATAAAACTAGGCAGCTCCTATTCTCAGTGAGAAACAGGAAACCCAGAGGTTCTGATAACACCTTATTAAAATACCACCACTGAAGTGTCCCCTTGAGAGCAAGTCAAATAAATTAAAAATTAATACGTGTGACAAGGCAGCAAACACTTATTGAGTATTTACTGTATTCCCGGCAGCATGCTGAGGGTTGAGAATAGACCGTACAATTCTTCCAGTAACTAAGGGCTGCATGCTTAACTGACTTAGGTTCTGAAGCTAATTTTCAGATCCTAAAATGTAAGATCACTCACCATTACAGTACACTGAAGAGCCCAGATACATAAAAGCATTAGGGGAGGTGAAAAATGACCTTAAATAAGCAAACAGAAGGAATGAGAACAGCGTTGAATTAGAAAGGATGGAACCAAGGAAACAAAACAAGATAAAAGAGCAAAGAAATTGCAACCCTGGATTATTTGACACGTGAAATCGATTGCTTCAGTAATTGGAGAACCAATAGAACAAGAGAACTACTGAGGTTAGCCACACCTAAGGTGATGTGCCATAGAAACAGAGCCGGCAAAAGCGCTGCCTGCACGCATCATTATAGAAAGAATGCTGTCAAGAGAAGTCAGAAGTGAGAGCAGTAAACTAGTTGGGGGCAGAATCATGGTGAAGATCTGACGTCAGAGATCTCACCCCCAGCTTGATCCTCCATGGAGCTCTTAAGAGTCTGGACCGAATCACGTAAGACATCCAGTCCCGAGGCCAGGATATCTCTGTATAGTTACTGGCTGCGAGCCACCCCTAGGTACTTGGAGGGGGCTGGGACCAGATTTCCCAACATATCTGGCTGGGGCAGTTTCTGTGAGCCAAGAGTGGTCCTCTGGAGAAGGGTACAGGTGTGAGTCATTAGCAGCCAATAGCACAGCAGCTGGGAGACGGATGCACTGGCCCAGGAAAGGAGAGCTGTGTATGATACTGACAGCATCTGTTACAAGCTAAATCCAGACACTATCCATATGCTAGAAACCCATCCATAAGTCTGTGGGACAGAAGTGACAGCCGACTCATCCAGTGATGACTATTTAAAAATGACAAAGGACCGTGTGTGTATGTACCAAAATTTACTACGAATTTTACTAACATAAAAATGTGAGATACACAATTTTCATGTAACAATGCAAGTGTTTGTTCTACTGTCGATTCCACGAAGCCGATGAGAATCGCACAGAATGCTTTCATTGATTTTGGAACCGTAGAAAACCAGTGGATGCAACTCACCAATAACTACTTCTTCCATGCCTGGTGATGGCCTAATTCACTCAAAGGCAACCTGATGACTTTTTAAGATAAAGATGTATTTGTTTTGACTTTATGTGTATGAGTGTATTCTCTGTGCATCATGTGGGTACAGTGCCGGCAGAGGCCAGGGAGGGCCATCACTTCTCCTGGAATTGGAATTGAGAAGGTTTTCAGCCACCAGGTGGCTGCTAGGAACAGAATCTGGATTCTCTATAAGGGCAACACAATCTTCTTGACCTCTAAGCCATCTCTATAGCTCCACAGATAGTTACTATCATTTTCAACACACTAATAGAGAGAGAAACCAATACACAAAAGTATTATGTCCAAGACTATACCTTCAAAAGTCCATTAAGTCTAAAAGTGATTGAGGCAGAGTGATTACTGGCCAGAAGTGATGAGCTAAAGAAAAAACTATATTGCCACATAAGTCACAGTGGCTGGAACAGGGAGGGGCTGGAACAAACAGAACCTAACAGGCACATGCACAGACACATGCATATGCACCCCAAATGGCACTACTTGTAAAGCATTCCCCAACCAACTGACCCAATCAATCCTTTTAAAGTATCTAGTCCATACAAGATAATAAGAAGGTGTAAAGAGATATATTTAGAAAGCTATTATTCATCTTAATTCAAAATATAAAGCCTTATAGAAGTAACATTGAGTATAAGGCCTATAAATCTATCAGATAGAGTTGGGTGTGGTGATGCACACCTTTAATAGCAGCACTCCAGAGACAGAGGCAAGTAGACCTCTGTGAGTTAAAAGCCATCCTGGTCAATGAAGAAAGTTCCAGGACAGCCAAGGTTGTTATACAAAGAATCCTTGTCTTGGAAAACAAAAAAAAAAAAAAAGAAACAAACAGAAACTCATATTAGAAGGAAGAAATATACCCCCATACTGCATGGTGGCCAGGGCACCAATTATAAAGAAGAAAACACTGGACACATATTTAAGAAATTCATCCACTGGAAACTCAGGGACACAATGGCAATCCAGCTCAGTCATCTCTGCCAAAGAGAAACTATACTTTTACTTGCCATATTCAGAAATATGTAAGGCTTCAAAATGGTGAGACAAAATGACAAGACCTCAATCAACAGTACTGATGAATGGGGGAAAAAAATTAAAAGCAAAGGAAAATACTGTGCTTTTTCCAAGTGTTCTTTGAATGATAGAAGATATAAATATTTTATTGTTAAAGAGTGAAAAGATTTTTGCTCTCTTACAACAAAACCTCCATGGAACCTTGGGAATGCCTGAATTTCTTCACAGACATCAAGTTTGGAATCCTAAACTGCAATTTATCCAAAAGCCAATGGCTTTAGTTAGCAGCAGCCTAGCCCAGACTAGGGCCAAGGAAACCAGTACAGAGAAGATGGGTGGTAGGGTAGACAACAGCTGGGGCACCAAATTAAAATGAGAAATGGCTGTGTCATCCACCAAGCTACCAGGTGCTTTGAGGATGGGGACAAATTGGGAAGGCCATGCCAGCTCACAGAGCTGAAGCCACGCTGACTCCACAGACTAAAAACTGCATGTTTTACAGCCCTTAAATTACAATTATTACATAAAATTGCTGGGTGCCAAATTCAAACATGGTATATAGTGTGTACACTTAGATCCAAACCCAAGAGGAAGTGTTAACAGAAGAGCTGTGAAGAAGGCTGTGGCTAACTGCCCTGACCACTGAAGGCCCGACACTGACTTATGAGATTGTAAGAACAGACTGGGGAGAGGCTCAGGGGGCAAAGCACATGCAGTGCCAAGCACTAGGACAGATCCCCAGAACCCATGTAAGGCCAAACATGTTCCTAGAGAGAGAGGAGGCAGAGACAGGAAAATCCCTAGAAGAACCCAGGCTAACTTGTGTCATATGGTGGTGAACAAGAGATCCTATTTCACACAAGATGGAAGGGGCCACTAACATCTGCGATTGTCCTCTGGCTTCCACTGTGATACATAGCTGGCTGTACCCACAGAACACAGTCACATACATACACCACTGTCTTACAGCTTCTATTGCGATCAAACCCCATGACCAAAAGCAACTTGGAGAAGAAAGAGTTTATTTCAGCTCACAGTTCTATACCCGCAGTCCTTCACTGAGGGAAGTCATGTGGGAAGGTGGATAGGAACCTAGAGGCACGAATGGGCAGAGGAAATTGGTTTGCTTATAATGGCTTGCTGGGCTAGCTGTCTTAGAGCATCCAGGGCCCCCTGCCCTGGGGTGACACTGTTTACAGTTAGTTGGGCCCTCTCATCTCCGTCGGTTAAAAAACTACCACAGGTCAATCTGAGGATCAGGAGGAGCTCTCTTCCAAAATGACTCAAGCATATGTCTAGTTGACTTAAAACTAGCTAGCAGGAATACACACACACACAGCGAGAGAGGGGGTGGAGGGACAAACAGAGAGAGAGAGACAGAGAGAGAGAGAGAGACAGAGAGAGAGAGAGAGAGAGAGAAACAGGGTGGGGGGCAATATGTAAGTTGTAAGGAACCCAGAGGAATCCAAAAGTTCATTCTAATGGCTAGCAGGAAAACCACATTCAAGAAACCTTAAAAAGAACAGAGGAAAGCGAGAGCGATGAAACATGCCTCATGGTCAAAGTCATATCCGTGGCATACTTTGAATGTTAATATTTTCTAACTAGTCAGCAATTTGATCATCAGGTCGTGGGGATACAGCAGTCTGTTAAGACAAAAAACAAACTAACAAAAACCACACATACAGTCTCTCTTTTAAATACTGCTGATAGAAGACCCAATATAACATCAGAGGTTTTTTTTGTTTTTAGAAAAAGAAGGCACCCAAGTATTTGCCTTGCCTCTTTTACAGCATTGAGCTTGTGTCCCGTACGATTGACCAGGATCTAACGGAATACTGGAGCATCCAAGAAGTGGAGCATCTAAGAAGATTCTTCTTCTTCCCAAAAAAAAGAGAACCGCCGCGTCACCATCGAGCTTCCAGATTCCTTTGGTAATAAGTATGGTGAGGCTTTGAGCCTTATTAGTCTTCCATGAGCCTTAAAGGAGACGTGGGTTCATGCTGGGGCATCCAAAACAGGATCCACTGTCACACTAGTGAGGAACACAATCAGCCAACTATTTCCTAAGGACTCTAGATTAGGTGTGCAAAGGAAATGACTTACTCAAGCCAGTGTTAGAAGACTGCTCTGTAATGGGCAAGCAAAGAGATGTGAAGTGCCCTCAGATTAAGTTAAAGGGTATACATTCCCTAAGCGGTGTTTTCTGAAAGATGGGTGTGAAAGTACTTCAGGAGTGGATAACGGCAAAGCTAATCTGTGGCTCAGCACTATCCCAATGACATTTCTGAGCCTGAGGTGGTGAAGTCGGCCTTTGGCCTTTCCTTGCCCTACGGGAGCCACTAGCAATGAGCGGCTGCTAAAGTACACTTGAGATGTCAGTAGATGGAAAATGGGACGATTTCACGTTAAAATGCCAAACACACGGCTAGGGACTACTGTACGGGCAGTGCCACCGTAGATCTTGCCCATCCTATGACTGATGTGAGCAGTGGCCAGAACAGTAGGGAACCAGGCACGGGCACAGAGATCCACTTACAGCTCTTAGTGGGAATGTGAAGGGCCTTGCTGCTACAGCAGGAGCTGTGGTCAACCCATATCAAAGATGGCTCCCCTTGAGGCCATGGTGGAAGAGGACTGGTGCTGTACTATTCACCCGGGACAGCGGTAAGGACAGAGAGTCTGATTATCTCCTTTTCTCCATCCTCTTACCAAAGGCCTAGTAAATTCAAAAAGAGGAAGAATATCGACCCCTCAAAATTCCGAAGGGATGAGATCGGAGACCCATTAACTAGCATTTTCTGCGGAACCTGAGTTGCAAATGGGACTTAAATCTTAATGAAAAGTTGAAAGTCTTTGAGCACCAATAGGCTCAGAAGCAGTATTTTAAAAGGTAAAGCTTCCAGCGCAGGAAGAAATGGTTCAAAGGACAAGAGAAGGGTGGGCAGAGAGGGGCTTCAAACCTGTACCACTTTCTCATCGCTCCAACATCACTCTTAACTTTTGGGGGAGAAGGGTTACTGGGAACCGAGCCTCATACATGACAGACATGCGATCTATCCACTAAGCCACTCCCAGACCTTGAGGTTTTTCCACAAAGTTTTTTTTTAAGTTACCCAGGGCGGTCTTGAACTCATTCTACTTAACCAGACTAGCCTTGAAATTGTTAGCCTCCTGCCTCAGCTTCCTAAATAACTGGGATTACAAGCCTGTGCCAACTCAGTCCTTTTTTGAGTAGTAACTTTTCTTGATTTTATATATATATATATACATATATATATATATATATATACACACACACACACATATATACATCTATATTCAAAGTTTTATAGAGACTTCCTAACTACATATAATAGCAAAGTAAGTGACGCTCTAAGTAAGTGACAGAAAGTATAAATATGCTAACACTTACAGTTAAGTACTCCAAACAAAGAATCTAAAGAAAAGGAGGAAAAAAAGGAAACCACATAACTGCAGATAATGGAAAAGCTACAGGAAAAATGACCTGGCAGTTTATTCTGAAAAAGCAAACATGTGGTATTGAAGGAGAAACCTCCCCTCACCACCCTGACCATAGAGGACTACCACGCCGAAGAAGAAGACAGTCCCAGAAACACAACGAGAGTTCAGCAGCCACAGAAGACTGGCAGGTGATTGGTTTTCATCTTCGCTAGCACACTTACAGGGCACATAACCTATTCCATCACACCGAGCCTTCCTTTGCCCATTCCGCCTTTACTGTCTTCACTGAATGGGTTCAATAACTGAGCCAGAACATAAGAATTCTGCTCCAAGTTCAGCTAACGGGGTGCTGGCTAGTTTTATGTCAACTTGGCACAAGCTGTCGTCATCTGAGAGGAGGGAACTTCGAATGAGAAAATCTGTCTATAAGGTCAGGCTGTAGGCAAACCTGTAGAGCATTTCCTTAACTAGTAATTGTTGGAGGGTGGCCCAGCCCCTTTCGATGGTGCCATCCCTAAGCTGCTGGTCCTAGGTTCTACAAGAAAGCAGTTTGTGCAAATCCCAGAGGAGCAAGCCAGTAAGCAGCATCCCTCCATGACTTCTGTATCAGCTTATGCCTTCAGGATACTGCCCTATGCTGAGCTCCTGTCGTGACTTCCTCTGACATGCGCTGAAACCCTTCCTTCTGAAAGTTGCTTTGATCCTGGTGTTTCAACACAGCAATAGTAACCCTACTTAGGTCAAACAGATAACAGACTTAAGGTCAATTTTTTTCTGACTGCAAAGAAGATGTTGTTTTCCTCATGACTACATGGGGACTGTCTCCCAGAGAGTTAGAGTAGCTCCAGGGATGTTGGAATGAATAGAATGTGCAATGTGAATGAGCATGCATGTTTAAGAAATGACCCCACAGACTAACAGGCACAGAGAATCCGTATCCTCAAACAAAGAACATAAGCTGGAAGAAAACAGGGAAGGGCCTGTTGAATCACAGTGACAATGGACGTGTTACATGAAATCAACAGTCACAAGCTAATAACACATATGTGGCTCTGTTGGCCAGGCAGAGTGACAATAACTGAAGAACTGTGCATCTCTCAGGAGCATGATCTGGGATGGTCCTGTCTAGGTTAAAGGTTCCTGTCTCCTGTTCAGTGCCTGTGAGTAATTCTTTCAGACAGTTCCACCTACGCAAACCCAAGCCAGGCTCAACCTGTCAAACCTCCAGCATTCCTAAGCCTTGAAGATTCAACAAACCTTACCAGGCCCTAAATAGATAGCTAACTACATAGCCTGAAGAGGATGAATTATTATCTACCCAAACATCGCATCTTATAATTTACCAATTGCAAATTATTACATATATCCATCAGAGGAAAATGTTAGGTGGGAACAGTTAACCTAACCAAACCAAAGCAAAGGTTAGAACTCAAAGGAGCCATGCAAACAAACTGCTTCTGCTTTCTTTCTTGGATTCTCCAGCACATAAAAAAGTCTGAGGAATAAAATAATACACGAGACACTAGAGCCAGAATGGGGTAAGTGTATCAGGGCGAGATATAACCCAGAGGGAAGGCCACCAGCCAGGCAGCACTGGGGTGATACTGCTGGAGATCTCAGAGCCAGCACAGAACAGACACAGTGGTGAAGGAGTCGGTCTTCCCTACACATCCACCAGTCTGCTGGCTGAACACCACTGAGGGGGGCAGAGGTTTCCTTCCCAGTGCTATCAGGTTGCCCGAGGAGCTTGGCGATGAAAGAGCCAGCAGTAAGAGGAAAAACAAAACAAAACAAAACAGGCAGAGAATCTAAGGTGCTAGCAGTTTGATAAGTGGGGTTGTAGGCAAACACCAATAGGACCTACTTAAGCTATGCAAAGAACAGTACAGGTATCAATTCAGGCCATCTGACCAATGGTTGGCTCAGTAGCAGACAAGACCAAAACTATAAATACATGAAAGTGAAAAGCAAGTCTTGGTTTTCATAACCTCCACATCCCCGGGACAAGAGATGGCCAATACGCTTGTCAACACTAAGCAGCAGGTCTCGAAATCCAGACTTTGAGCATGCCCATTCCGGAGGACCGGAAGCCCAAACTACGCTATAGCGGGACTGGGGACAGCAGACTGTTTCCAGGGTTGACATTTTCATTGTCTGTAGAGTTGATGTAACTAACATGGCAGGCAGGTGACATGAACGTAGGCTGAGGGAGCAGGCCCATAAGCATGCACCACTGATTGCCATACATTTTCAGAGAGAAGGGAGGCAGTCATTTTAATATAAGAATATCTGAATCAGGAAGTAAAAATTATCAGTCTTGTTAAATTAACCCAAAGGCATCTTTTTTATTGAAACATTCCATATGAATTAAATGGTAGCAAGCAGCAAGAATTCTTGTGATGTACTGACGCGCAGACAACTGTTTCAAGGATAAGTTGTGCAACTGTTGGAGTTTTAAGTTAAACCACCTGTTTTTTTCCTTCCCCTTTTTACCTGGAATTTTAATGGATTAAGACTATGATTTATGCTGCTTCGTGGAAAATAAGCCACAGTATTCATTGTCAGGGACAAAATTTATTTTCTAGCAAAAGCCAGAGTTTTGGGAAAGTTGTATCTGCTACCGTGCACTCAATAGCTTCTCACTGAGGAAGATGGTGACATCAACAGATACATATTTATAATGCATTGTGTCGATATCTGGAAAAGCCAAAGAGCTTGATGGATCAAAATCTTCAAAATAGTTGGTACATGAGGCTAAAAAGCCTTGCATAGATTAAAAATAAACAAATACATAAAGCCCCAATACAAGACAGTCAGGGCAGACATAAAGGAACTGAACTTTGATAATTTGAATCCATACTGCAACTGGCTGTTCAGGAGTCTACCACTTGATGGATTTCAGATGAGTACCAGAGAAAACAACCAACAGTTATCCAAAAAGGGCTATTAAAAGATGCCTCCCTTCTGGAACTGCACGTCTATATGAGTCTGGATTTTCTCCACATGCTCCAATCCAAACTCTATATAACAATAGATTAATGACTGAAGCAGATGTGAGAATCAAGCCTCGTCGTCTATGACTAAAATGGATATGCCATCATCTGTGTATTTGTTCCTAAATGTTAATTTTCATTGAAGTGTTGTTTACACTAACATGCAATGAGTTTATAATTATTGCTTTTAAAGGACTTTAAAAGTACTTCTCAATTTTATCAGATTGAACTTGTAACAGGGCAAATACCGATTCATAGAGACCATATTAAAAAAAAAATCACTGTCTATCAAGATTTAGGCATTTAGGGTTTTATTTGAAAAGGAACACAAATCCTACTGTGAATTATCTTTATCCTCACTCTGTCTCATGTTTTAAAGACAGGATGGTGGGAACTGTAATGAAGCCTCAAACCTCTGAGAACACAGAATGATCGCACTAATCTTCAAGGTTTTCTATGTTCACATTATAATCTAACATTGTAAGGTCTAGAGAGAGATTGCTGCAATGTAGATAGCTGAGGAACGGAAACTAAAACTAGCATAGCAGTTGAAGACTACAAGAAAGGAGGTGGTCCTTAGCCTGTGTCATATAAAATAGAGCTTTAGACATCATCTTCTCCCCACCCCATCCATCCATTCGATTCGCTCTCGGCTGTCTGTGTTGTTTAAAACAAGGCTACAACATCACATTCAGTGTCAAGCCCTCACAAGCAGACTCAAGCACTCTCGAAGCTACACTCCGCTATCTCTTCCCTTTCAGTTCCTCACCTTCATCGCCTCCCATCTCCTTCACCAGAGCAGCTTTCCACTGGCCGTGGAGCAGATCCAACACAAGCCACGAAAGACTTCTCCAAAAACTGAGCGAGAATTACATCAGCACACAGCCCAAAGATACTACATACCACGACTGCAAAGGTCCCCTGAGTGTCCCATTGTATTTCTGTATTGCCCTCATACATCCCACAAATGCAACTGAGTTCTTTTTCCCCTGGACCCCGGCCAAGTTTCTCACCTTCCTGCTTTCAGGTCTATCTCGTCTGCCTGGACTTCTTTCTGATCCTGTCAGCTGTACTCTGAGTCCCGAAGCATCTAAACTACTAAGTGTCCTTTGAGGGCTAGATCAAATGTTATCCATTGCACCATGTTTTCTTTGATCTTCTAGCAGGTAACAATTGCTTCAAAGATGAGGCCTTTTATGCTTGGTTCTCTCTATAGCACTTCCTTCCCTGTAGCATGACTATCTAAATGCATAGACCATCTTCCAAGTCAACTGAAAGCCACTGGGAAGTTTAATGTCTTTATGTGTCTGGCCATGTCCATATTGGAACAAATGAAACACAAAGGTTTACATATGATTAGAGCATAATAAATACTTTTTAATGATTTAAGCTTTTACAAAATGTTTATATTTCTCAAATGGCAGAGTGTACAAGGTACCCCACCGCCAATCATTCCATGCTATATAGAAATAACTCATTGTTTGGTTGAAGGTGATGTTGGCTAGTATAGTTATTCGAATTACATTTTTATGTTTGTGGCACATCCCAGTTCAGCAAGGTATCTCTCAACTTTCAGCTGCGATATTACATAGATTTCCTTAAACAGATACACAATGACTTTTGACTCTTCTTCGATCTAAACACACGCAGCCACAAGGCAGCATGTATTGCACACTGCTGCCCTGTGCCTTTACGGATCTTCTGATGTGAGCTTTACATGATTATGATACCAAAACAACAGCTCGGGGAGACTGCAGAAAGAGACGGCTGAGGGGATGGCTCTGGGACAGAAGGCCTTTGCACCCCTGCAAAAGCAAGGGACCAACTCCCTTGAACACCCAGAAGCCCCAAGGCAATCACAACTGGCATTCTAAGTATTCATTAGCAGCAAATTTTGGAACCATCAGGAAGATACGAAAAGCAAAACACTTCTGTGGTATTAAAAAAAAAAATCTGTTGGTCAGATTAGAAAAACTAGTACCCAAACAATTCTGCTCAGAACTGCCACTGACCAACAACCCAACCAGAAGATCCAGGCCAGGGAGCTCCTGGTTGAAGCGGAGGGTATCTGTTACATATTTGCTGAAAATAAGTTCTTTCACTCTGTACAAATGCCACTGATGTGTCGTGGCTTGGGGTTTCTCCTCCAACAGTATTTCTTTTTAAGTGACATACCTTAATTTACCTATCTTATGAGAGAACTAAAGAGATGTATACGATTTTACATTAAGGTATAGTCACAGAATGCAAAAAACTTTTAAAGCAAGCAGCGCCTCGTCTGTAGAAGAAGGAAAAAAAAATAAGAATAACCCGATTGTAAACCTTGGTGCTCAAAAGAGCATTTTAATTTTGTCTTAAGCTAACTGCAACTTCATCCTGAGTTCAACCTGACCTCAAACGTTGTCACCATCTAGCCTGTGGATACCAAAAACAAAACAAACAAAACAAAACAAAAGTCTTAAGGATGCGCTATTCCCAATTCTGCCCGTGTTTTCTCTTTTCTCTTAAAGGCGAAGTTCAGCTTTCTTGCCAAGTCAGAAGTGTAGCCAGGGTCATGTTTCTGCATAAATACTAAAGAGTGAATGTCAAAGGAACAGTCTAGATAGACTTCAGAGAGGTTACAGGTCTAATCTTTACTTTAATGGTGTACATACATCACTTTATACCACGATCTGAAGTATCTAATTTAATAAGGGAATGAACACTATAAATTATGTAAATACAGACAGCTCTCAGTTTAGCGATCAGTTTTGTTTTAAAGCTTTCCAAAGGTTCTAATTTTTTTTCCAGAATCCAACAAGCAATTTTCCTATGAAATACGAAATGCATGGACTGGGACCAGGATGCAGTCCTGTCCAGCAGGCTAGTCCTCACAGATAGAAAGATGGCCGAAGGACAAACAATGCCATAGCTTCTTGCTTCTTAATGCCTGGGGTTCAGGGCCAAGCTCTGTCACAAGGCATCAAAAGGGCTTTAATGAACTTAATCGTGCAGGGCTCAGTTCGCCCACTAAGAGTAAAAATAAGAATAGAGAACTTAATTGCACAGGACTGTTAGGATAACCAAAAAAAAAAAAAGATTTTTTTCTTATTATAGGATTTAGAATCTGTTGTGTTTGCAAGCATTAACTGTCATTTTGTTATTTTTTAAGCTATTATGTAGCCACTGTTTAAGCCGATAACTTCCCAAACTCCCAATTGACCTTGAGTTCTAAGACCCCTTGAGTTCTAAGACCTAGAACTAAAAGTCTAGAGAGCACAGGGAATTGCAGGCAATGGGGGTCAGGTCCTCTCAATTCCTGAGGGAGCTGGCGCTATGTAAGTAAACCAAGCTTAGACTTGCGATGAAACCTTTCTCTTCTTCTTCTTTCTCCCATGGCCTGTATCTCCCTTGGCATCCAGTCACTTTGATTCTCCAATGGTTTTCCCCTCCCTCTTTGTTGTCCAGAATTGGTTCCACCATTAAAAAAAAAAAACCAAAAAAGTCATTCTTTACCTGGAATGCTCAGTACTGTAATAAAGCTAGTCTGGACTAGATTTGGAAAGCAAACAAAGCAAAAACACAGAAAGAAGTATAATTAATCAAAGCAGTATTCATGGGACACCGTGATCTTCAAGGCAGACACACAGCCTACCATGCATGTTACTCTCTTCTGTCCCTCTTGTAAGAAGACCCCACACAATTCTCTACCATTTCTTCAACAGGTCACATACAGCTCTCCTTTAAATAAATACGACTGGATTATGAATGGCAGAAAGGCAAATGTAATCTGAGGCGCAAAGTGGTCTCATTTACTCAGGCGTTCTTACAACTATAACCCGCCTCCTCTCGGCTTTTGAGCATAATTGTCTTCCCGAGGCACCTGTCTCTTGTCAACTTTGGTGGACGCCCAACAGACTCCTTGTTTGTCAAGGTCAAATCTGCACCTCTAGGTGCCTAGTCAGGGCTGGTACAGAGCAGACAGTCAGTCTTTGTTGACTATATTAATAATTGAATACGACGCTGATTTATCCTCCATGGGCTTGAGTATGAACAGTCTCTTGTTTTTGTGTATCCTAAACCTAACTCTTGTCTGTGCTCTCTCTTCCTTCTGCATTTATTTGGATTCTGCTTCTTTCCAAAGCAGAGAAGTCCACCTGGTCCTTTCAAACGTAAGCTTTTCCCCTTGTGTTTGGAAATTGCCACAATGAAGGGGGTTAGTGACAGGGTCCTCCACCCCAGACACCTCTAGACAAGCACTCCCCAGAACTGAAGCTAGATGCATGAAGCATTCAAGTCATATCTAAAAGCGATCACACTTCCTCTTTTACACAATTACTATGCATTAAAATAAGACGAGCCATGAAAGCACATGTATCACGCAAGAGATTTCATCACACTGGATCCTACTATTAAGTCAGTAATTGCCAACTTTCATCTTTGATGCTGTGGGATATATGCTATTATCTCAAAAGGCAAGTAGGACCCTCAGAATGAAATTAATTTTAATTAGCTTAAATGTTAAGTGTGTCTGTGACACAGAGCACTTGGAAACAGAGGATAATACAAACAGAGTGTCACAGTCTAAAGCGATTAGGAATCAGAGAACTAGCAAAGAGAAGACAAATGAGTTTGAAATAGCCCGAGGTCAAGACCTCACTTCCAAATACGGTTTCCCATGAAGAACAGAACTCAGAAGAAGAGAGAGAGAGAGAGGCAGTGTGCAAATGATGCAAAGCCTACTGCCTAAGTTGTATTTATATTGGGCCAGTTAAAGAATACAATTGCCAGAAAAAGAAGAAGGCAGCATGAGAAGAAACATTTATTAGGTATCCAGTGGAGTTCCGCAATGATGAATTATTTTAAAGCTGTAATATTAGGCTGGGATCTCTTTTCATAGCTGGCTAGTAGGGAGACCCGGTTGATAGCCTTATTCTAGATGAGTAAAAACAATGATAAGGAGGGATTGAAAATGTCTTTTGATCTGCTTGACATAGGTTATATTCATTTTTAAATATTTTGCTTGTAATACTAATCATGGGCTTACCACTAGTTTGAAAACTTCCTGTTCTGTTCCAAGGCTTGGTCATAAAATGAAGTAGTAGGGGGACACCCCCCCCCCAACAACCCATATCCTTCACCTTGTTCCTATTCTTTGGTTGGGAGTGGTGCTAAGATTTCATCTCTTCCTTACGTAGAATGATTAAGGTCAAGAGCCAGACTTCAGTACACTCTCTCTAAAGATGTGTCGTTGCTCGTAACTGATGAATAAGAATACATTCTAAACACAATTAGGTAGCACTAAGACAATAACACGGATTCCTAAGATTTTCATAAAGTCAAGAGCTACTACTTTTATACCTGCCATAGTCCTACCATGGTCACACAGACATGATTTTTAAGTTTAAGAGCGCAAAGGTCTCCCAGGAAGGAGATCCACCCATCTCAACACAAATGACCCATGAGGCACAGGAACTTGCTGTGGTGAAGGACAAGGTTTAATGTCTGTGACATGTTGTCTAGGGCCTAGGCTTCTCTGACGTCTATACCTTTGGGTCATCTCTTCCCACTGAGTGCAAGTAGACCTAGGAACTGAGATTTCCCAACAGCATGAGGACCTACAGAGGGATCCCTTTGTGGCTGTCCAGCCTCCTGCTGTGTGAACAACGGCATCCCACTGTATGAGCAGCACATTCTACTTTATCCACTCACTTACAAATAGGCATGGAAGCTGTTTCTATAGCCTGATTATTTTAAACAAACTTGCTATACACACTTGATACGCCATCAAGAAAGTTTGTCTTAGTTTGGGTTTTACCTCTGTGAACAGATACCATGACCAAGACCTAGTCTCAAGAAACCAATAAGTAAGTAAGTAAGTAAGTAAGTAAGTAAGTAAGTAAGTATGTAGATAGATAGATAGATAGATAGATAGATAGATAGATAGATAGATTGTTCTTTCATCAGCCATATGTCCTCTTCTAGATGTTCTCCAGGTATTTAAAACTCAGCTTGTCCCCAGATGGACCTTACTCTGGCTATATGTCTTCTCCCAGAGGCTCCTAAATCCCCAGGCAGAGGGCCGATAGCCAAAATTCAAACTGTGAATCTTAAAAGTCATTTTTAATCTCTTACCTTGAATCCCAAGAGTCTACAAACCATCATTCAATCAACTTGCCCTTCCTTTCTAGCCATGGTAACCTATAACTATGGATACGCCAAAACTCCTGCAATGGTCCTCTGCTGCAATTATGAATTCCCTAGACAATTCCAGCGAGAACTTCAAATCTGAACCCAAATATTATTTCCCTCTAAAGATCCCCTTACATTTTTACAAACCTGCTGTGTCTGTGTATTGTTATCCTACAGGAAAATGTATGTCCTTTCAATGGACAGAACTAGTTTTTCACAGCCATCTCTTTAAAATGATTGCACGGAGCTAACAATTTTCTGGCTGTCTGCTTTAGGATTAACTCTGGGTATGTTGGGTAGCTATGCCCACCAGCAAACCACCTTCACTCCATTCATGTGTGCTCAAATAAAATGATATGACCTATGTCTACTAAGTCAACTCCAACATGTTCATTGAGCGGCTTCTATACCTCACACAAAATACTGAGAGTCACAAATCAAGTGGCAAAAGAATCAGGCGTGACCCCTGCCTGATCCATTGGCTCACAAATTAGCAGGTCACCAACTTTGGAATATCTGAATACCTCTATCTAGCACATTTAGGCTTTGTGATACTTCTGAGTAACACCAGCCTGCCCCCTAAAATCACAATAACTTTTCTGCCTTTTAAAGTATTACTCACACGGGGAAGTTACACTTCCGTGAGTCTTTACAGTAAATATTATAGCCATCATCAGTACACTAAGGACAGGTAAACAAAATGAATCCTATTCTTATGTCTCAAATCTAAACAGCCACAGGATACATCAACTATCCAGAACACAACTGAAAACTAGAAGCCGTGGGGCGGCAAACAGCAATGTCCTCAAACTGACATCCTAAAGCTTACTTGCCTAATATGCTGAAAGGTCCCTAGGGCCCACCCAGAAACTTTGCCTAGAGGAAAAAAAAAATGTGATCACACTTAATTTCTTGGCTCTCTACTCAGAGCATATTAGAAGTAGTAAATCATTGGTGGGAAATGGAGGGAAGGACAAATCCTCTAGAGAGTGGGACATGGACGGTAGCAAAATAGAGTTATAACAGAGACAGGAATTTACAAAGGAAGAAACTAAGAAGCTAAGAAAATGATGGGAAGGAGAGCACAGCGGTTTAGACTTAACACAGCACTGAGGAAGCATCTTCCCGATGTTGCTCAAACAAAATGAGGGATTACACTCCCGAGACTTTCATTCTTGCTACAGGGAAACATGAGCAGGCAGACGCAATCATGTATAAAAGTGTGGTGAAAACTGCCACCCAGTCCTGACATCCCTCAATCTGGCCCAGCTGAACTTCTGATTCCTTCCCTGAACTAATTTGAAGTTGTCTACGGATGTTAATTTCTTTTGCATATACCCCTAAAGATAAGATCCTTAAAAAAAAAAAAAATAACCAAATTATCATCATTACATGGAGAGAAAATTAAGATCAAATTGTTAACTTTTTAACCTATTCCTACTATTAAAATCTCTAAAGATATATTAAGTCAGGATTTTTAAATTTTTCTGCTTGCAATTAATTTAACTGGTTAAATGCCAAGAATCCCAGGGAGCTGTGAAGCACCTGCCTTGCTAACCTAACTACTGGTCGAGATGGAGCGGTATTAAATTATGGTGCTTTGGTACTTACAGCGGGCTCTTTAATCAAGGGAAATGCATTTTTAGAAAATCGCTCATTAAGATAATTTTGTTTAGTCTACAACAGCTCCTTCAGAAGTGAAGTGTAATAAGCTGATTACTATTTGAGCAGTATTCTAGCCCTGAAAGAAGGATCTGAAATGATAGATATACTTACTGAGAGAACTCCATGTCAAAATCCACAGTTCTGACAGTGAATTATAATTGTTAATCATAAAATCAAAAACAAGCATGGTGGCTCAGACCTGCGACATCTAAAAGTCTGTCTTTGGTGATCGAGCAAGGACGTAAGAACCTGAGGTGCAGACCTACATCTCTGCTTTAAATCCAACCCTGTCGTTTTGAAGGGACTCTTGGAATTTCAACTGGGAAAATCAAGCATATATGGTACCTTTATGTGCATGTGAAGAGAACAAAGTGGTTTTCTGGGCAAAATACGTCAAAAGAGCTTTCGGTTGGAATTTGAGAGAAACACGAACAAAACAACACTCATATACTTCCAAACTCCGATGTGCTGAGAGCCTCGTAGCCCTTGGGCAACTAGTGTGGCCTGAGTCATGTGTCCCTACGTCTACTTCTCACCTCCAGTACTTAGCAATTTCTGTTCATTCTTAGATACCAAGAAAATATGATCGTTTCAATGTATCTGATACTATGGAAAGGCTGGGGAAACATTAGTCAAAGAATATAGCCTGCCATACAAAGTTCTCAATGACCTGATCCACATATACCATCTGCAAACCTTTACATTTTCACCCAAATGACTCTTCCTTACTGCTATTGTCTGTTTCCTTTTCGATTTTCCCTCCATTCTTAAATATAATCTACTCACAAGGCTGGTATTAGATACCACTAGAACCATGCAATGATTTTTTTCCCCCATAGTATCTGGGCACAATCTTTGCCCCACTATTCAGCCAGAGTAACCTAGGATTGATGTTTTCAATGTCATGTATGACTTTCTATTTTGTAGTAGTGTTATTTATTATACAACATCTTCAGGTTCATCAATTCTAGTAAAAATCTTGACTGGTGAGATTCAAGTGATTTTCGTCTACCAAAGATTTTTGATGTGCTCCAAGATTTTGGGGTTCCAAGTACTATTTTAGGGGTAGAGAATACACACATTAACATGGCTACCTTGCCATCAGACATAGCATTGTTCTTAAGGTCCTAGTATTCTGACAGAACAGGTAATTGATATAAAGAGATGCTGCACCTGGAAAGCAAATGGTCACCACTTGCAATGATGTCCAAACACGTAGAAAACAAAAGGAAATAACTCCAAGACTTAGAACTAAATTGGTTCTACTGATAATGTATTTCTAAATTTAAGTGTTTACAAATTGCTCTATACGACAATGGAAAAAATCTTTGTATTAACAAAACATGCTCATCTGGAAATACATCCTGAAGTTTATCTAAGCAGTATACACACATGTATATACAGCCTACAACACTGCGGTGCCACAGAGATGGCTCAGTGGTTAAGCATGTGCACTGCACTTCCAGAGGACCCCAGTTTGGTTCCTAGCACCCAAGTCAAATGGTGACAGCCTACAACTGTAGCTCCAGGAGGACTCAATGCCTCTGACTTCTACTTCTGAGGACACTAGCATACACACATTAACAAACACTGACAAATAAACATGAGCTAAAATATATTTTAAAAAATCTTTTTTAAAAATCACATCTAGTAAACTATCACATGACATAATAAAAAATTCAGTTCTTCTTCCATATTTACCAAAAACCTTAACACACTACCAATAAAAATCTGAGGAAAAACTTTCAAGTGAAATTTCACCTGAAATCACTGGTATAAAGAGCAAAATGATGAAATATGAATAATTACCAACAGAATGTGAAATTAAAATTTTTAATTTCAATTTTAACAAAACATAAAATTATATGGTAGCATTTTACTTACTCAACTATCTAAAAAATGTAAATGATGTTTTAAAGCAATTGGAAACATGAAATCAAAAGATAATAGATAATAATCCTAATAGAAATATAAATCCATGTAACAATAGAAACAAAATATATTCCTAACATGAATATAAATTGATCTATAAAGTAGTTCTGTACTATATACTAGAGCCTTAAAATAGAGCTGGAGAGATGACTCAGTGGTTAAGAGCAACTGCTGTTCTTTCAGAGGATCTGGGTTTGGTGACTAGCATCCAAACAGTGGCTTGTACGGATCTATCTACGGCTCCAATTCTAATAATCTGACCTCCTCCTCTGGTACACACAGGCAAAGATATGGTACACACATACATGCAGGCAAATGCTAAAACACATGAAATAAATACCTTCAGCTAAATATTTTGATCCTAAAGTTTTGTTTTTAATATTATCTAAGGAAATGCTTCAAAAAAATCACTAAAAATGTATGTTTGGTGAAGAAAATCTCCTAGATATAATAGACAGCAGTATACCATATACCCAAGTATAAAGGACAATATTTACAACTATAGTGGAGATCTGAGACTTTGAATTTTAAAAGGCTTTGGATTTTAACGATACGGAATTCTTAAACATTTTATTTTTTAAAGACTGTGGGTATATTAATGTGTGATTTGAGGGAGAACTAAAAAGAAAAGGTTATGGCTGAACCATGAAGCGTTTGTGTGTCAAACTGATAAGGAATCGATTGTGCTGGCTCGTTTTATGTCAACTTGACACAGCTAGAGTTATTTGAAAGGGGAGAACCTCAACTTAGAAAAATGCCTCCATAAGATACAGCTGTAATGACTCTTCTTAATTACTTATTGATGTGGGAGTGCCCAGCCCATTGTGGGTGGTACTACCCCTGGGCTGGTGGTCCTGGGTCCTATAGGAAAGCATGCTGAGAAAGCCAGTAAAGCAGCACCCCTCCTCAGCCTTTATATTAGCTCCCGCCTCCAGGTTCCTGCCCTGACCTCCCTTGGTGATGAACTGTTACCTGGGAGTGTAAGCTGAAATAAACCCTTTCCTCCCCAAACTGCTTTTGTTATGATGTTTCATCACAGCAAGTAACCCCAGCAGTAAATAAGAAGGAGGGTGGGTCCTCAGTACAACCACCCAAAGGAGAGACAAGTGGAAAATGGAGGCCACTGCCTATACAAGTATGGTTGATGGCCATGGGTGACTT
Organism: Mus caroli; assembly: GCF_978045245.1. NCBI lineage: Eukaryota > Metazoa > Chordata > Mammalia > Rodentia > Muridae > Mus > Mus caroli. The sequence continues at coordinate 7,474,428 of NW_028227270.1, forward strand.
GTCCAGTCTTAGTGGCAACAATAGTAACAATACAACAATAGCGACAGCCACAAGATCAGAGCCAGGCATTATTAGACACGTGACATCATAACAGTCTCTGGTCTGATAAACATGTTTCCTGCTTATTTGATGTTTTCATAGCAAGGATGGGTAGAAGACAATGATGAATCTAACTGTCTGGATTTGACTGTGACCCTTCAAGAATAAGTGGCTCACCTGTTATCCCAGAAACCATGACACCCAAAACAGTCACCAACTTTAACTTTTATAAAAGTGTTTCAATATCATAGCTATAAAAGGGAAGAAGAGGAAAAAACAATGGCCCAGCATCCAAAAGAGAAAGACAATTAATGGCGGATGAAAGCTTCCCATGAATTTACACTTGCAAAAATGCTAAAAACAGATAAATGGGTGTGGGGAGCCGAAAGGACAGAAGAGGGATGATTCTCACTCTGGAAAGAGTTCAGAGGAATTTGGAGTTTGAAAATTGAGTTCAACTACAAATCTAGACAGATTACCTGCTAAGACAGCAGAACCTGGTGTCATCTCCAAACCATTCCAAGCAATGTTATCAAAATGGGGAAATTACCAGAGGATTGCTGATGGGCAAACTGACCCTGGACTGAAACATTAGATTAGGATGAGCTACCATAGGTGTACCACAAAGAAGTTCCAAGAATCCACCATTCCTTTTGGAGGGGCCTGCCAGGATTGTGGGTCCACTCGGAAAGTGCAAGGCTATAAAGATTGTTTCAGGAAAACATTTGACAAGCCTTCTGTTGTGCCTTTGGCTAAGAATGAGACAAAAGGGGGAGCAAAGGTAAACGAAAGGCAGCAGTTAGGTAGCTAGCATCTGCCATGACTGGAAATTGATGGATCCACGCCAACACAGAACCAGTTACCTTTCTCTATGGTTTCCAACCTACCTTCGGTCTCAGTGCTTTACACGCAACTCTATTATAGCAATTACCACACTACATAATAGTTAGGTAATTGCATGTCTATTATTCCCCATGGCCTGTGAGCACCCCAAAGGAATGATTATATTCTAGTCATCTCATTATCTCTAGCAAGAAGTACAAGACCAGCACAGAGTAGATACTTTGACACATATATATGTTCTAACTGAACAAAAACTTTGAAGGCATCACATTAATAATTACAGATGGCCCAAAGCTGAAAGAAAGTGCTGATACGTTGGGTGATTAAATTTTAAACATAATAAATAAATAAATAAATAAATAAATCGATGACAAGCTGGAACCATAAGCCAGTAAGTTACACAATGAAATTTAATAGCAATATAAGTAATATCCAGTATTTGAAATTGACTGAGGAATAGACACAAGACGACCTGATGAAAAGCAGCAGGCTGTTTTGAGGGATGCCCAATGTGAGCCAATGGGGTGTGAGGTCACTGACAAAGAGAAACATTTCTGGAGGCCAAAGACAGCAGCACCTATGAGACCACAAGACATAATGCTGCTGCATTCTGAGCACTTCATACAGGCCCACTTTAGAACTGATCTAGAGGGCAGCCACAACGCAAAAAGATGAGAAGACCAGGTCATGGGAAAAAACAGTAGAAGTAATGGGAAATATTTAGGTTCAGGAAAAAAAAAAGAGAATCTTTCAGAATGAATAACAGCAAGATGGACATGTCAGGACACATGGATTTGCCATCATTAGTGCACAGACACAAGTGTGTCCATTCTGCTAACCAAGTTCACATGCACATGCATGTGCACACACACACACATATACACACAGTGTCCAGGATACTTAATTCATCTACCATGCTAGTCTTCAATTTGAGACAGTGTAACATCATGACAGAGATTTCAAGACAGTGTTTGTTTGTTTGAGTTTGGTTTCACAGGTTTGAGTGACAGTTAAATTAATATGTATTTTCAGGTCATTCTATGAGATTAAATCCCTGGGAGGCAAACTACTACAAGATAACTCGAATAACCTCCAAGGCTCTTCTGGGAAGAAGTCTGTATAGAACCACCTGTCTGACACATCTTTTGAAAAGGATGGCTTGGATGGACCACTGTGGCCAGCACGCCTATCACTACTCAGGACTCACTTAAGAGTGAGCTCAGAGGACCCACAGATCTAGGGCACGACTCACAGTGGTCAGACCGCAACAAGCAAGGCAGACCAGGACCATTGCTCACTATCAGCTTGAACTGTACAAGTACCATCTTAGTTAAGGTCTGTAGTGCTGTGATACAACCTGCTGACCAAAACCAACTTGAGAAGTAAAGAGTTTCTTTTAGCTTACAGCTTATAATCCATCAACCATGGGAGTTAGAGCAGGAACTCAAGGCAGGAACCCAAAGGCAGAAAGGGATGGGGGAAGTGCTGGCTCACTGGCCTGTTCTTTGTGGCCTTCCTGGCCTACAGGACTACAACCCAAGAGTTTAAGTGCCCACAGTGAGCTAGACCCTCTCACATTAATCCTTAATCAAGCCAAATGTGCCACAGGCTTGATAGGGGGAATTTCTCAATTATAGTTCCCTTTTCCAAAGTGACTCTAACGTGCATCACGTGGATATAAAACCAGCCAGCACAAACACATAAAAATATCTAAGCAATTGAGGACCAGCTTCTAAACTCTGCGGCAATGGCCTCATTCTTCTGCACACTGACTCCTGGGCTAGCCTCGTACACATTTTAGCATGTTCACACTGTATGACTGTATGTCTGCACACACACCCATGCCCACAAACACAAAACAAAGACATGGCACTCCATATTTAATATGTCAAATATGCCATTTTTCTGATCATCCTTTAAATACCTCCAATAAACGCTTGTATCACAAGAGATACACATATCTGATCTTAGAGGAAGAACTCGAATGGTATGTAGAATTTGAAAATAAACTAAAAATATGACTTAGGTTCAGTAAGAAAAATAAGCCAGTCCAGCTTTTGATGCATTTTGCCCAGATATAAAATATCATCTGTTTTTGTGATAAACTTCCCAGCACCATTAATCACAACAATCCACATTCAGATTAAAGCCATGAAACAGAACCAGCGTGTCAAGATTCATACAAACTGATCTTTTAACAGATTGGGGAGGGGGCATACATTAAAATCTGAAGAATATGTTACACAATAAAACACCTGAGAGATCTTAGGCACTTGGGAAGACAGAACCCTGGGTTTTGAAGTGCACAGGAATTAAATGTTAAACACAACTCACAGCCTACTCTGAAACAATGAATACATCATAAAAAATATTTCTTTTTATAGCCACAGGGCCGAGAGTTTTGCTGTTTATATCTATCCCCGCATACGAATCCAGAGTGCTGAAAGGACTGTCCCTTCTGACTTCACTGAGAAGCTGGACAGGGGAGTCTGTCTGCCTGGGTTCCTTTCCGAGCGAGGAGTTCAGTTTGTGTCCAAAACTGGCTCAAGTCTCAGTTTTTTTCTTCAGCCACTCCACTGTTGCCTGCCAGTTGCATAGCTCTAAGCATTTCCCTTCCAGCTACAGATATTAAAATGTTTTGTTGTTTTAAAACTTGATTTAGAACTGCTGTAGATAGCTTTTTTTTCACTTCAAGCTCCCTAGGTCAGCAACCTCCAGTTCCGTTCAAAACGTACAAAGATCCTATTGCATCCTGAAAACAAGAACAGGGGCCAGGGAACCTTGAGGCGACAGACTCGAGATTAGCCACGTCAGGCATTTTCTAGTCCCAAAGAAGGTTTCACATGGTCTGTGTAGGGGCCAAATGATGCACATGGTTACTCTGGGCTTGCTCCCTGCATCCTTCTCTGGTGACCTGCCCCACTGACCTCCACGAACCAAAGTCCCAGTGGAGCTGAGCAAGGAGGACAAGCCTTGTGACTCGCAGGGTTCACTCTGTGCTACCCGGGGCTCTGCTCTTTGGGGAACAAGCCAGCAAGCCATGAAGTAGTCTCAGTTCCCATTTGCTCCTTCTTTCAAATGTCCTTGTCTCCCTGAGAAAAAGCCACAAGAAAAACAAGGCAGACAGACCCCCACTGAAAACCATAAAACCGTTAGTGACTGCGATGTGCTCAAGATTATTACCATTTCGGCCTTTGTAATAAATACAAACGAGGGAAGTCAGAGGTAGGGACCACAACATAGGACAGAAAGGACTGAGGAAGGAAGAAAGCGCTAACCTCAGAGTTCCCAGACTCATGAACGTATGCACTCTTTGCTCTCCTTCTCTCATTCAGAGACTCACTGTCCTGGATGACAGGAGGGGTGTGCAAGTGTTCAATTTCACTACAGCCGCAAGAGACTTTCTCCAAAGAACATCGTTGTGAAGTCAAAGTTTATATGATAGCTGTAAATGGTGAGATGGGGGGATTTTTTTTTTAAGCCAGCAACCTTGATTATTAAGAACATTTTGTAAGGGAAATAAAAGAAGCAGAACATTTCATTGACTATAAGACCATTTCTTTTATCTCCTGTTCCCTCTCCTTTCCTTCTTAAATGTATCTCTGGGTGACCTAGAACTCACTGTGTAGACTGGCTTCAAACCCACAGAGATCCAACTGCCTCTGCCTCCTGAATACTGGGACTAAAGGCTTGAGACACCACACCAGGGCCTAAACAAGACCATCTTAAACTCAATGTATGTATCAGAAACCATCTGGAAAACATATATATTAAATCAAACACAAAATATACAACATCAAAATAAAATTGGAGATAAAGTTTTACAAAATCCACAATTACTTTAAAATGTTGAAAATTTTCTAAAACAATCAAAAACCTATCAAAAGTATACTATCATTATATAAATATTTCAATAAACTGATTAAAAAAATTCTTAAAACAGGTTCTCAGTAATATTTCAGAAAGCAGAGAGACTAGATTGGACCAACTGTTTCCAAAATGACAGTTCCCACGGGTGAATGGGATGGTGCTATTCCAGTGGCATCCACATCTATTCAATCACACTAGCAGGGTATTAACTTCAACAGCACACTGTATGCAAACAGGATAAACCATCAGAATCCTTAACATTCGGATACTATTCAATGCTTGTGCACAAAGCAGTACAAACAGGATTTCCTCTTATCTATGAAGTAAGGAACCATAACTTTGTTTTAAAATGAGTTTCTTTATTCAATCGTGTATAATGTAATAGAGGAAGAATAGGGCCACGGATTTCTGACAAATGCCTGCGTAGATAAACCCAAATTCACCTCTTACTCCCACCCATAAATATTTTCTTAATTGCCTTGGGACTTGATAAGCAAGTCAGTTCAGAGAAGGGCGCAGACTGACTCAGATAAAGAACCTCCAAGTCACGCTGTGTATAAGACGTCTCAGACTAGAATGAAGGAATGAAGTGGGCTATATGTAATCGGGCAAAGCAGCACCCTTTGGCTCCCATTAAGAAATCAAGTTTACTATCAAAGGCACTAGAGAGACATTCGGAAGACTGCCAAAGTTGAAGCACCGAATCATCAGCTACCTAAAGCAGGACAAAATGTGGCCTTGAACTTGACCTGTGGTGGGGAGAGAACTGTTTAGCATGCTTAACTCCAAACTTGAGCATGACAAAGGCCGGTAACAGTCACTCCGTATAGAAGGAGGCGCTTCCACCTGGCATCTGCTATGTGCGTAGCACATTACTTGGGTAGAAATGAGACTGGATGTGGGTCTTCCCTCAAGGCCTGTATGCCTCTGAATATATTTCTGGATCCTTTCGCAGACTTGAAAAAACTCAAGAGTAACTCCACCGGGCAAGAAGCTCTTCTGTTCAGTACTGCTTGTCTTTCATCCATTTTAGTCCTGCTACACCAGGGTGAAGACAACCTAGTGAACGCTAAAACCAAACCACCACACTGACACGTACACAATAAACTCAATGTGGGGAGCAATAGAGCATTTTGATGGAACTGAAGAAAACAGCTGTGTTTACATCAGTTTGGGGCCCGGGAGTGACTACATTTCAACTCTGCACCGGCAGAAGCTGCCAGCAGCCTTTGCTTTTGGGTTGGATGATTTCCAGTGCTCACAGTCCAATCCTCTTATCACTCTCTCATGGACACACACACACACAGAAGGAGAAATGACTAGAAAAATTTAGGTCGGTTCAAAGATCTGCCTAAATAATTTTGATCTTTTGTCTATTTCTACACTTAAGACACAACTACCTCGGCACTCAGCACCGCGACTACTTAAAGGGATTTTCATTTGTTAAAAATCGCAATTACTCAGACAATAGCTTAAATGTTTGTGAAGTAGACTCTGTAGACTGAAAAGAGCAACAGCATCACAGATAAGCCACATTTGAGAAACCTTAACCTAGGCATATTGGACAGATCGAGGCTCAACCCTGCTCTGACAATTAAATTCCCAACAAAGATACCTGCGTTTTTACCTTCCTGGAGTCTAGCCATTTCAACAGGCAGACTCAACCTAATTAATACAACAGAAGTTAAATGATTATCTAAATTGGCTTGGAAAACTTGGGAAGAAAAATAGAAAAAGAATAAATAAAATTAGCACTCTGCCCTCTTTTCTAAATTATGAACTTGTTAATAATATATTCATCTCACCTTTGCTCTGGCAAGCAGCCACCAGATTTAAGATTAAGATGTCTTTAAAAATGACATAGACTCTAAATTTGCAATCTGTCATTAGCCCAGAGGAAAACTAGAACATGGAGCCAGACATGGTGGTGCACACTTCTAGTCCCAGCACTTGGTAGGTAGAGGCAGGTGAATCTCTGAGTTCAAGACCAACCTGGTAAAAATAGTGAGTTCCAGGACAGCCAGGGTCACATAGGGAGGCCCTGTATCAATCAATCAATCAATCAATCAATAAAATTAGACAAACAAAAAAGAAAAAGAACAGAGGTACAGAAGGTTCCTGGTTTAATATCCAACACCACATAACAAAACCGCCCAGAAGACCACAGAAATGAACACACAGCAGTGGATTCCCCACTACAGAGGTCACCTATGGCAACTAGTAGACAGACAGAATATATATTATTACACCTTCTTATATATTACTTTAGATAAATATGACTTAAAAGAATGAAAGGGGTAAATGCCTTACTTTTTATTCCCTCTAAGGCCTGGCTGGAAAACGGACGCACAGGTGTAGTCTGGATAACATAGGGCTTGGGTAAGATCAGGCCAGTGAGACGAACTGAAGTCTTAAAGGACGGTAAACAACCAAAAGCGGTACCGCACACCCGGAAACACACATGCACAGTGGATTTCAAAACTGCAATTATTCCCCTTGCTTTAGAGGCAGACACTTCCAAGTGGGCTTCCTTTCATCTTAATGCTGCCCTTACTTTCCCTCTTCTCACTGCTTTCTATGAAACCTGCTCCCTACCAATGGCAGAGTCATCCAAATACCTTCCGCAAAATCAAGGTTGGAAAGAGAACACCCCCACCAAGATGGTTTTGAGAGCCACCATAGCATGAACCACAACTGGGCTATGCTGAGAAATTTCTCACTCTTTATATAATGAATCTGCCATGCATATTTCTTTTTCATTAATTGCACACTGCTGCACAGACAGATTAATTCTGGTTTCTTTTATTAGCAAGCAATGAGGTTTTGAAACACTGCATATTAAATCAACAGACCTGAAAACATCTTAATCTTAGCATTTTAAGTTCTTAATATGCAGCCCTAATGATCAGTTGGATGTGATTATGTGGCAACTGCTATAGTTCTTTCTCAGTCTTTTCTTTGGGTCTATGTTAATTGGAAGGTAACCCAAAGGACAAAATGCAAGATCCCGCCAGACATACATATACAATGATTTTCAACCTGAGATGATTAAAACCATCTCTATTTTAAGATAACACAGCATGTTTTCTTTGTTTTACATATACGATCGACAACTAGGGATCTGTGCAAATTTAACAGAATTTGCTAAGATTCACATATGTATGCCTGTGAATCCATTCACTAAACGCAGACAATAAAGATATCTTATCACCTCAAAAGTGTTCTCTGACCTCTTTATGCCTTCTTCTTTCTTTATTCTTGTCTTCTTTCTCTCTATCCACAGGCAACTACTAGCCATTCGGGTACAAAATATTAGTTTGCATTTCCATAAACATATATATTACATATATACTACATCTTATGTAATATTACATAATAAATTATACAAATTACCCTATACAATTGCATTCTGTCTGCCTTCTTTCACTAGACCTATTTTGAGACCCATCTCTATCGGTACAGGTACCAATGTCTTATTTATTTTCATTAATGAATAGCAATCTACCGTACAGATGCACTGTAATTTTTCTGTCCACTGAGGAGTGTCACTTTCTGATGTAGTAAAATGAAGTTCCTATGAACATTTACATACAAGACTTTACTTGAAAATGATCTTTATGGTTTATTTTTATCATTAAGGTTCTTGTTGCTTTCCCCATCTCCAGTTATTTTATTCTTAGAACACTATGGTTATGACAAAATTGGTGTATCTTCCCCTTTCAGAAACGATGGAAATTACATTGTTTTATATATTTATATATTTGAGTACACTGTGGTTGTCTTTGGACACACCAAAAATGTGCATCAGATACCATTACAGATGGTTGTGAGCCACCATGTGGTTGCTGGGATTTGAACTCAGGACCTCTGGAAGAGCAGTCAGTGCTCTTAACCACTGAGTCATCTCTCCAGCTGCCCATACTACATTATTTTATACTTCTACTGGCAATGTGGGAAAGGTGTCACTTCTGTATCTCCTGGTCCAATTACTTCCACTTTAGACAGACACTAACATAGATGCAGTACTTTAAATAGATGCATCTCTCTCACTAGATGGTACCCATCTCTGTAAGCCAATATTTGAGATAAGTGTGCAAAATCCCTTCATCCACTTTTATAGGATGTTTTCTTATTATTTAATTTTACTTGTATTTTTTCTCACCGGGATCCAAGTCCTTTACAAGAATTTACAAATAAGGCTTTTTTTTTTTTTTTTTTTTTTTTTTTTTTAGTTATGGCTTGTCTTTCCTGATCTTTCAAAGTACAGAACTCCTTAAACATAAGGGAGACTCTAAAAGATCTTATGTCAACCCACCGTCACAAAGATTTTCTCATATTTTGTGTCTCCTGAAAGTTTTAAGGGCTTTGGTTTTTGTTGTTGTTGTTGTTTGTTTTGAGTTTTAAACCGAAGAGTGAAGCCATTTAAAGTTAAATTTTGTTTATGGTACAAGGTCTTGAAATCTTGTTTCGTGCCTTTTCCCTTGTCTAATTTCCTTTAATTGGTCTCAATTAGAAAGCACAAATATGATAACTGGCATAAATTTATGTATATTTCAAAGGAACACATATTTTTGATTGGAGTATAAAATACATGATTATCAGAACAGGAAGTCACACGTAGACCCTCTCTCTCTCTCTCTCTTGCAGCCATCACAGGATAGGCAGCCACCAAAACAAAGTTCAGTCCCTTTGTGACTTCTGACTAAAGCAAGAACCACAGAGGGCATCTCAGTGAACATTGTCACATGTGAAGAAAGGTCATGTCTTCCTCTCTTCCCAGAAAGCTGAGACAGAAGTTAGAATGTTCAATCTATGCCTGTTTGAAAGGTTAGTGAAGTTTGAGTTACCCAAGGGCACTACAAAGACAAGGAGCCGGGCAAAGCGGTCCAGGTCTACAGAACTGTCATCTATACTGAACGGTGGCACCAAGCAAAGAAGAATGACTGGGACAGCATGCCCTGTGGGCATTCACCCCAGCGAGGTGGGCATCACGAGGCTAAGGCTGGGCAAAGACCACAAGAAGAATCCTAGAAAGAGAAGCCAAGTTTTGACAAGTGGGAAAGGAGAAGGGTAAATAAATACAAGAAAGAAATTACTGAGAAGATGCAGGAGGAGAGAGTCCCATACACAACTCCCATTAAAGACTGCTTAAGTAAAGTAAATAAGTAAAAATAAAAAATACATAATTATCAATTAGACCAAGATTATTAACTTGCTATTCAAATGTTTAGTGTTTTAGTTTGCAATTGGTTGTCTTTGAAAGTCAGGCTAAATTCCTCTCCTGATTATAAATCTGTTAGTTCTTTTTCTAGGTTCCTCACTTTTGGCTTTCAGAATTATATAGCTGAGTATTTTCAAAGCTTGTGATTGCTGAGCTATCTTAGTGTAGTGGAATGAAATCTTTGTGGTCTACCCAACAATAACTGTCCGAGTTCATCTGAATTAACATGACTTTAAGTACTTGATTTTTCAATGACATTTTTAGGATAACATTTCTACAGCTTCATTTTTTTTTTTTTAATCTTGTCACACACCTCACTTAACTGTCTTTGAAAATTATAAGGTTATTTTTATGGCATTTAAAAAAACTATTTACATTTATTATGATACCTGTGCTTTTTATTTATCATAGCTTTTGCTGATTTTATTTTTTCCCTGAATTTATCATGTTTTCTTTATATTTCCTTTCATAAAGATTTTATTCTTTAGGGGCTGACAAGATAGATCAGCGGTGCTCTTACAGAACCCACAGGGTGGTTTACAAATGTCAGTGATTCCGAGTCCACAAAACTTGATGCACATGCTTACAGTCAGGGAAAACACTTATACCCATAAAATATACCAAATAAAAATCTTTAAAAATTCATTCTTTAAAAACGAGGTTTTCATGGAACAAATGCACATGATTCTGGGGGAACTCTCTTTTACTGTCTAAGTTTATTATATGATTTGAACATGCAGCCTTTGGAACTGTTTTTAAAAATCCACTAATAAATATTTCACTCAATTTTTACTGTTGCTATATATATACCCTTATATAAAGTTGAAATTTTCTTTCATTAATTATAGTCTATATTCAATGTAATAATAGGTCCTATAGTTCTTTCCCCTTATCTGCCTCTAACTTCATCCATGTGACATATGACACATATACATCACACACATACACATATGACTATCAAGTAACGTGTGCGCACATGCACGTGCCTGTGATAGCATAACCATTTATTTTTATTCCCACTTGGTACTCAGAAACATTAAATCTGAATACTCAACCATCCATGCCCCACTTCTGTTATTATTTCATTTAACTCCCCCCCCCCGCCATATTTTCAAAATATTTGTTCTGTATGGCATTCTGATAAAATTCTCTAGCTCAATCTGTAGTTTCAATAATTCATACGTAAGTCATGTCAACATTTTTACTCAAAATTTTAAAGTCCAATTTAAATTTCCAAGTTCTGTGTTTGATTCTTTCCCATGAATGCAAAGCCTTTCTATAGCTCTCCTAGCATCTCCTGATCACTCCATTATCTCCAGGTCTTTGATACATTCTCTTCCCATTTTGGATTGGGTATCTTTCCTTTATGGTGTTGACTTTGTTCATACTGTGGTGTGTCATAATTACATGCTCGTCTTTGTTTGAGAGTATCTGTCTGCCAGCTCTTTTGTTTACCACTGTCTGTTTGCAGTGATTAATGGGGACAGACAAGTGGCTTGTCTCCTGTGTGTGTGGGCTTTCTAACCCACCTGGCAGTCAGTATATATTGAGACACTGCCCTACCTCTCTGGGTCTAGCACCCACATTCAAGGATTTAGTTTGTGGGTAAACACAGCTGCTATCCACTACTTAGTGCAAGGAGAAAAGAAAAATAAAGGCACGGCTCCAAATGTGGAGTTCCAATTAATAACTCTGATGAGCGCTTTGATTAATAGTCCCGATGAGTTCTTCTTCTAGTTCATGCCTCCATTGTCTGTGTCTTAAGCTTTGTCCTGTGTTCCTTTCTTTGTTACCGATTTAATTCTATCTTGGTTATAGATTTAATTTGCCATTGTTTGATAATTTTCACACCCGTACACACACACACACACACAGCATTCAATACCATGGGTTTGGGTACAGGAAGGGAAAAATAGAGACCTTTAAAAAAAACAAAAAACTCAGACTTTCGATTTTTAATCGTGTAAGTTACTTTATATTACTTTATATGCTTATATTAAAATTCATAGCTAACTTTCTATAACAAAACTGCTCACACAATCAGCTCTCAGAAGGATGCCCAAAAATAAGGGTAACTTCAAGATTTAAATGATTGTGCATCTTCAGCAAGTCTTTTTTACAATACTTTGGACCTCAGGAAATTAAAAATCAGTAAATATGTTATATGATGCCACCACAATGTCATCAATCTGTTTTATTCAGTATTGGCTATGTCAGAGCTTCAATTTAGTTCGGCAAGTGATATATCATTAAGAGCATATTACTTCTTCACCGGTTGTCAAGATGCCACTACAACTATAGATTTCTATCAAAGTCTGAGTGCTTACATAATTACTACGGCCGATACCTCTCTCCCATGAAAACATACAGAAAACTAGGCTGAAGGGTGATCGAATGTATGTGTGTACATGAATCTATGTAGGAGGAACTGTATTCTTGAGGCTAGGTATATAATGGATATTGAATAACATGCAATAAATACTAACAAGCCAACTTTCTCCTTTGAAGGGATCTATCATTACTCTAGTATCTTGAGGAATAATTTAACAACATACCCTCTGCCCTGAAACTGCTGGTATACGTGTGTTTTTGATGCTCTGTAAGTCTCCCATCTTATCCCAGCCACACCCTGAGCCCATTGCTCCCTCCATGACTTTGGCCCCTTGAGTGTTTGTCTGCATTCTTCTCCTCTGTGAGACCTCCTTTGTTTCATCTTAACCTAGACTGCATCCTGAACTCCTCCAGTTAGAGATCTGTGTGTGTCCTGCTCATCTAATACATAAGACGTAAGTCTACCTGCATATCTACCATAACTGAAGGTAAACTAAGTAACTGAGATTGAGGTGGGAGGGAAAGAAAGAACCTGGGGCTGTACCACCCTCTGCAGTAGCTCAATAGCCAGGGTAAAGCACACAGAATGAGTTCCGAGGTCAGATACACAGGGTATGTTATGCTCCAGCAGGAGAGGAGCCTCCAGTATCATCAGCTACCAGAAAAAAAAAAAAAAAAAAAAAAACTACTATGGGAAAGCCAAGGGCCTTGCCCAATGTCCCCATCCATTGCTTGTTTTGTTGGAGGAAAGTACTGGTCTCCTGACTTCCAGTGCTGTTGCTGCAACAACACATTGAAACCGAATACACAATGAAAATTGGTTGTTATTATGGTAAGCCCCGGGAGAAACAGTAATACCTATTCCCTTGTGAGAGACAAGAAGCTAAGCTGAGAATGTGGGACAAGTGTTCCAAGAATAGGGGGTTGGTAGGGCTGCAAGTGGGGAATGACCAGAGCCTCTCAAAATGAGAAACAGTGCAACAGTGCACCCTTCGGAAGCACATGAGATCCCTACTGCCGGGGGGGGGGGGGGGGCAAAGGTGCAGGAAACGAGTTTCTAGAATAATCTTTATGTATATCATTTTAGAAGTGGTCTGTTCAGTACTACACTGGACTATGACCAAAAAGATAGATTTTTTTTTTTTTTCAAATTTCCTAGGGCACTTCTCCAGGAGAAAACAAAAAATTAAGGTCAGGTCTGCAAGAGCCAGTAAAAGACTTCTGGGCCTCGAGATTCATTTCTTTGGCTCTGCTGGCTGTTTGGCTCCGCTTTCCCTCAGCAAGTGTAAAAAACGCTTGAGCACCACCACCCCGGGATCCTGTTCAACCAAGTCAGATAGCTGTGGCCTTTTAACGCCCATCCAAGTGACTTGGCTTTATCCCAACATCATTTCCCCTAGTATAGCCGAGGATTAAGTGATCGAGTACCTGGTCCAGGGAGCCAAGAGTCAACGGGCTATGCCTAGTAAAGAAAGGCCTGCTTATTTTCTCAGATAAGGAAATGATCCTCTATCAAGAAGCTTCGATCATTCAACACGACCCGTGACAATATAGGCCGTGACTATCAAAGGAGAATTAGTGAAAACACCACTGTCCATTCTTAAAGCATCTTTCCTAAGGAGCTCTAGGCAATTTAATTTTTCTCTTCCGGCTCAATCCCTTGGGAAATAAAGCTGGGGTAATGTATTAAAGCTTGCATTTTACAGATATCAAGACATAGCAAGAGGCTCCGGCACAAAGTGGCAGGGTGTCCTGAGAGGCCGCTCCTTGCTGAGCAACATTTCTTCCGTACGATTCTGTAACAGATATAGAGCATTCGTATTTTCTTGAGTATAGCTGCTTACACTTCCCTTAACTGGATGGTTCTGCAGTATCCTGTGAGCACTGTCTTATCTAGGCCCCTTTCTGCGTTATCACGTTCTTTTGCCTTGGACACGGTTCCTTGTCCCCTTTACCCCCTACACCCATCTCTGTGGATGTCTAGAACTTTTTTTTCAAATGCCATACTGCTCTGATAGCAGCAAGACATTCTGGGGACCCCACTGGTCTATAGCTACCTCTGCACGTCTATATGACTATATCCTTTCTTCTTCCAGCACAAAATCAACTCCCTGGCTTCCACTATCTTACATCTAACCCACTATCACAACCCTAAGAATTAACAAAGTATTTGTAAGGATGTCCTGAGCCTTCCCTCCCCCCCCACCCCCACACATAAGACGGACAAGAAGTTTGTCTCGGACCGTTTCTGGAGAAATTAACAAATACACTGGACAGATGAAATAGCACCCAGAGATAGGCAGCAGGGCAGCTACCAGCACCTTTCCCTACGAGGAGCACCTTTCCCTGCGAGGAGGGAGTTCCTCCAGGCAAACAAGGCGGCAGGACACAGTCGACATCTGTTTCCCATAACAGCTGGCTACTCAAAGACACAGCCTTAAAAAATGGCTGAGCTGACAATCCTGAAAAACCCTTCGGTGACAACCGTGCCAGCAGAGCTAGCCGCGGATGCAGACAACTCGCCCTTGCTACAGTTCTTTGCTGCCTTCTTTTCCTTACAGGGTCTGGGACCACAAACAACAAAATGAGACCCTCAAGGATTTTTTTTTTCCATTTGATTGACAGCTAGCAGCCATGACTACTATGGACAGCATCAGGGACAACCAACTGCATGTCGGCTTTCCTTTACCTTTCTTAAGGTCACCTTCAAACACAAGACTGGCAAAGA